>NC_087512.1:61531540-61869918 GCF_036417665.1 Passer domesticus
CATTTGTTTATAATAATCTCCATTAATAATTGCTTATGTTTTATCTTGCATCTTGATTCAGTGTTATAGCTGTTGTAGTGCCTTATGCTTAAAAATGAAATACAGGTATTAATAGACTAGTTCCCATAAGAAAAGGCAGTACTTGATAAGAACAGTGGAACAGAACAGCATATTACTCTCATAAGGACAGTCAAACAGAACAGAACAACATTGGAGAAGCAGATAAAGGATGTAACTTAGACAAACAGGAGCTGTACAAATTCATGCAAACACAAGCAGTATGCCAGCTCAGCTCTGCAAAGCTGACAAAACAGAAGTTAAGCAAAACGATGATATTGCACTTACTCACAAGCAGGGGTTGAGGAACAACCACCTAAAAAGGACACTGGACATCAAAGATAGATGCCAAAAAACCCCATAAGGACTTCCATTAAGTACAATCATGTAAAATACAATAATAACATGTACATCAGGTAATCAGGGATAGCTGATGAATATGTAATCACTGTTTATGATAAAAGAACTGCTTACATGATGCTTGGAACACTTGACTAGAGGAAAGATCCTCTCAGTGGCCAGTATGTTGCAATAAAATATGCTTTCTTTCTAATAATCAGAAATGTTAGAAACTTTCTGTCTGGCCAATTTTGGTATAATTTCAAAAGCCTCTAGAAACTGAGTTTGTGTTTGTCTTTAATAGCTATTGTTTATAAATTAACACCAAAAAGATTGGGCTATTTGATGTTCATGCCCAATCACTAATTAGTCAGCAGTCTTTTGTAGAATGAGGGTTGAGGTCAGTAGTGGGGTCTAAGCCTCCATCATGGACTGCAGTGCCTCCCTGGAGTTTGCAAGCTAATTTGCAGCACCAAGCAGAAGTAGGTTGAGTCAACGTTATGTCAGAGCCTTCCACTGATTTTATTAGTTTCTTGCAGAGGGGGACTGTCCAGCAAAACCATGCTACAGGTACAAACCCAAATGGTTTCCCAGAGGAAAAAAAAAAAGCAAAATACTTACTGTATTGATAAACACTGAAAAACAGCAGTGCTCAAGAACTAAGCAGTTTTCCTTCTCATTTTCTTTCAGGGATTTTGAAAGGAACAAGCAGCTAATGGTTAGTAAATTCAGACCCTTCATGTAGGAATAACAATGACTTTGGATGTATCTCAGTGCAGATGGAAGACATGTGGTACTGGAGTTGTGATACAAAAAGGCTTACCACAGGCTGCTTGTGACAGAGCATCAGATTGTCGCTTTTGTCCTTTATTTCTGCCATAGAATAAAAGAGAAAAGAAACAGTACTTTTCACAGAACCCTTGCTATATCACTTTATGCAGATCATGTGGCAAGCCACAGCCGAATTCTTAAAACAACCCAAGAATTCTCTGCTTAATGAAAAGGTTGTGTACTGGCTACGTCCTGGTTCCTTTCTGAGCCACAAAAAGAATGAGATTTAATGCATCTGTGATAACTTATTGTGTAGTCTTATAAAGCTGAATAGTATATTTCAATTATCTCATTAAAATGAACATTCGCAATTTCTTCTGCACTAAGATGTGATGTGTAGTGTCAAATCTCTTGCATTTTTCGTTACCATGCAATTCCCTTTTAAGATGTGCTTGAGAACCCTACAGACTTCATCAGATGTTTTCACATCATCCCTATGGTAGTATCTCAGAGAGACCACATTATCCTTACAATGTATATATGTGTGTGCACTATTTTTTAGAAGGCTTCTTCATTTAATCCGTAAATATTTTAAACCACCATCAAAAACTTATTTCAGAATAACCTTGGGATTTCACTCAAAGCCTGAAATGTGAACTTAGTTTATAGTCAAGACAGACTTTGACTACCAGAAGATTTTTAAAATGTTTTAGGAATTTTTTATCTTCCTTTTTTCAAACATTTCACAGAACTACTGCAAGTTGTTCAAGCAGTAACATGATATATCAATGCAAAGAGGATCTGACATATCTAATTCTTCGTTCTTCTGTGCTTATCTGCCTCTGTTGCGCTCATCTGCCATTCTTTTGATTCTCTTTCCTATTCCTTCTGTAATCCTGGCTCTCCCTCTCTCCTCAGTTCTCTAGTCATGCTGAGGGAACTGTGGCTTCCACAGTGAATTTCCTTGTTAGTCCATGGTATTCCACCTACCCTCACTTGCAGTCTCTTGGTCTCATTGCCTGGACAGATCCATGCTGTAAGCCAGCCATTTTGATTTCTACTTACTGCAGTTTTTTCAATGAATTACTTGCTTCTGATCCTCTTATCTATTCTACATCTATTTTGTTAGCACTCCTGCCTGATCTTCTCTCCTTTATTGTCCCTCTTACCTTTTGCTTCCTTGGGGTTCTTTTAAAAGGCACCATTCTTTGCATAATTTTAGCATTCCTTTTTTCTCTGATTTCAACCTACTTTAATGTCACTATGCCTTGCTGAAAAAAGATAATGTAAACATCATACAGTTTCCAATTTCACAAGAAAGTTTTCAGTATTTTTAATCCATTTCTTTATCCCTTGACCAATATCTTTATTTTACATCGAGTTTGTGTGTTCAATCCCTGTATGGGCATTCACTTAAGAATTGGACCAAATGATCCTTGTGGGTCCCTTCCATCTCAGAATATTCTGAGACTTTTCTTTTTCTTAAACTAGCATGACCTTTGTCCCGTCAATTCTTTGCTATTTCTGAATTTCCTCTAAAACATCCTGCTCTATTCCTATCTCCTCTGCCAAGCATTTTCTGCCAAAGAAATTGTCAGACTTTTTAAAGGATGGAAAAAAAGTCATTGCTTTCACTCAAGAACCTTTCCCTTTGCTCGACCTGGCAATCTCCTCTCTATTTCTTATTTTGCCTTTGTCCTTTCTCTCACCTTAAAGCATTCCTTCTCAGTTCTTTCTTTTACATGTGTTCCTTCTTGTTCTCTGGATTTCATTTTTGATAGTAATTTCTTCATCCTGAAAAGAACCTCACTTTTATTTCCCCTTCTTTGGATTTTTTAACCTCTACTGCTTATAGATCTCTCACTATCATGCCTTTGTTTTATTTTAATTAAATGTTATCTTACAGCTGATAGTGTCAATTGATAATCATTATTTTTCCCGTGATTTGACTATATTGCCTTGTATATGTATAATGTCCTTCTGACGTAAACACAAAATTCTGCCACTATTTCAAAATGCACATACTGTCTTTGCTCTTGCAGGTGTTTGAAAAGAATACATTTAACCCTTTTCTGTGGAAATGAGCATTTAAATTCCACTTGTTAGTTAGGTGGATAACACTGATTCAAACTTTCTTCCATAGTAGCTGCAAAAAGAAAATATAATTTAAGAATACCCTGGTAGGATCATTTGAGTTATGCCCTAGATTCATGCAAATAAAAATATTAATGACATTTCAACTCAGAAAAGGCAGAACACTTATATGTCTAAGACTGACACATATGATGTCTTTTCATTGTGAAAAAAGCACCTTTTTTGATAAGTCTATCTTTTGCATACAAAGAAATGGAATTAGAAATGTCAGTGAGGCAAAGCCAGGATAAAAATGGAAGTCCAAATGCTTCCACTGGAAAAGCATTCCATATAAACTGGAAACCTGATTGTGTAAACCTTACATATAAGGGAGACCTATGCATGTGAAGGGTTTACAGGATTCAGTCCTGTGATTTGAATTTAATGTGAACAAGCCTTGCTCAGGCAGTGGAATTTGTATAGTGAGAAAGGAATGCAGGTTTCTGGCACAAGAAAACATTCACTGAGGTGGTAAAGGTCACAGTGCAAATCATCCTAAGAATTTTAATGGATATAATAGTGAGAGGTAGATTAGTTAGGAAAAAAGGCTACATAGAAATAGAGATATATAAATGGAAAATTAGAGGAAATACGTGTACAAAGTGTTGAACATAAATGAATCAACAGTAAGTGAACCTAGCAACTCATTTTTGAAAGTGAGAATGTGAATCCTCCTGAAGAGAATTTGAGAGTACTAGTGTGGCTTCATCAAGGCCAGAGCATAAGTCACTACTCCATTTCTCTTTTCCTCTTCTTTCAGTTGTTAACTGCTTGCTGTTTTCTCCTGTAGTAAGCTTCTACTTCCATGCCTCTTTGGAATTCCTCTAGAAACATTGAATACACAGATGATTGGCAGTGTATCCTGGCTTTTTCAGTTATATCAAAGAATAAATGGGAATACTATCCAGAAGGATCATATTCTTGAGATTTGCAAAGGTGAACCTTAATTTGCTCTTTTGCTTTTGATGTAGTAACACATTTTATCCAAATGTAGGAATACCGGCATTTTGAATGTTGTGTGCAAATACATGCACATGCTTTCGAAGATATGCCTTTAATTAAATTTTTTCTAGGTTTATGAGCAGAAATAGATCTGAAAATATTTGTAAACTACCATCTGAGCTTTTTTTTATTTTTAAATTTCAAATTGCATTTTTTAGAAGAAATATTTGTGCCAAAGTTGTGAAGTGGTTGTTGCAATTGGTCTGTTTGAAAGTAAGTTTGAAAGAGTGTTGGTTTGTCTATAGATCTTGTCACATTGTTTAATGGTAAGCAGGAGGGTTAGTAGCCACAGGTTTGTGGAGCAACAAAACAGCTCCTGTGGTTTGTGTGGAGAAACAAGACCTCACAGGCCCCTGGGGAACAGTAAAGCACAGGCAGGTGCCTAGGAGAGGGCCCTGGGCAGAGGGCCCTATACCAGGACAGATAAAAAGCAGTGGCACAGGTGAAACACTGATGTGCCCCACTGCCTTGGATTTACAGGGACCTGAGACTACACTGGATCTAAAGTGATGGCTATACGTATATCATTATCCCTTCTTTCTCTTTCTTCCTCTGACTTCCTCTTTTCAAAACGTGGAAAACTTAAAATTGGATGGATTAATATTCACAAAGTCACTGTTTTGCGAAATGCCTTACTTTGTTGTTTTAAATTTGCCAAGTATCTTTTTCTACCTTAATGTTCTAAAGTTTGCAAGTAAAAATTTCTTATTAAACCTCCTGTGAAATTTGTCGTTTCCCATGTGCATCACCAAAGTAAATATAAATCTAAATTCCTTTTTAAAAGTCACAGAGTAAGCTTGGGTCTTAACAGGTTGTTACATCCTTTACCTTTCAAAAAGTTTAAAATCCAGCTGCAACTGTTCCACATCTTTATCAAGCTTCACTCTCCCAAAAATGGCATTTTATCTTGGTAGCAATTGAAAGGGAAGTCAAGAGGGATCATGAGAATCTTCTAATGACTCATTTGCAACATTCATATTATACAGTCTGTCTGCTCATTACTACATTCTTACTTCATCTGAGTTCGTATTTTCTGGGGTAAGAGAAGCCCTCTTTCTTGCACTATTCTTGTTTTAAAAGTTTAAAATTTATGGAGAATTTCTAAATTTCTATTTTTTTCTGTTTACAAACCAGTTGTACAAAGGATCCCTAACAGAGGCTTGCTATATTTGTGGTTTGTATGGGCAAGTAAAGTGTCTTGTTTTCGTAAAGAATCGGTGGGTCAGATTCTTTTTAAGTACAATCCAGGAATTGTGAACACTCCTTAGGCACTAGAACTGGACAGAACATATTAAAAATCTGAGTAAAGGAAAACATTAAATCCCAGTGCCAAAAGCCAGAGGAGATCTCCTTTTTTACCTCTAGAAGCAGCAGTATTTCTTTATTTTTTAAATTATTCTAGTTGCTAAACATTTCTACGTATATTTCCCTCTTTGAACTTGGAAAAGTGAGACTCATCTATCCTTTACTCTCTGTTTCTTGGGTAGTATAGATTTGAGGACAATATAAATAATTTCTAAGACAGATTGGAGATTTTTTGATGAAGAGAAAAAGCTCATTTCTGTTGAAGAACCTCTCTCAGTCCTGGTCTATGTATTTCACTAAACAGCCCTGGTGATGCAGTGAACTCCTGAACAAGTATCTGACCCAGAAAAGCAGCATGGATTGCAATTTATTTTGATTTTCTGAAACATCATGTCATCATGAATTATGGGGCTTGGCTTCCTCACATCTGCAAAGCACTTGAAGACTACCAGATGGAAGAATAGTAAAAATACCTTGCATTTATATTGTTCTGTGTTAAAACTGTAGTTGGAGCACATTTAAAATGGTGTTGATTAATATAACAATATAAACTCACTGCAGTGTAAACTCATAAGCATAATGTCTCTGGTGAAGTTATAGTGGAATGGCTGCTTCCCTGATGAAAGTGTTGGCAAAATCCTCACATTCTCTCTTCTTTATCTTATCTGCTTTGAACAGATTTGAATAGAGCGTACAATAGGGAGAGGTTATTTTGCCCTGTTTATTCCACAAAGATATTTAATATGGCAGCCTAGTTATGAAACAGAAGGCAAGAAGCAGTTCCATCTTCTTGTTTGACTTTCCAGTCCCAATTTATTGTTCTAATGCATAACTTTGTCCATATCTTGCTTTTCTCTTCTGCTTGTAGCAATAAAAGCTGTTAACTGTAATATTTTGTCTCCAAAATAAAACTTACCAATCACAGGAAAATGCCATTTTTTAACTGAAAGAAAAAGTATGTATGTGGTATTATTTCTACTCAGAATGGATCTTTTGAAAGTATACTGCATGGGGACAGTTTACTGCCTATGTTAGAAGGCAGATGCAGACATGGACTTGTGTTATGTAAAACTGTGGTTACTTAAATGTTCTAGAGATGGGGAAATGCAAATTCCTCCAATGGCCATCTGTATAAAGAGCTGACCCAGAAATTTGACTACATATGTACCTTTGAAGTATTAGAAATCTGTTCTCTGTCCTTTATCTTGTGAGTCAGTGGTGTTAGGAATTAAACAACATGGATGTAAACAAAACAGAATGCAGGTCTCATGCATGGATGAATGAAAACTCTATCATTACAGTCAGAAACAATCAATGGTTATGGCACTGGTTTTGAAGTATTTTGTATCAGTCCATTATCTTGTTTCATATATTCAGAAATACTGTTACAGTCAGGGGAAGCATCTTAATGAGGATTTTTAATGTGATTCTCTAACAAAATAATACCTGTGCTATGGTGTGCATCTCCTTGAAAAAAAAATTTGATTCATTGGCCAGTGCTCATCAAAGACAGTGGTACTGCTGAATGTTTCAAGGGAATTACTAACTTAAAAAATTACAGAGAATCCTTAGGCAGTCAGTATGTTCATGATATTTTAGCTATTCCTCTTATATCTTCTGCCCAATATCTGCTTTGAGGACACAAGGAACAGTGGATTGATAAAAGATAGGAAGTATAGCCCAATATAAGAGCTAAAAGTAAATTTATATTTAAAATTAGTCCTTCATGCCTAGAAATGCTACCTGGAACAGAGGCTATGCAGTGTTAAAGGAATAAAGTAGGTATTTATTGCAAAGGCCTTCAGAGGATACACCTTGGACAGTACAAGACCCTGGCTGTGGCTCCACCCAAGCAGGACACCGAGTCACAAGTTTGCACACTTTTATAAGTTTCGGTGCATTTGCATATTAGGGTTAATTGTCCAATTGCAGCTTCAGGTTATGAAGTCTCATCCTCCCAGACTGCTCGCCTCAGTTTGATGTTTGTACTTTTTGGGCATGAAGCTTCAACAGTGTCCTTGGTTCTCGGGATGGAAAATGACTGTTTTGTCTAACTAAACTATGAGGAGAAATTGCTCACACCCTATATGAAGTTCAGATTTATAGAATAATGCAGTACAGAATATGGAAAATATGAAAGCTAAAACTTAAGGCATCATCCTCAATGAAAAGAGTGGATGAAGCAGTTTGATCCAGCAAAAGAAGCAGCATGGACATGGTGCCATTTTACACTACTTTGGTGCTATAGATAATAGCACTTTGATGCAGAGTAAACTGTAGTGATACACAGTTATAAACTATAGCAAAAACTGTATGCAGAAAACCAAAGAAAAGAACAATTTGTATCCACTTAGGTGGCTCACAACCTAAATTCAGGTCATGCCTTCTAGATTTTATAATGAAATAGAGAACCTGTGAGAGCCCACTGCTGGCTGGAACATGAGATGGGGCATGACAGTTCCCCTTGGCTCAGAGTGCAACAGAGAAGGTGAGTATGCAGGACCACCTCAAGCTAAACTTTTGGAAGTTTGAAGGGGATGCTGATGCCATCAGGTGGCAGTTTTTTTTAGTCATGTACACTTTTTCTTCTATGTTTACTGCATCCTACACATTTCTTTCAGTCTGTCACTGTTTTTCACAAACTCTTCCTTTTCAATCCCTCAGATTTCTCTATGTCCTTTGATTTTTTCCTGGTTCTTCTCTTCTGTCACCTCTTTTTCCTCCCTTTTCTTTATCTCTTTGTTTCTTTGTTTCTTCTTTTAATGCAATCCATAGTCATGTTGTTCCATGCTGCTTTCATCTGTAAAAATTATATTAAACAAGATATAAACTGGTAATTCTGAATGATCCCTTCAATAAGCTGTCCAGGCTACCATATGGTATAGTTTTCCTCATGCATTGCTTCTGAGTGCTGCCTAGGCCATGAGCTGCTGCAGTACCTTTTGCTGTAAAGTTTCTGTCATTCTGTCATGCATTCTAGAAAACAACATGCTGCTGAAAAAAAAAATTGACATTTACTTTCATTGCATTCTAAAGTCCTACATGGATTGTGTGATTTTTCAGTGGTTCATGCTTTCTCATATCTAAAGAAGCCTTCCTTGTTCACTCATAGAAGGAACAGCTGGCAAAACAACCAGAAACAGACATATCCATTGCTTATCCATTCATTCCTCAATTAATCCATAACTATGAATAATTCCTTAAGCACAGGTCAGAATGAACCAGCTATATCTGGCTACATGTAGCTTTTTCAGCAAAGCAAAGCAAAGCAAAGCATGCCTTTTATTCTAGGATATTTTTAACTTCTTCTGTTGCTCCTAGTCTCTTCTATTTTGTTCCCAGTGTATTTCTGTAGAAGGAAAAAAGATACCTTCTCTTTAACACTGAAACTGGGTTTTATAGACAGACCATTCATGTTTTTAACACACATACCCATTTATCGAGCGGTTCTATCCATTTAATGTGTTTTTATCCAATCCAGACTGTCCCAGAACCTTATTGTTGTTTGGTTTTGTGGTTTTTTACCACCCCCTTTTCAGAGTTGGAAAACTCATTTACTCCAAGTGATAACCATTTCTTTGTTAAAATTTGTTTCATTGAAACTAGTATGGAGCCATGTCATTTCAAGCAGATTTTATATAGTTACCAATGTAATTGGAGTTAAGCACTCACTTGAAAGAAGAGTCAAAGATTTCTGGGTTGTGACATATTTTCCAGTATCTCTGCATCTATTTAAATTGAGATTGGGTTCAGTCTTTGAGTTTCACCTGTCTCCACCTTTTTGTGCAGTTATGTTGCTACATCTCATATCAGCGTTTTTTTGTGAAATGCTCCTCAGCTTTATGTTCACTGTTCCAGTTGTAATTTTTGTAATGAAGAGGTGTTCTGCAGCATTTGTAAATCAACTTGTGGAACCAGAGAAGTGCCAGTGCAGTACAGCAAGGTGTAGGCAATAGTGTGGAAGAAATTACAAGAAACAGCTCCGTGAGTTAAGGATTCTTGTGTAAGTCTTTTCAATTATATGCTTCTTCAGCCTGTACCACAATAAGGCTGGGATCTGTAACTGTAGGGATTGTGAATGATACTGATTTTATTTGAGAAGTCAGCTCATTCAGGTGCAGCTGCACACTCATGACAGTCTGTGCCATCTAAGCTGCAGAAGGCAGCTGTACTAGGGAATGCTGACGCATAAGCTTAGAGAAACACTTTGTCACTGGTTAAACAAGATACTCATAGGTTCTATCTTACCACTTGCACACTTTATTTCACAGCTCTGCATTCTTGAAGAGCAGATCTGTGTCTCACGACCTCTGGTTCTCCTGGGTTTATCTTCTAAGGACTCCTCTGAAGTATTGTAGCATTACTGCTACTTACTGGGGTGGAGAGAAAACGAGCAGAGACAACCTCTCTCTGTACCTGCTGAATTCCTCTATTTAGGGCTAGAGTGTGTTAGTCATCATGGGGGAATATATTGGTCCTGCATCTGTTTGAAGGAAAAGCAAATCTCTGTCACTTACCCAAGTGTAAAATTCATCACCACATGTAAGCACAAATTGAAGACGTAAAAACAGTCAAGACAAAAAAACAGCTTTTCAAAGCAGGTGGTCTGAACTTGGAGCAAAAGACATAAGATATCTCCTAATCAACCCGTTGATACTGTGATGTCATACCAAAGACATATTTAGTTCCATACATGCAGTTGCTTGCCAACTCACCCCCTGCCACTGAAGTAAAAAAAGTGAAGGCATAAGCCTACACATGTAAAGTTATGTCCCAGTCTAACAGAGAAGGCAAACAAAATGTAAAGCAGTTAGAGACAGTAATTCCAAGTTCCCAAATGCCTTGCAAGAATCTTTTCAGAGGTATTTATTGTACCTTTTATGTTAAAGAGAGTCAAATAATGTAAATTCCTGGGATAATAGCAACAGTTTCTTCTCTAACTGCTTTAACAAGTGTGCAATTATATCAAAGAAGCTGATAGTGATTCCTAAAACTTCCTATGACAAAAGACCCCTGGGACTTTTTTGAAGTTATGTTGATTCCACTGTTTATAGCAGTGTTTGAAAGGTGTTTGTGAAGCATCCTAAGGGTGAAGAAATGTGGGGGTTTTTTCTTATGGGATCCAGTTTGAGAACAACTTGAGAACTGAACCACTAGGGTGACATTTATGTGATATTAGTGTACTATTTTATTGAAGACAGTGAACTGCAAGGTTTATATTACCATGGTCTTGTTCAGCACGGAAGAAGAAACTGAATTCTTTACTTTTTATCTTCCATGAATCTTTACTTGGCTGCTGTGCAGCATCCCAGCAGCAGAGGTCTTGCTGCAGGCTGAGATTGCAAGTGAGGTGCATGAACTGGGGACCTCTGCATATCTCCAAAGCTACCTAAATGAGGCTTACATTTTACAGCAATTCTTACAGTCTTCCTTCCTACATCATTTGGCTACAAATCCTCTCCAATGCTAGGGATTTCCTTTAACCTTTGGCATGAACTAGGGGTATGAGAGCAAGCTAATAAGATGCAATAACTGTGGGTACTTTGTGGGCATTATGTGCAGTTTATGAGGTTTTGCTGTTTGGGCATTTTTTTATATATTTAACCTTAGTGTTACAACAACTGAAATAAACTGGTAATGGTCAGGGAATGGGATTTCCTTCTCGCTCCACATCAGCTGAATATAGGGTTATTCCATTTTAAAGAAGGATTCAAAGTTAATTGGGCTCCTTAACCTCTCCAATGGAGGTATGGGACTATTAAAAGGGAATAAAGGGTCCTGATAAGATAGCTCAGAGAAAAAGGGAATGCCATCAGTAATATCCTCAGCAATAAGATTTGGCTTTTGAAATTTAATGATGTATGCATATTTATTAAGCTCCAATTAAGAAATAAAAGGACAGACTGTATTTAGAAAGGAAAGAAAAAATAGATGCGAGACGAAACCAAAGATAACTTCATAAGCCAAACATAGACACAATTGTGTCAATCAGTCATTATCACAGTCCTTGATGGCCTTGTTATCTGGTACACCTGAGGCACAAGCTGGCAGTCCTCCAGGGTACAAAGTATGAGCAGAGATGCTGCAGTTAACTTTGATTGATGCCAGTCTTTCATAATTTCTGCAAGCAAACATCTTCACTATTATGTGACAGCATTATCCTCAGCACTAAGTAATTTATTGGGAAGTCTTTGCAGAATGTCAGCCTGAGACTTCTGCTCTACTCAGAAAGTGTAAATTCTTCCCCTCATTCCCCTCATCCATCTTATGATCTTAATTTCTTGACTTTGTGTTGTGATTTAGGAATAGTACTCCCTGATTTACTTCTCCCACTGAGATTTTCCAAACCAAGCACTCTTTCTCTCCTTGTCCTTGGAGAGTGGCTGGAGAGAAGAATTGGGAACACACAAGACAAAGATCGTAAGTTGAGATAAGAAAACAAACAATAACAGCAACAATATTAATAACAGAAGTATACAAAAAGAGAGAATGACTCACATGCAAGAACGCTTACTGCAGGGCCAGGCCAGACTTGACCACAGCCACATTTTTCCCAACCGGAAAGGAATGCCCTTCTTTAGAAGTGAGAGACAGTCCCTCTTCCCTGCCCCTGCCGGTGACATAAGGTGGTATCAAATAACAGAATGTCTTGCCCATGCCCCTTTCCCGCTGATCTGGGCTAGAGCCATGATATTTTGCAATCTCCCTCATTTTGTTTTTTATATGCTTTTTGCTGAATTATTCTTTAAAGCTAAAGACTAATAGCACTTAGTACAGTAGGTGTGAAAAAAAAGGCAGGAACCTGTTTTGTCTAGGTATGTAATTTTGCTGGTAAAACTCAGAAAAGATCCATGCCTCATATACTATCAGTCCCAGACTGAACTCCTAGGAGTGCTTACCTGACACAGAACAGAAGGAACTGAAGCTCTAAGAGACACAGACTGACAAATGTACTGTGGTCAGGAGTGTTTCCCAAATCCAAAGTTTCAGTGTATTGGTAATCATCCTAGACTATACTCCTCCTGTGTATATTTCAGATGTCAAGATTTTTCAGTGAGTCTGCAGAAGTTTACACTTACAGGTGGGCAGCAAAAATATTTTGATCTCATGTAAACAGTTTTTAAATGAAGAAGAACAAAGTCTATCAAACAAGTTAGACATCTAAATCCCTTTCATGTCAATGAAAATTTGGCACCTGGACTAGATTGGACCAGCAGAAGTCCTGTGCATTTCTGCTCGAATCGTACAAGTACTTTATGAAAATATTGTTTGGAAAGAGCAATGTGAATTATACTCACTATCTAAAAGATTTTGTATGTGTAATTTGATGACTATTTGAGATTATGTCAAAACTCATTTATGTTGAAGATGCACCTGAGTATAAAGAAAACAAATTTATATTGGAGTTAAACTAAGGAAAACCAACTTTCTTCTCTGAAACATGTTTTAGTTACAATATTAAGCCTTTTTTAAAACTCAAAAATGATAAATTATGGGGATAAAAGCTGGATTTCTTTTTAAACATCCTTACAAAACATAGAATTTAGCAAGGATCTGTAACTCAGGGACTAGATAAGCAGACTCGGACAACATCTGTATAACTGAGTTTACAGCTTGGAGGCTGTACATCAGACACAATAACAGGCATAAGCTACTGTTTGTAACACTGTGTGTTTACTGAGACTGGTGAGAAGAAGAACTAGAGCTTGTCCGATCCCCTGTGGCCTACTCCGCTCTGGAACTAGGCTCTGGTTTAAATACTGCCCCCCTCTAGCGTTCGTTTGCAGTTAAACTTGTAAAGTGCACGGTTGAAAGAATATCTTTCTTTTCTTTTCTTTTCTTTTCTTTTCTTTTCTTTTCTTTTCTTTTCTTTTCTTTTCTTTTCTTTTCTTTTCTTTTCTTTTCTTTTCTTTTCTTTTCTTTTCTTTTCTTTTCTTTTCTTTTCTTTTCTTTTCTTTTCTTTTCTTTTCTTTTCTTTTCTTTTCTTTTCTCTTTTCTTTTCTTTTTCTTTTTCTTTTTCTTTTTCTTTTTCTTTTTCTTTTTCTTTTTCTTTTTCTTTTTCTTTTCTCTTTCTCTTCTTTCCTGGCAATACATGAATACATAAGAATATTCCTCTATAAGACCTATGACTCTTCTTTGTCTCTGTTAGAAACTACCCACTCCAAACCTCCACTCATACATTACACTATTGTAACATAGCATAAGGAGTTAGAGCATTGAGACAGCTGAATTGAGTTACGGTGATGCAAAAGGTATCAATTGCTGAGGATGTTTGTTTCTTCTTCTGGAATAAGGTTTTTAATGGGAACATGCATTTTCCTGGAGAAGGTACTTGCAATGGAGTGAAAGTCATTTGACAAACCAGTTTTAGATCATCACTCTGTGGCCATGGTAAATCAGCCCCAAGTAAACACAATTTTGTTCAATAATCACAGATTGAGGAAATTATTGAAGTTATTTGGGGATTTGCGGATCACAGAAAATAGTTTTGTGGCTCACCTTGTCTGTCTTCTTTCCTGAAATATACCCTTAACTCCAGAGGTTTCAAAGGTGTCATCAGTAGTTAAGTGAATGCCTAGAGATTAAATTCTTAGTGTCTTCTGAAGTCACATATGAAAGACATCACTGGGCTGATTGCCCAGTAAGATTCTAGAATTTTGTTGTTCTGTGATGCATGGATTCTTTTAACACCTTTTAAACGTTTCATTTCTTGGGGTAGTGGAGGTTTTAACATGAAGTTTTGGGAAGAAATAAAATTCCCACCTATTCACTGGTGACACCCTGTTGCTGAAAATGGAAAGATTTATTTGCAGCATTGTTTGTGGCGTGACTTGTGGCACCTTTGTAAGATAAGGTATAAGTGCCAGGAGTAAACAGCAGTAACACAAATATCTGTGTGGAAAAAGCCAGGAAGTGGTGTGAGGAAGTGAATTTTAAAAGTCATTACAAGGTTATAACAGAAACCATTGAATTTTATGTCTTTGTGAGAACATGATAAGTAGTGTTTCTCAGTAAGAAACTATCTCTTATATTCAGAACTCTTGGCCAGCTCTGAATTTCTACCTCTTTGTCAGCATAGGTTCTCTACTTAGAGTGGATGTTCAGTAAGGCCTGGAAGTGCCAGCTGCAGAAGAGATGCGGATGTACTCCTTAAACATTGGTATGATAGAGTAACTAATATTTCAGACTCCATCTCTGCTACAGTTGTGACTTCCTTTCTGCTGAAGGAAACTCTTTCATTGCACAAGACTGTTGCAGCATTGCAACACTGTTTGGCTGGGGCAGGGCAGGTGCCATGGGCTGAGGCTCTGGGGTTGTCTTCTGAGCCTTTAGGCTGCTTTGAGCTGTTTTGTTTTGTAGAGCAATTCATGTAGTCTGATTTTATGCTGGTAGCTTTCAGGTGTCTTGATTAGAGAAATAGGGGTGTTATTTGATCAACAAGAATCCACAATAGGCTAAGCAAATGTCCAAGTGAGGGTTGTGCCTTGTCCATTTAACACATAGGCAGACAAAAGTTACACAGGGTGAACGAGTTTGGGGTGAGCTTTCTGTATTCGCCTCAAAACCTATTTTGGTAGTTTCAAACTCCTTCTTCTTCAAATGATTTTTGAAGGAGAGAGTAGTTAAAAAAAACCTAAAACCAAACAAAACAACAAATACACACACACCCCCACACACATGAACCCACAAAAAATAACCAACTGAAAGATTAGGTCTAATTCAGCAATAATTTCCTTTATTATTTATTGGTAATATTGTTAATATTGTTGAGATATTACTTCAGTTGGAGACAGTAAAAACTGGCAGGCATTCATCCTTTTATGGAGAGGAAACTGAGGCACAGAGAGATGAAGTGGTTTTATCAAGGGGATGCAGAAAGATAAGAAATTAATTTAAAGACACCACACAAAGATAACTTGTTTCTCTTTACTGCTTCAATTGAAGCCTATCCATGGTGGACTCAAATCAAGGCTATTAAATTGTTATGCTTCAATTACTATGCAGCAGGAAAAAGTCTTTACCCTTGTGATCTGGACAAAACAGAGTACCCTTCCAGCAGAGGTAACTCAATACTAAGTCTTCTTTTTTGTTGGCTTAGGAAGCATCAAGATGTAAAATTTTTAAAAACAGGGTAGTGGATTTGTTTTCATTGGTGTAAAAAACATTAAAAATTGCAGTATTCTGGATACCTCAAAATGTTACTGTCTAGATCCAAGTTTGGATCACTTACACTGCCACATGGGTGCTCTTCAGGCTATTAAGTGATGTGAGGAAAGCAGGTAGAACTCTTCCAGCAGAGTAGCAGTCAAATTAAATTGGCATCTCCATTTCAATGCCTCACATGGAAGACTGGAGCTGCTGCTCAAGGCCAATACAAGCACAAGAAATTCACCTTAATTCCAGAAGAAAATGGATGGCTCTTCAGGAGGCAGATCTACAGGGGCTTGCAGAAAAGGCAATTCACTTCAGATCTGTTTCCTGAAACAGATTTCCCTGGAAATAAGAGGATAATAGCCAGGGGTAAATTACATTGGTGCTGCTTATTGCTGCTGTAAGAGACAAGGCACTGGACCTGGGCTATACTGGTTTGGTTTTTTTATAATAGTGAGCTGTTATTACATTTTAATAAGATTCATCACTCAGGATCAGCCCTGTCAAGCCCATATAAATTATTTGACTAGAAGAGGAACAAGGGAGTCATGATTCCTGTAATTTTGAATGCCACTGATGGTGAAACTGGTTATGAAACCTGAAGTCCAGAAAGCCAGTGCTAACCTGACAGTATTTTACAACCTGCACTGTTTTTTCTGGTTTGGGTTGTTGTTTTTTTGTTGTTGTTGTTTGTTTGGGTTTGTTTTGTTTTGGTTTTGGTTTGGTTTTTTTTTTGTTTTGTTTTGGTGGGTTTTTTTTTGTTTGTTTGTTTTATTGTTGTTGGTTGGTTGGTTGGTTGGTTGGTTGGTTGGTTGGTTGGTTGGTTCGTTGGTTCGTTGGTTGGTTGGTTTGGGGGATTTTTTGGTGGTGGTGGTGGCGGGTTTTTTGTTTTTGTTTTTTTGTTTTGTTTCTGTCCAAGCTGTTTATCAATGCTTTTAAAGGGAAGAAATTGGTGATGGAAGCTCTGATCTCTCTCCTCCACAACACTTTTTTTGGTGACATTTTTGTGTGTGTATGCAAAATACCAAAATAGTTTTTCTACTCCTAGATCAGATGCCAGTGTCCAAATTAAAACCAATAAAAATTCAGGCTTAGCTGATCATAGTCTCCGCCTGCAATATCCAACACTCGTACAAGGAGTTAGTTTGAGTCAGTAATGCCATTTGTGAAAGAACTTTTACATTATAGAACTGGTTTCTGTATTGAAGTACGATAGCTTTTTCCTGAAGGATGAGACTATTTCTCCCCCTGCATGCTTCTTATCATTATTGAACTTGTCTGTCATAGCAAATGTAACACCAGTATTGCAGTTTTAGGAACTTCTGCCTTGGGTTTTCTGGGCAGTGCATTTTGTGTTCTTTATTTAATACAAGTTGAGACTAGACAGGATAACTGTTAATGGAAGTCAATTTGCTTCTGGCCTTGCTCTGAGCAGTCTTGATATGAGGATTTTGTTCAAGGCATGGGGCATCATGATCAAAACATGATGTCTAATCACAGACTTGGTTAACATCTTGGAATTTCAAGACCAGTTTATAATCATTTGTACCATCATAAACTATTTTCTTTGTTTCCTTTCACATACTTCTGAAGGCATTTTTTTCTCTTTCCCTTATGAAATTTAAATGTCTTTCACATTTCTTGTCTTCTCTACATGACTCTATTCTTTGATGACTAAAATTGTAGAAAATACTATATGAAAATAAAAGATCTATGTCTTGTGAGAACTATGCAAGCTATGTCTTGTGGTTTACTTTCTGCTGTGCTAGTGAAGATTGCAGATACAAAGTTTAAGGAATACTGCAGGGTCTGTCTGTCTATCTATCTATATCTATCTATCTATCTATCTATCTATCTATCTATCTATCTATCTATCTATCTACTTACCTACCTACCCATCCCCTTTTGGCTAGCAGAATTTCAGTTCAGCTGAAGCTTAGAAGGGTTCTGCGTTTCTCACCAGGAATATTTTCCTGGTTTATATTTTTCCTGCTGCCATGCCCTGTGGACAAATGGATGTTCATTGTATGAAATGTTTCCTGGCAGGAAGTTTTTGTCACAGGAAGCTTCTCATAGTGCAAGGGCCATGGTCAGAAGGCAGGGATCATGCCACTGCTGGTGATAAGGCTCCAGGGGAAACACAGTTTCTCTGTATTACGCTGGTGGTATCAACAACAAATACTGGACACTTAATTCTAAAGATGCTTAAGATTTGATCAGGAGACCAAGGCAAAAGAAGTACGGGGACACAAAAGAATTTATCAAACATATCTTCCACATCAGAAATGGATACTTTGCATTTTTTTACAGTAGATTAAGTGCTGAACAAGTAAACCTGTTAGCCTGAAGTGTAATCACTTGTAAAGCATGCAGTAGCTTGTCTCAAACACTGTCAAGGGCGCAGTAGGAACTTGCTGTAAAATAAGCCACCAAAGTGGGAAATTGAGATAAACACAGAAGGGAGAAATTTGTCTCAGGATGGCACTAATTCCAGGCCTGGCAGAGAGGAGATCAGTTCCCACATCCTGGTTAGTACATCTAGACAATAATTCCCACTGTGGCAAACTGTGTGAAAGGAAGTAACTGCACATATGCCTGTCTCCAGTCAAACAGATATTACCCCAATTTAAGAGGCACGTGGCACCTGTGACCACCAGTGACCACCGGAGCACGTCCCCTGCTGCCACCATGTGTGGAGTTTTGGCTGGGCAGGGCCAGCTCAGCTGGCAAGCCTCAGGTGTTAACTAAGCACATGGCCTTTGCCTGATGTGTGAAGGTCCCACCAACCATTGCTTTCAAAAGAGTGGTGTGAAGCCTCTGAGGATATACCTGACAAGTGTCTTTTTAGGAAATAATCTCTCCCCCCCTCATAATATTAGTAATCTTAGAAAAGAACCTGACCCTGTTTCCTTTTCCCCCAGAGGGACAAGATGAACTCTACCATGACCTTTTCTATCCATTAAAATGTTATATGTTTTGTCAGTGTAATTAGGAGTATGTTATTTGTTACAACTGAGTGATCACATCTGTAATCAACTGAAAGTATATAGATAACATCTAAAAGAAAAAAGTTATTTTGTACATGTGATACCTGCTACTGCTTGGGCAAAATGTTGGGGTGGGGAGGTGGGTCTTTATTAGTAATTTTTCCCCCTTTACTATTTTTATGCACATGTTTGATCGTAAGCTATAAAACAAGATGTCTCTGACACTAGAGATAATCCTGCTTCATCTATGTCTTGTTTTGTGGTGTCTCTTAGGGGAAAAGGTATTGAGAAAGTTTGCAGGACAAAGATGTTGTCAAATGTTTGATAGGAACCTGATGTGATTCTTCTTTCTTTTTATCTTCTTTCTTTCATATTTGTGAATTATTTTAAGACTAAAGTTTCTGTAAACAATATGTAAAGCTAATTTGCATGGATCTTTGAAAGGATTAAAAGATTAATAATGACTGACTATCCTGTGGAAACAAATTTACTTTTGTTAGCGAAAGGCAGTAGATATTAACTTAAAACAGCTATTTCACCTTTCTCACCTTGAGCAGCAGTCCTTCAACACCATGGACATATTTCACCATCAAGCAGCAATGATAGAACCTTTGTTTTTGCAATGGGTCAGGCTATAATAAATATTATTTTATTTTAATGTGCCTAATCTGTATACTTCTGACAAGAAATATGCTTATTTTCTTTACACTATCTTCTGTTCCTCTGAAATGTTTGCTTTGGCTGTCTAGAGGGTAAACACACACAGACGCACACAGACACATGCACACACATGCAGGAAGCCAAATAATGCCATGCTGTTTCCTGAAGAAATGTAATTGGATTATTTTCAAATTTTACACCAGAAGCTAAGAACAACATAGATACAAGCAATTGAAATTTGAGGCTAGGTTCAAACTCTTGGCCATTTCCAAAGATTACTGACTCGCTCAGGTGCGTATATAGGGATTAATTTGAGAAATAAACTCAAGAACATTTTTCTGTATAAGGTGATTTCCAAACACAATTAACTTGCAAATCATTCCTGAATGCTAATGAAATATGGGAGTTTGGTTGATGGCACCAGAGAATACAGTTTTGCTGGTGTGGATCAGGTTTTGTCCCTCTTAGTTGTCAGAAAAGATACAGTTACAATAACTATATACAAAGAAGAACAAACTTTGCAGTAGATGTGTGGAGAAGGTCTTCATGGATTCATTATTCTTACTGAGCTATTGACAGCTTAGATTTGCCTTAGCTCATGGCCTAGATTTTAAATGTGAAGCAAAAACTGCTTTCTAAATGTAATGGAGAGTCAAGCTTTTTACTACATTAAGACATTGACTAATTGTATTTCTCTCTATCAACTTCTTCAGCACTGAACTAAGCTTACCCATCATGGATGCTGAAATTTCTTTAACCTTGGGGTAAAACATTCTTTTTCTACCTCTCCATAATACAATCAACTATTTTATTTTTTATTATTAGGCAAACCCTGATATTTGACATAACTCCCTGATAGGTGCTGCAGTGCTTTTAGGGAATGTGGAATGATATTCCAGCGTGAAGGATCAGTTTCTCCCTCATGGTTGTGTGCGCATCTATGCACCACACACATTAACACAAACATAGCACCAGGCTTTCCAAGCTACCTACACAAACCATTAGGAATTAATTGTATGGACCAGGAGCTGCCTCCCCTCCACTAAAACAAAGGCTTTACACTTTTTCTGTCAGAGGAGAAAGGCCAGAGTCCGTGAAGCTGCCTAACGCACAGCTATCACTCAACTTTCAATTTTGGATGAATAGCCTTGGGAAAATGCTTCTTCCTAGGGCAAGTAAGAAGACATAGAAGATTTTCTTTTTTTTCATGGGGAAAAAAAAAGGCATCGAGGCAACATGGAACAGATGCAAGGAACATCAGATAGAGAGAGCTCAATTGTATGGCTTGGGGGACAAGTTTTGCTAACTTTACATGAATAGCACCTGTTTCCTTTATGCACTGTAGGGTGTGTAGGAGGGAGTTTCTTTATCCCAGCGTGTAGTAAAACTCAGTCTCTTTTTTAGAAAACCAAAGAATGTAAAAAATGTAGTCAGAATGGAGGAAGATGCATTGACTTGCAGGATTGCAGGGGATGAATTTATTTTACTAGGATTACTCACATAAATGACCTAAAAAGAAGTAACTATTACATGAAAACTCTGTAAGCATGATTAATTATTTAAATTCAAACTGAATCTCACTGAGTGTTTCTAGCAAGCTTAACTAAAGAATTTGCACAAAATGGTCTTAAAATCATCAGAAAAATAAGTAAATATTTCAGGTGAGCAAACTGCAAACTAAAATTTTTTATTATTAACAAGAATATAAAGTCAATAGAATCCTACCAAAATCCATGGGATTTTCTCAGAGAGCCTGAGAGCAGACTTGGACCCTAAGTGTCAGGTCAAAAAGTTGAACATGTTAAATAGCTATATTATTTAATTATTTTACTCCTGCTAGTCAGCTGCCAGCTATTACATTAATGAGGATCTGAATGAACTATGAAGAGTAAAACAATTAATTTAAATAAATGAGGAACCTTCTGTTGGCTTTTATAGCAGTAACTCTCCCAGAGGATTTTAGCTATCTGACTGGCTTCAAAGGGATGGAACATGACCCCAGCATTTTGAATTGCAGGCAAACACATTTGCTGTATTTCTTGCCCAACACAATTCTAGTGCACAATACGGTGCCATAAGAGATAAACAAAAGAAAAAAGTAAAGTATGTGTTCACAACAAATGTTTCTGGAACCTTTTGGCTCTCTGAATTGTGTCGTAAGTCTTTTAAGCGAAGGACAGGGGAGCTGGCTGTAGCTATGGAGATGGGAATTATTTGGAAGTCAGTGTCGTTTTTATTCTCTATTTTAGGCCCACAGTTTCCAGTGAAGAGTTCAGCAGGGTACCTTTTTGTCATTGTCACCTTTGAGCATGTACTCAGTCATAATTTTTTTGGCTGTGATAGTTTCCAGGGTTTTAGGTTATTATTATCATAAGGGCAGTAACCTTAGATATCTAATCCATTTCACGCCATGTAATATCGAAGGAAAACCTGTGTAAACCCTCACCTGTACAGACTGAAACAGCATCACTTTTCCATTGATCAAAAAAGTTTATTTTTTTATTTGTGCATAGGTGATCTTATACGCAATGGTTTGCCCTCCTTGTTAACAAAGATTGAGTGTTGAATGTACTAAAAGAAAAAAGTTCTGTCCCTGCTCTTGAGGGAGCTTATCCCAAGCCTTAAGAAATAAAAGAAATCTTTTGCAAGTTGTGCAGATTTTGGAGACACTCAAGTACTCAACAGTTGAACAAATTTTCTTCGCTACAGGTTGTCAGAGACCAAAATAGTTCTGCCTCAAACATTGACAAAAGGTTTTGTTCATTTTAACAAAAACTGTAAAAAGAAGCTACAACCAAAGAACTCCCCCTGAAGATACCTGGCTGGGACTTTGGACTGAAAGTCAAATTGCTGAGATTAGATAAAGGGAAAACGCATTCTTCAATCACCTGAAACAAACAAGTAAACAAAGAAAAGAATGTGAGCCAAACCCAGCAGCCTGCTAAGAATAATCTCTGGCTTGCTTTGGGGTGGGGGAGGCCGTAGCCCCCAGACCCATTTGCTGGGAGCAGGTTTGCACAGATTTCCCCCCAGGTGAGGTGGGAAAAGGAAGTTTTGGTGTGTTGCAACCTCTGCTCAGGGGCAGTGAACCCATCCTCCCTTAAACAAACTAGTTATGGAACTCCCAACCATGGGAATACCACATCCATGGGACAGTCACGTGAGGCACAGCTGAGAGGATGCCTTAATCCATACAAGGCCCCCTGAAGTGGCCCCAGAGTCATTCCTGAGGCCTTGTACCATAGGACTGCATGTGATGCAACAAACGTGGAGTCTGTTGTAAGAGACAATGGCAAACTCTATCCTAATCCCCAGGGAGGTGCCTGGTACATTACATTATCATCCAATCCTGTGCTTTTCAGGGGGGGCCTTCACCACCAAGGACAGTATCAATGGAACATAGTTGGCATCCACAGGGTGCTGATATTTTCCTTATTCTGTCTCTGTCAACACCTTTCTGTCCTCCCACCTATTTCTTTTTTTTTTTTCTTTCTCTCTCTTCCCCCCATATTTACTATCAAATAAAACCCATACCATTGTCACTGGCATATAGGCTCTTTTGCATCTTGATTTGGGCAGAGGCATTTCTAAGAACTTCAGTAACCAGATCACAATGCAGGTGTGTATGGGTCATGTGGCACCTCAAGAGGAGGCCTCAACAACTTCATCCTCTGTTTACACACGAGGTGTCAAGAAAATAGATTCATTTATGTGATTGTAAGGAGGAAGATGTTGTTCTGCTAAGATGAAAGCCTTCAAGGACCTGGCTTCTTTTCTGCTCTTGAAACACTTCTTACATAGTAAAAACAGTAGCATTTTACTGTTATAAACCCCCTCCTTTGATAAGTAGGATCATTAATTTCTGCAGTGAAAAGAAGTTTGTCACATACTCACATGCAAAGTGAGAAGTGTCAGTCTCTGATGCACTCTTGTTTTCTTTGTTAATGCAGAACAGCAGCTGATATTTGGAGGTTAGGTCATTTGGGGATGGGCCAGCAAAGGGTTGTGGTCTTCTGACCAGCTGAAGCCAGTTGATTTACATGGGAGCTATTAGATTGCCTTTGCCAGGCTGTTTGTGGGAAATATGTTTGAATAGCTTTGTTGGAAGCAGGCAAGAAAAAAAGTTAAATTCACTGGACAGCTTTTTTTTTTTTTAAATACTTTTCTGGGGCCTGGTCATGTCTACTGATGAGGACTTGAAAAAAACCTTGTTACTGAAAGATAGTGCTCTATCTTTTTGCTGTAATGCCTGACACTAAAAATGATGCATGTTGATTCAATGCTTTTCATTGCCACATTATTTCAGGATAAGATAGTAAAAATTTTGGCTATCCTACTCTGAGTCCACCATATTCATTCTGTCTGCTTCAAAATCTGGATGTAAATCCTATTCAATCAAAATATTTCACTAACCCAACTTCTAGCTAAACCAGCCTAGCCTTTACCAGCTGATGGTGATTGCTTACATTACCTTTGACTGTCTTGGAATTGGGGAAAAGAAGAAAACAAAAGAGCTATGACTGAGATAAAAACAGTTTGTTTGCACTGCTAGAAGAAAAGGAAAATTGCATTTAGATTACTTGTGGTGGGTCAGAGGCGTTTTTGTAGATTTTTGTCACAGTGAAAACTGTCAGATATTTCTGAGTCTGACACTCAAGGTGGCAAGCTGAGGGCTGTTATCATGAGAGGAAGATATAACACTACTTTTTCACAAACAGAATCATCAGAAACCTGTGATGTGCATCTCAATGCATAATAATGAAGGTTTTAACAGTTTTAATTTGATTCTCTCAGTTGTGAGACATACACAGCTCTACTTATGAATGTGCCCTGCGCATGTGCTCTGACCTCGGTGTCTGGCAAGATAATGGAACAGATCACCTTGAGTGCA
Source organism: Passer domesticus (assembly GCF_036417665.1). Classification (NCBI taxonomy): domain Eukaryota; kingdom Metazoa; phylum Chordata; class Aves; order Passeriformes; family Passeridae; genus Passer; species Passer domesticus. Next base: position 61,555,838 of record NC_087512.1, read on the forward strand.
GTCACACTGCATGTACAGAACAATCAAAGGACCAGGCCCAGCTAGCAGGGCTTTGGGAAAGGCAATCCGACCTGCCTGACCAACCTGACCTCCTCTTGTGACAAGATGACCTGCTTGATGGATGGGGGGAAGTTGGGGATGTGTCTATCTGGACTTCAGCAAAGCCTTTGACACTGTCTCCCACAGTATTCTCCTGCAGAAGCCGGCAGCCCACGGCTTGGACGGGGGCTCTCTTCTGTGGGTTAAGAACTGGCTGGGTGGCTGGGCCCAGCGCGTGGGAGTCAGCAGTGCCACATCCAGTTGGCAGGCAGCCAGACACTAGTTCTGAGGGCTGTGTCTTTAGCAGGACAGATCTGACCAGTTCCAGATAAGTTTAAGTTTTTGCATAATTTGAAAAGTAATCTGTGTTTCTCCAGTTGCTCTCATAAGGCACTAATATTTGATGAAGAAGTTGATTAACGTAGAATCATATAATGGGTCTGGGTTGGAAGGGACATAAAGTTCATCTAGTTCCATTGTTTGCCATTTCTTTTGACTGTACATCTCTCCACTCTACAAAAACTGTCTGCACACAGGTATCTTGAAATATAGGGCTCAACTTCATGTCTGCCCCTTGGCAGGATATCCAACTTCCTTCACAGGAGGAAAAAAGTATTAAAAAGCAAATGTGAAATCACATACATCCAGCATTTGTTTGGAGGTGCCTCTTTTGCTTTAGTATTTGAAAAAAGTCCCAAAATTGAAAGATAGGAATAAGTCCTCCTGTCCACTTATGAATTGTGCTTAATAGACTTCTCTTAATTGTGACTCAGTGCCACATCTTTAATGCAACTGCTTGGCATGCAAACACCAAAGAGTCTCTTGAGAAAGTCAGAAGGAAAGCTACTGCTGCACGTAGGCATCTTTCCTTATCTGCTCTGTCCCTTCATGAAGAATCACTACAGGGACAAGGAATCAGCTTCCTGATTGCTGTTCTTCCCTTATGTGTAAATGAGATGAATTAACAAATGGGATGATCTCTCCAAAATTACCACACATATAGTTGTTTATTTGTGAATCTATATGGTCACAACAGTATTATGGTTTCTCCTACAAAATTATAAGAAACACTACTTCATTCCAGGCGGGGTTGTCACTGAAATCCTCCATAATCATCAGGATAAAGAAGACTCTCTAACACTGCTTTGTTAGTGTTAGGGAGTAAGGCATTACTTTATTCTTGGAGAAGAGGTATATGTGGCTGACAAAGTTCTGGCCCACACAGATGCCAATACAAAACTTCTTTACTTATTTATACATTTTTAACAAACAAAGAAATTTATGCTTACTGGTTCTAATTTGCATAATTCTTTTCATTAATTAGTATTCCATCCTCTACTTGTTGTTGATTTCTCACTCTTCATGCTAATTTGGTCCACACTCTTTAGTCTTTTTATCATCTTTTTGCCAGACAGGTAGTCTCCAGCTTTACAGACCTTAATCCCCTCTGTAACTTCTTAACTAATGTTAAACCATGCTCTGAACAGCCCTGTATTGGGGCTGCCATCAGCTTTCACTTCCCTGGCTGAGTCTCCTCATCAGACCCAGTGCAGTTGTTATAAAGTCATGCTTCCATGAATTTGGGAAGGCAAGGAGTCTCACTGCAGTATGATTTCACCTCGTCACATAAACATGTTCTCTGCAACCAATTTAAAAACTAAAAACTCAAGGGATTTGTTCTGTCTTTAACAGTATATAGGATACAACCTCAAATAAATATAGTCTTCTACAGACACCCAGGCAATTAATTTTTTAGTTGCCAAAGTACTCTTGGAAAAATTGAAAATCCAACAAATTGATCATTCAGTTGCTAGTCTATCAATAAGAATAAATAAGATTTTGGCTCAGATTCCCCCCACCCTGAGATGAACTCAGTTGGTTAGAGCATGGTGTTAATAAAATCAGGGTTCTGAAATCAAGACTTAGATGGGCCATTCACTTATGAGTTGGACTCAATGATCCTTGTGGGTCCCTTCCAACTCAAAATACTCTGTAAATTTTTGAAAATATAGTTATCATACATGCAATGACTGGATATGGTCTGCTCATCCAGTTGAATAAGAAATATAAATGATGGTTTATATAAAAAACTGGAGAAATATTTAATACCAAATGAGCACTTTGTAATCAATTATTTAACATTCATATCAGAATGCACTTATTTCAAACCTTGAAAAAAATTATTTTTATGAAGTCAAGTGTGGACATGTGAAAAGCATTAATTTAGTAATAAACCTTGAAATTTTGCCTTAATGTATAGATTTTATTTGTAGGCTGTAGGCATTGAATGCCACTTACAATGGAACCTGAAGAGAGATCACAAATCTCTAGAAGTAGAGATAATTTTGCAATGGGAAAGGTAGGGGGGAAAATTCTGTTAGAAATATGCCCCACAGTTTTCTAATGATTCTTTCAAAGCTCAGGCAATTTCTGTTGCCTCAATGCTTTCATGAATTTACTTTTTGCAGCAGAAGAACATCTCACTATTCTCCAGGCTTTAATAAATCAAATATTTTCTCTCTGTCTCTGATTGTACTTACAAACCAGTGGTACAACTCTTCATCAACTTAAACCAGAGCTTGAGCTCCATGGGTGTTGATTTTTTTTTCTATTAATATCTGTGCATTGCTGTCTCATCTTCCCTCTATGGATGTTGTGAGTGTCGTAAATCTGAGCCTTTATTCAGATTGGCATTGTCCAAGTCCCCTGTGCAGCCAGCATGATGGAGCCTCAAGACTGAGCTCCACAAGCAGACATGACACAGACAGGTCCCTGGCTTCAGTCCTGCAGCTGGGAGGGGAGATATCAGCACCTGCAGTCTCACTGTCTCCTCATATCTGTCTCTACAACACCGTGTGCTATCCAGAAGAATTGCTGCATAAAACCTTGGTCCGTTTAAACAGACATCTGAGAATGACTCCTTGTCTTTTTCAAATTAGTCAATAGTTTGCAGTTAAGATAGTCAAAATGTTTTACTCGATCTTAAACTTTGTTTTCTTGCCTCTGGTAAGAAAAACTTGAAGCAAGTTGATAGAATCAAGCCTTTGTTCCTTGCTGATAAGGAGTAAGACCTTTCACTGAGGTTTTATGAGTTTGCTTTTTCTTTATGTTGAATTTGAAGAGTGTTTTTGTTACCCTGACTTGCTGGGGGAGGAAGAGGAAATTGGAGTTTCCTGTACTCTGTGTCTGAGCTATTGATGAAGGTGCTGTGTTAATACACTTGGAGGTAATGAATTAAATGTATTAGTTGTTCAAACAGCTGTAACTTTCTTTTTTAGTATTTCTCTGATCCATACTTATTACAATTGTCTCATTTCAAGAGTCAAATTTAAGCCTTAAAACCAAAAAAAAAAAAAAAAAAAAAAAGAGGAGGCCTTGTTAAGAACTTAATCTTGTAGGAAAATTCCTGTCATGTCTGTAGAAAGCAATACTGTGCCAAGCAGAGACAAACAAGCAGGAACCCCCAGGTGAAGGCAGGACTTTTACACTATAGCAAGCAACGCCAGCTGAAACTGGGTGCTGCTGACTTCTGGGGAAATGCGAGGTGCATTTATTCTGAATGTGTAGCATGGCTGAGGGAATGGTTGTTGTGCATGTGTAACAACATGACATGACATGACATGACATGACATGACATGACATGACATGACATGACATGACAGGACAGCCTGGAACTGCTGTGCTGGTAGTTTGTTACCTGAACTGCTCATAGGGCATAGAAGACATTTCCCTAGAAACAGTGATTTCTTTAGTGCTGGGTCAGATTAGGAGGGCTAGCCTGTGGATAAGCACTACCCTCACCCTCTAGGACTTCTCCACAGCACCGGAAAATTCTGTGATTATCTTGTGTTAGGTTGTATAATCTTCTTTCTCTTCCCTTCAAAACACTTAATTTTTTATACAATATTTAATATTTCATTCTTTTGAGTGGAGAAAATTAAGTCTGCTCTAAAAAAAGTTAATGCATAACTTCTCCCCAAGTCAGTGCTGCCAGCTTCAGAAATGAATTACTTTGTTATCTTCAGATACCAGATTTTTTCATTTGTTTGCAGAAGAATAGAAATTGTATTTCTGATAAAGTTCTTGTGATTAATAAGTGGCTCAAAATTAGCAAACTAAGGCTACTTCTCTGCTGTCAAAGAAGTTTGTAGAGTAATCTGCCTGTATAAACTGTAGAAAAACAAAAGCCCTATTGTAAAAGCCCTATGTTATTTTTAGAGGTAGTTTTTATTATTGGCCCTCACTTCCTTTCCCACCAAGAGATTTCTTTCTCTTCAAAACAAGGCCACTATGGCTAATGCATGCGATCTGATTAATAAGAGCTCCAGGCAAGATATCCTACAATTCTGAATTCTGATTCTTCAGAGCACGTGTGGGTTTTTTGCTGAAATTTGATCTGTAAAGTCTTCAGCACTGACCTCCTCCTGCAGTTCCCCAATACAGTCTCCCAGTGAAGGGAGATCATTGGGAAGATCACTAGTTTCCTGGCAATAATGTGGGCCCATTCAACACTTGAGAAATGGGAGCTGTCTTTACTGAAAGAAGGCGTGATATTGAAACATGAAGTATTAGCCCTTGCTTTGTCTGCTTTTCTTGCACTAGCAGGGTGTTATCAGGGGAATGGCTATTGTCAGGATTTTCATCCACTTCCAGTGTCTTCTCCTGAGTGCTATTACAATGTTTCTCATTCATAATTTTACATATATTTCCCTAAGCAACACACTTCTCCTTTCAGAAGACATCAGACACTCATGTTTTGGCTAGTATGGGAAGAAGCAATTCAAATAAAGTCACCAGGTCTAATAAAAAAAGAAGACAGAAACTGCCTAAATCTAGTAAAACATGATAGAGCAGAAAACCTTTGGTGTCTCTCTGTTCAGAAAAATTCATCATTGTTCCAGCATATGTCTATTGTATGCAAAAATTTTAAAAATTAAGAACAATTTTCTAGTTCTGTGGACAGCATTATTTTACAAGGTTCCCATTAATATTTTTTTAGCTGCAACCACTCTTCCCATACAAGTTTTGTATACTTAGTTCATTCTTGTATCAAAAAAAAAAAAAATCAAAGTGGTAAAGTAGTTTAATGGTGCACATATAATATGTGCAACTTCCATCACAGTACTGGATTTGATACCACACAGACTGCAAGTGAACAAGGTCAATTCACTTTGTAAGGCTTTCTGGAAAAATCTTATGCTGTTATTCCATTTACATCAGCAGATTCAAATAAATTTAAAGCTAAAATAATGACCAAAAACCTGAACAACCAAGCTAAACCAAACCAAACCAAACCAAACCAAACCAAACCAAACCAAACCAAACCAAACCAAACCAAACCAAACCAAACCAAACCAAACCAAACCCTGACAGCTTCTTTCAGAAACAAACAAACAAACAAAAAGTCTGGTTGTTCTTTAACTAATAATTTTACTCCATTATATTTCCAGTGTTTCCTTCCTACTTACTTTAAAGTCTTTCCTATGGCTTTTATCAAGCATCAACTACTTCAAATACAATCTCTCTGACCAGTATCTAGAAACCTTTTCCTACCATTCACTAGACTTTGAGACAGACTTCTACTGAAAGCAAAACTTAGAGGTCTCCCGGATGGTACTTGAGGGACCTATTTTCATTCATGTAGAATAATTAGTTGATATGCAAACTCAAAGGTTTAAAAGGGCAAAACCAATAAGAAAGCCATAGGATTACTTCATTAGCCATGCCCCTCAGCAGGACTGCTGCCTTTATTCCTGTAAATACTACACAGGAGAGAGTATAACACTGAATTTACTCAGTGTCTTTCAATTGTTTCTCTCCTAAAAAAGTATACATTGAACAAACAAGTATCTTTAGGAAGCTCTATTCTACTGTGTCTTCTAAATTAAAATTTGTTCTCAGTAATGCTAAGTAAGACATTTTTGAGAAACTGTGGAAAATCAATAATAGCATTTGAAGCAATAAAATTTTATTGCAAAGGTATTTCACTCTTCTATTATTGTTGTGAATGACAACTTTTTTCACACCCACTTAATGAATTATAGTTTATCTTCCATGTGTATCTATGTTTTGTTAAATATATTGGTTAATTCTGTGTGGGGGAAGGAAATGTCTCCACATGACAGGGAATTGTACCATAAAGTTATGCTGTTCCTGGATCATTGCTGTCCATCACCAGCAAGGAGCCCTGCTATGGGCTGATTTTACTTGGGAAAACCCAGAGGGAGTAGAACCCCCTGTTCTCTGGTTAGAATTATATTGGGGAAAAACCAATATATTTTACAAACTTGAGCAGTGGAAGTGTTGACACCCTGAATTAAAGCTATGTGATGAAACAGCAGAACTGCTACAGGTATGTGAAATAGCTGTGATGCAAGTCCCAGCTGCTGGCTAGTCCAATGGCTCAGAGACCGAGGATGGATTAATGTCATGCATTTATGTGAACACACAGCTATACTCCCTGGTCTTTAGCTCATTAGAACCAGTATTTTTGTTATGAAACTTCTACTTCTTTTCTTGACCAAGGTCTTGATAGAGTTTCTTGCTAATACATGGAAACTGTAATAAACGAAACTTCTCTACCATTTACATATCAAACGTGAGTGCTCTTGGGGTATTTTGCTTTGTTTTAAGGTCAAACATTCAGAAAAAATATTGTGATAGGTTAGTTTTCTGTAAAGTGGATGAGAAGATGATGATCAATGAGCTCTTGTGGATTCATGGACATTAAAATCCCACTTGTGGGTCTTCATAGGAAAGAGCAGATGCTTGCAAAGGAATCTGAAAGTGCTTAAGAAAGAGGTCTGCCCTGTCTGGAGTGAGCGTCTGCAGTAAGGTATAAATAGTGTTGCAGGAAACAGGATTTGACCTGGGACTAAATTATTTAGTACCTAGGGTGGTTGTTATGACAAAAAACTGTCAATAAGTGAAACTGTTTATATTACTGACCAAGACAACATCCATGGCTTACAGTTCTGAGTTCCTTCTAAATCAAAGAAAATTACTTTATTAAAAGGCAGTGGACTGTGGGCATTTTTAATAGGATTACAGAAGTTAATTTGAATGCCTACATATATTCATTCTAAAAATGAAAAACATCTACTAGGCCATTTACAATGGCCATTACAGCCTCAGCATTAAGCCTTGCCATGAGGACTGTCTGCCTGGCTTCGGCAACAAACAGAGAAAAGGAGGAGAGCAACAATCTAGTTCTCCTTTAGAAGTGTTCTGCTGTGGGAAAATCCAGACAGCACTGACTCAGCCTGAGCCTCTGCCGTGAGTGGGAACTTCCCCTGTGCTTGTTAACGGCATCAATGTACCTTAATGTGATTTCCTATACCTGACAAATACAAGAAAACCAAGTAACATTCAGTTGTTTTTGGAATAACAAGTTTAAGTATCTAGTATTACCTCTGGATGACTTGCAGGTCTAGAACATGAAATATGTAGTTGATATGGAAAAGCCATAACTTTTGAATGCCTGGTTATGACTTCTTAAAGTTATTATGGACTAAATAATTTCTCTGTGCACTGAACCTGACTGTAATAATCAAAATTGGCTGTGAATTATGATTATTTTTGGCAACAATCACCATTTCCCACTGTAGTGTGAAATGAATAGCACACATTTTAGCTATGGCATTTATTGAACAGAAGAGAACTGATTATACTCCATAAACTTGAAGATAATCTCTGCTATTACTTAATCAGCATCTGTACCAATGCATAAGTTAGAATACTATTTACAATCACTTCACTAGTTAAAGGCTGAACAGTCCTTACTATACCACCTGTAATTTAAGTAATAACCTCAGACTTGGAGACATAAGCCGGTAAAAATCAGGTTTGACCTGCAACATGGCAGACTATATTTTAAATTTTTTTTTTTGTGACTACTATTTGTGTAGGACACATTGAATCTATCCTAAAACAAGTTTTCATACAACATTAATCTACACAGAATTCTGAATTCTGTTTTACTGATTTCTTTCTTTTATTCTTTCCTCTCACCCTCATTTCCTAAACTGGGCCTTTTCTTGGCTGTGATAAATATTAGTATAAATTCGTGCTCATTGAGATATATATAAAATAAATCATACTTGTAGAATATCTGTTATAGAAAGCACAAAGTTTTAGAAACCTTACACAGGGGTTGGGAAAGAGATTACCTCACTGGATTGTAAAAACACAGGTGGTCACTGGATAGAGGTCCCAGTTAGCAAGTGATGGATCTAGCTCCTGTAGAAACTCTGGGCATGTCTCAGACCACCCAAACCATGATTGGCCAATAACGACCCCAGATAACCGAGGACAGCCCTGAACTCACATTTGAATGACTAGTTCCTGTAACTTGGAATTTACATGTATCTGTTCCTGGACTCTATACTGTTTTTCCAACGGCAGCTTTGTCCGACCAAGAGACAGGATTCTTCCAAGACCCCACAGAGGACAGAGAACTGCATGAATCTTTTCCCAGACACTGTTCTGTCTACTCAGAGACAGGATTCTTCCAACACCGGACAGGAAATAGAAAACTACATGAATAGTCCGGAAAAAGACTAGAACAAAAGAAACTTCGCTCCGGGCAAGAAAAGCAGTATATAGCCAAGGCTCACTGAACAGACTTCGTGAACTCCATAGATCTGATGCGAGAGGGGGTCAGATCTGTGTTCATCCAGTGTCGAGTCCCAGGCTCAGCACTGTCCCTTTGATTGTGGCTGGCAGAGATTGTATTTCGATTTGTGAAATAAAATGTCATCTTTTAATTTTAATTAGGCTTTCTCAAATTATTGATTCGGCCTTATCTGGTTGCTATCTATAACATTGGCTACAGTGTAGTAGTTCCTGTGTTCAAACAGAAAATCACCTAACATGTTCAGAAGGGAACCTCTTCTTTATTTGTTTATTTTGAGAAAGCTTTTCACAAAGCTCCTGATTTCACATTGTGAGCTGCGGACACGAACCTTGTTGAGTACAAATGCTTGTCTGTTTACAATAGGAAGTTCAGTAGCAAACTAATGCAAGACAAAATAACTTATCTGGTCTTCGCCCAAGAATGGTTTTTTCAGGATCTACTCACCATAGATTGGGACGCTGGTGACTCTTCAGTTTCAAACAGAGCAAGAACAGCCTCTGGGTTGAACCAGAGGCAAAAGAAACAGTCTAGGAGGAAGAGTGCAGAAGTAAATGTAAATGTTTCCATGGTGTTTGCAATACATTCCTTTTTCTTGATTTACCTAATCTAAGGATTTATTTCATTTTTTTTCCCTACTGGAACTGAAAAACCTTTCATTCCCTTTTGGGTATATTTTTAGAAACCAGAGGAGGCACCATCTTCTGCAAATATAAGGTCTGTGATAAACATGTCCATATTGTACACTTACTATTGCTCTGGTCTGTATCGCTCATGAATAATTTGATTTTTCTCTTATTTTCAATGAAAAATAGAGAAACACTACATTGGTGAGTTTAGAGATCTCCCTGTGTAAAGAAAATTTTCCTGGATCTACAGATATTCAGAATTTCTCTTGCCTCACCAAAGCAGAAGTTTGTGAATGAAAGATTCTATTTGTAATTCCTCTGACATTAGTTTTGGAACATATTTTCCAGAAGGCTTTTTGATTAACTGGTAAAAACTTCACACTCCTAAGTCTGCTCCTTAGGGGACAGTTTTTCTTAAACAAAAGGAAAAGATGAAGTTTATTAGCATGACAGAAGTTTTATTGAAAATATACTGGAAGTGCTGGGAATTAAGCACCAGTAAGCAGTGAGGAAATAATTGGCTAAATGTAGCTCCAAAGAGCCAGTTAGTCAAATAACATACAAGTGATAATATACAGGAAAACAGTATATATAATAAAATACAAGATTGCCTTATTTCCAGGACTTTACATACTGTATAATATACAGAAAAATGTGTCTATATCTTCTGCATGTAGTTTTCCTTTAAAGTTATACTCCTTCAAGTGTGTTTTACTTGCAAGTTTTATGGTTTGCAGCGAGAGAACAAAATACTATTGCTTTTTTTCACTCTTTGCATCTTACCAATGTCTCACGAGATTTTTGGCTCCAGTTTCTGATTCCTTGCCTATGCCTGGCAGCCAGTGATTCATACTAATACATTAGGTCAACCTAAGATCATGTGCTCCCTAAGAATATTAGGTAGAGACTTTGCTGTCCTCCCAAAGCCACAGAGATCAGACCTGTCCTTCTCATGAGACATGAGTTGTCCCCTGATTCCCAAAAGATGGGTCTAGCAGGACTCACTTGGTGACTTTTTTCTCTGAAAGCAAAGAAACAATGTGATTTTGGGAGTTATGTTGCCTTCTAAATATATCTGCAGGGAAGATTTTTTTTCCAAAATAAATAACTAAGCAAGAAAAGACAAAGAAACCGAGAAAACCTCTGCCCAAACTGTATATCTGTTAAACAGTGAACAAGTGTGAGCCCTTCATAATATAACTTGGAAAAATGCATATTTGGACTGCTATATAGTCTCAGTGCACCATGGGGTTGGTTTTCATCTTAATCCAATATTAATGGTGACTCTGCACTCCTAAGAGTGGCTGTAATTTCATACTCCTTCTCATTTTGGGAAATGTCATTGAATTTGTCTTGTATCTGCACAGTGTTTCTCTCCAATTTTAAACTAAGAGTTTAAAGGGTTGGGTTTATTCATTTAACCTCTCATGATTCTATTAATATCAGATAACTTCTATTTTAAAACATGCTAGGATAGTTATAACTGAACTCCAGATGATTATTTTCAAAATAAATGAAGGACCACTAATGTAATCTTCTTTATCGAGAAAATGAAATATCCCATTGAGTTCTTTCTTACTTCAATTAATTTCCATCTTTCTGGTTGATCAATGATACTGTGAGAAACTTAATATAGCAGAGTCTTTTATCCTTGTCTAGGTCAAGAAAACATACTAAACTTAGTCATAATATTTGGGTGTTTCAGCTATTGAGAAAATGATTGATGGCTGGACAGGATTTTTCTACCAGTTTAAATTAAGATGAATTAGGCTAAACATCAGCTCAGGTGGTTAACTTTCTAAAAGTCATTTGTGCAATAAACCCTGCAGCACTTCAACAGCTGACAAAGGGAAAAGTAGATTATATAGGTTACAGAAAAGGTATCCAGGAACAAGAGTGTCACACAACATAGTAATGATAGCATTGTGTAGCACTGCATATTCAGTACCTATCTTTCAGGAAAATGGTGGCTTTGGAAACCCTGTTCCATATATTCCTCCAGTTCTGGAAGTAAAATGTCAGGTACTTGAGGACTGACAGGGAAGAAGTAGTCTGGGAGGGCACAGGCATTTCCCCTCTATTACAGACCAGGAGTGAATCTTACAAGAGATTATTGTTCTCTCTTGGGTGTGCATGGCGATCTCTGGTCTGGACTCTGAGAAGACTCTGAGAAGCATAATCCCATTTGTTGTTAGGACTGCCACTGCTAAAACTGTGCCCTAATAATTATTCTGGGGAGACCCAAACTTCAAATGTTTTGTGCCTAAATGCAAAAGTGTGATATTTTAAATTAAATGGCAGATTAATTAAACTATTGGTTGTACCTTTTTTCCTCCTTTGTTCGCCTCTGATTTTCTAGCCAGATGTCATCTCTACTATTTCTTCACAATCTCCACTGATTTTGGTAAGGGGGAAAAAAAAAATCTCTTTTTTATCAAACTGACAGAAGGAAGAGTGTTGTCTCTCCTCCTGCTCTTCATTATTTTATTTTGTGACTTCCTTTTTCTCCTTTTTTTGTTTCCTCCTTTTGCCTTCCTTTAATTTTACAGATATAGGAAATAATTCCATTCCACATACCCAAGGGGAAGATTAAGGATGGATATAGTAAATAATAGACTGCTAAATAAGTCAGGTTCAATCTGTCTTTTGCATAAATCTGCCGTGTTTTATTCTGTCCATGTTTTTTGTATTAATCTACTGATGATGAAAAATCCCAGTGGTGTAATGCAAGGTGTCCACAGGTATTATGAATATCCCTTCACAGATCTCCGTTGAGGGATACAATATGCGGTCAGCTCAAAGTCAGTCCTGATTTATTGATGCAAACAAACACATTTGCACAGAAAATAACACTCTGTCTCTCAGCTGAAGAAAGATAAAGATTTTAATGGTAGAAATTATGTTTAAAGCAAAACAATAACTTTTTTTTGCAGGGAGAACTGTTTGTCATGTCCAAGAAATATATCTTATTTCAGTGAATATTAAAGGGAAAATGAGGGCAAGGAGGTGCACAGAAAGTGCACTTAAAATTTCTTACACTAAATATTTCATGGTAGTGAAGCCTGTGGGTATGCCTGCCCAAATTGTGGAGAAAATGAACAAGGAGGAGTAAGTTCAAACCAAATATTCTGTGCATTAAAGAGGAAAGGAAAATTCTTCATTTTTAATTATCTGTATGTATATCAGTGCAGTTCTCTTTTTCTGTTTTTCTGTTTTTCTCTAATCAAAAGCACCTTATCCGTAACTGAGATCCCTAAGAGGAAAAAAATACTAATTTTTCTCATCTGCTTGTAAGGGGAAAATATTCAATACTGCTGGGGAGATGCAGCCTGGAAAACCCTGACTTTGGAGAAAGAAACAGCTTCTTCACAAAACACAGTTACGAAAACTGATGTCTCTGATAAACTAAGATGAAACATTAGGCCGAAGGTTAAATTAGAATCAAAGTTCATGGACAGCAACAAACAGCACTGAAGTCTGAGGAAAGAAGTTATTAGCTGGGAATAATGTCTGTACGTCCAAACTGATATGTACTTTCATCAATCTAAAATGCAATGATGTATTTATGCATTGTGTGGTCCGTTGTTTTGATTGTCTTGATCCTCTTCTCATCTGCATCAGATCCTTGTGGATATAATCCCACTGTTAAAAGAAAAAGCGGAGCTGGGCTCTGGAGTAAACCTGCTTTGGTTTGCTCTGCTGGAAGTGTGGAATTAAATATTGACTTCTATGGATTTATTCTGTGTTTTCCTAAAAACATAATCTATTTCAGTGTTGTTTGCACTACTAAAGTGTGCTCTAGGTCCTCAGGTTAGCACTGGTGGGAAACTCCTCCCCCCCATAACACAGATTTAGCATGAGGTAGTCATAACAGAATAAATATTTGCATGTAAGCAATATGTAAGCAATAATATCCAGATCTTCATGTGGTATAATTGAAGAAAATGGCCTGTCAGGTAAAAATGTTTTGATGGCAAATGCAGATAAATGTAGGTACTCATCTTACTTAAATCTGTCTTTGGATATTTAATAAGTACCATAATGACAAAGCTTGCATAATAGTTGTTTCCAACTACAATCATGGGAACATGATGTGAAAAATTTAGATTTTTGAGATTTTAAAATTTTTTATGCTCCAAGATGACTTGGTCTTTCTTTTCCAAATATTCCTTTTTTCCCAGGCATTTGGTACTTAATTCATATAACAACAACAACAATTTTCAAAGTAGAAATTAAGACAAAAGTCCCATCAGTTAAAGAGAAAGGAAGCTTACATTGCTGCAGAATTGTGAAAATGTCCCCTTTGCAGTGACAGGGTATTTAAATGTTTCCTGTCTTGCTTATGTTGATAGTGTTTCAAAATGATCTTATAACAGTCCTGTTAGTTGTCTTCAGGTGTGTTTCTACAAGTTAAAAAAAATCTGTTACCTAGCCTGGCTCCTTGCTTCATACAGCAGTATTCTAAATCAATTTCTCTTGACCTCCAGCGTTGAAGAAACATGTTCTATTTTTGAACTTTGGTGCATGCTGAATTTTAATGAAAATAAAAATACTTTTTCTTTCCCTTCTATAGTAAAGCAATTATTAATAGGTAACTATTATTTTTTTCTCTCTTCATACTGTTCATCTGTAAATACATACATAGTCCACAATTCAAGATCACAATTACTGAGATTGTAAGTTGTTTTTTGTTTTTTTTCCAGTGCTTGGGGAGGCTTTTCTTGCAGGGCAGAGGAGAAGCTGGAGATGGAAAGAATCAAGCAGCAGAGCGTTTTAATCCAGGACTGGACTGGGAGAACTGAAACTAGGCACAGAGGTGTGATAGTATCTGCCTCCATCAGGCAGTAGGTACAGACAGTTCAATCACAATAAAAGTGACATTTACAATAACAGACTTCAATAATTGGGAGAAAATGGCTGGCACCTACTGAGCTGACCCAGACAAAATGGCATAAGCTTTTGAAGTTATGATTAAAACTCAGGATCTTGACTGGAAGGATTTAGGCACTGTGTTGGAAATGTTGTTTGATGGTACACAGAGAGAGATGGTTGTTAAAACCTGTTGGAGGTTTGTGGAAGAGCAAATTATATCTGGTAACTTGCTGGGTGCAATGGACTTTAATTTTTGCACTGCAGATCCCGAGTGGGACCCTAATGTGCCCATGTTTAGACAGAGATGAAATAGCTATCAACAATGGGTACTATATGGAATTAGATATGCCATGCCAAAGGCTATCGATATGTCTAAATAATTTGAAATTTAGCAGGATTGCAAGGAATCAACTACCAAATTTTTAAGTCATTTGAAAGAAATGGCTTAAAAATATACTAATATGAATCCTCAAGAAGAGGAAGGAAAAACTCAATTAACTACCACATATGTGGGGCAATCCTCAAATGATACTAGAAGGAAACTGCAGAAGGCTTGGGAAGAATAGAGGTGTGATTTAGAGGAGCTGTTAGATGTTGCTTGTGGAGTTTATCAGAACAGAGAAAAATAATGAGAAATAATGGAACAAAAAGTAGTTGTAGTTATGGAAGGAATTTCCGAAGGAATGGTGCCCTGGGGGAAATGAAGGAGATGAGGGCATTGGCAACCTACCTCAAATTTCCCCAGGAGACTTGGTATAAATGAAATGTGCATGCTGTAATAAAGACAGGCATTGGAAAAAGGATTGTCCACAGGTGAAACATAAAAAGCTCCCTCTCGTGGCCATCACCAATGACAAATGAGGGAGACCAGAGGATTCTTCCCTGGAAGAATCTATGATTACAGCTGAGCTGGGAAATGAGGAAAAAATTCACATTTTCTCAAATCTGTGGTAAAGGAACATCCATCTAAAACTTTTGGGACACTGGACATAAAAGACCACTGAAGAAGACACCAAAAGACCAGATGAGAACTTCTGACAAGGGGCGTGACTATGTAAAATAAAGTAATGTATATAATATACTTAAGCGGGGATAGCTAATGAATATGTAATCAGTGTGTAAGGTAAAAACTGTTTACCCAACACTTGGCACACTTGATGAGAGGAAGGATCCTCCAAGTGAACAGCGCACTGCAACAAAGAATACCTGTTTTCTAATACTCAAAACCGTGGTAGAGACTTTCTATCCTACCTCTGATACCTAATTTTGGTATCAGAGCTTCCATGATTCTGTGCCAGTCTTGCATCTGGGCTTTGGTTTCTGGCTCTTTTAGGTAATTGTATTTCCTGCACCTTTTTAGTCATGCTGTTGACTCCTCAACAATGTGTTGGATTTTGTTAGCATGGCATGTAACTCTCCCTCACAGACTTATATTCTAGGCAGTATATCCAAAGTCCTTGGTACTCTAATTTTCATGGGATTTTGCTCTTCAATTGTATATCTTGCTATAGAGAAATTATGAGCTGTGCCCTATGGGGCACCGTGTGAGAAAACAGTTGTTGCTATTGCTGTTTAATCTAGATTTGCAGTGCATTTCAGGATCACAGAAGTAGATGTATTTTTGCATTTTTGTTTATATTGGGTGGTAATTCTGACATTAAGTTGGAAAGTGATTCCTCTGCTTTTCCAAGTGTTCCTAGGAATGCTGTGGGCTGCAACATCTTCTCCATTGTTGTGGTTAAGAAATTGTACTCCCCAGTTTAGTGCCCTCCCCCATGAGGCTCCAAAACTACATAGTGCTCACACTTGGAGGCACAAAAGGCAAAGATCATGGGCCAAGATAAGAACAATTTACTGGAAACAGCAATGAGATAGGAAAAGGAAGCAGCAACAATATTGATAACAAAAGTGTACAAGAGAGAATGCAGAGCTCCACTGCATGCAGCGACAGCAGTCATGTCACCCAGACTGTTCCCTCAAGCAGGGGACAAGTGCCCTCACTGCTACCTCTGCCACACCTGCTTCACCTGTCACCACTAATAGATGTGACATTTCCCACAGAAAGATAATACGAGAAGACTTTAAAGGAGAAGAGCAACATAATTTTGCCTAACATCATGCAAGTAATCATCCTCACATGCAAATTTAGCACACAGGAACTTAATTTATGACTATAGTGAATCCAAAGAGGACCAACAGGTTGCAGGACTTTTTCTCTGAAAAAATGCTTGTTGCACAGTGGGTATGGTACTCCATCAGCTTCTTGCAGCTGATGTGATGCTATGCAGACAGCAAGTGGATGTAAAAGGATAAATGAGGGTCTTGGATTTCTACAAAATTATATTTTATAAAAAGCTGAGATTACTTCAGGGCAGGGCATTCTATTTTCGCTCAGCATTTGAAGGGGCGCATGTACATTGCTTTGTGCGACTCCTTTGTCTTTGTGCTAACACCTGCTTCAATAGGATCTTGTTAATGTTAAGATTTGTCTGTAAAGGATCTTTTAATGTATGACACTGTCATCTATTCAATGAGATAGACCCCTGCCCCCACCAATCCCCCACCTACAAAGGAACTTTGAAGTAATTTCCAGCAAATACTGTAAGGGGTGAAATGTCAATGCAAAATGGAGTCTCTGCTTGGGTGGAGTTCCTTAAAAACTACAGGGAAAGAAGGGAGCTGTCACAGCTGAGTGGAAAATAGGGTTTGTTTGCCAAAGAGATCTGTAAATAGAAGTTACATCTGTTAGTGTCTATTTGTAGTAATTCATCAAATCTTAGAAAAATCTACTAGGAGTTATCTCTTTGTTGTTTAAGCTGAACTGGCAACTGAGCACCATGCAGCCAACTCGTTCAATCATTCCTCTCAGATTCCAAACCTCAGTGAGTGGGGAGGAGACCCAAAAGCAAAATTTCTATGTTGACATAAGAAGAGCTTAATGTTTGAAAACAAAGTAAAACATTATAATAAGAGCAAATAACAATGATAATTAAAAGTGAAAGAAATAAACAATCAAGTGAAGCACAATACAGTTGCTCGTGACTCCACCATTGATGCCAGAGCCTCTTCTCAAATCTAGATCAGCCCCGTTTCCAAGTAAATCCCCCAATTTATATGCTGAGCACAACAGTCTATGGTGCAGCATATCCCTTTGGTCAGACTGATCACCTGTCCCACTTACTCTGCTTTACAGTTTTATTTTTGTGTACCTCCTCGCTGGCACAGCATGAGACACAAAATAACCCCTCCAAAAAAAAACCCCTATCCTTTATGGCCAAACACAACTTAGCAATCCCCAAAACATCACTATGGTATCAATATTGTTCCCATTCTGAACCCAAAACACAGAACTGTACTAGCTACTGAGAAGAAATTAACTCTATCCCAGGCTGAGAACAGGATGCACTTTTATTTGTTTTGCTGTGTTCTTAAAAAACATCTTTTGTGAGTGTTCAGCTGTTGCCATTTGGCAGCTGGAAGCCCAGGCATGTTAACATGAAGGCAGATCCATGTGCAAGGATGTGATTTCCATTCCACATTCAGAAGATGTTAGCCCATAAACAAAGTGTGCAGTGCACCCTGGCTTATGCAGTTTACATGCCTCTATTGAAGGCAGAGGGAAGAATCACCTCAGGGTATTTTGTATTGATACAAGGTGGGGGATGAACAGATTGAGGGCAGCCATGCCAAGAAAGATTTGGGGTTGCTGATTGATGAGAGGCTGGACAAAACTGGCTGTTCTTCCAGCCCGGAAATACAATTGTGGTTTGGGTGGCATCAAAAGCACTGTGGCCAGCAGGTCAAGGGAGGTGATTCTGCCCCTCTGCTCTGCTGTGGTGTAGCTCTCCCCACCTGGAGAGCTGCATCCAGCTCTGGGGTCCTCCAGCACAGCAAGGACATGGAGCTGTTGCAACAATGGAGAATCACAGAATCATAGAATCACAGAATCACAGAATCAATTAAGCTGGAAAAGACCTCTGAGATTATTGAGTCCAAGCTATGACCTAACATCATCATGTAAACTACACCATGGCACTAAGTGACAATCCAATCTTTCCTTCTTTTAGAGAAACTAATTTCTCAACTTGTTTCTCTGCTTACTGTAGAATAACATTCCTGTGTACATCTTGTAGAAAAAGTACATAATGTTATGTTGTAATTAGATAACATTATTCTAAATTGAGACCTAATTTCTGTTATCCAGAAGAATGTGTTCTTGGACACAATTTGGGATGCTTACCTACTATGAACAAGTGGTGATGGACTGTGGAGGATCAGGAATAAGCATGTTTTGTCTCAAAGATTCGGACTGTTACAATGGGAAAGATGTGATTTGAGGCCATGATCCTGCAGAGGTGGGGCAGCACTTGTTCTGAGCCAACTTCCTGCGCCACCTGGACACTTGTGCTTAATCTTCTTTCTTGACTCTCTCCCTGAGGGAGGGCTCAAGGGGCTGTCTGTGCAGGCATGAACAAAAGAGCAGAAAAAGTCTAGTTTGCATAAGGGGCATGCGCCAGGTCAGATATAGAGGAAAGGGATCAGGTCCCCTTGCTCTCTTTTTCCTCTCTTTCACTCTTATTGTCTACCCCAGCTCTGGTTCATCCACATGGCAGAACCCATGTGGTAACTGTGGACTCATTCTTTGTTCTCTTTCACACCTTTATTCCTCTCCTTCCTTGCTTTGTCTGGGAAAAGTATGGCTGTCATATTTTTCCCCATCCTTGGGTTGGGAAAAGTTTGCTTTGAGAGTGGGAGCTTGTGGAAGTGTATTGTGGCTTGTTAACCAACACCTTTAAGAAGAGCTGTATTGTGGCTCATGTACCTTTGGTTGCAAGTTGTGTCTTGGTAGCCAGCACCTTTGAGAAGTTTGTTGTGGGAGTTGAGAACCGGTTGAAGCATACTGTACGAAACTAAGGGCTTGCTATCCACTTCTTCTGAGAAAATGCATTCTAAGAATTTCAAGGCTTCTTAGCTATCACCTTTTGGTCTAAAGAGCAAGCTGGCTGCCAGAGTTACAGCAACAATACAATAAAAACAGAAGAGTTCTCTGACACATGTCTGATGTTTTTGTTCAGCCTGACAAGAATTTACAGCGAACATCCCACCACGTACCAATGGGTCATGACACTAAGCAGGAACTTTTAATAAAATATTTTCGTAAGAAAGTCAATATATCCAGATATGTTAATTAAAAGGTTTTTGAGATTTGCTGTTGTCCTAAGGAGGTTTTCTGGACCTGGGATAAAATCTGCTGTCAGCAGGAGCCAAAGACCTCAGATCAGAGCTCTGTATTGTGGCTGACTGCCTTACCAACCAGATGTTTTACTTGTCTGAAGAACAGCTTTCTGTCCTTTTGCCAGCACAATTCAGAGCAAAGTAAATGCTGAAGATAACTGTTTTTTCTTTGTTTTTAGATGTATTTCTAAAAAACCTCAAGAATCTGAAAGTAGCTAGTGGTCCTCTTGTACTAGTGACTGACCATGTTTTTTTAAATGAATATTTAGCTATAACTTTATCCTTAAGAAATGTTACAGATTCATATTTAACATTTATTGAATGCACACAGAAAAACTTAACCTGACTAATCTTTAAAAGAAGGAAGGCCTTGTGATAGAAAGACTATGGGTTAGTCCTTCCATTTTTAGTTTAAGGATAATACTGTCTCTTGGTTTACACTTCTAACAGCATGATAATCTTAGTAAAATTAAAGTGCATTCTCACTTGTTTTGTTATGAAACACATCTGCAAGAGCTTTTTTTTTTTTTTGTGCACCCTGCAGATTTAGAACTCTTTTACCTCTAAAACTTTTCAGCCTAAAGAGATCACATTGGGCCAGCTATAATGTTTTCTCTTTTTAGCATTTAATCTAAAGAACCAGAATAGAATAATAGCTGTAAAACGACACAGCCATCTACTGATAGAAAACTGTATAGCTTCTAAAAGGTATGCAACTGTAAGAAAGGGAGCACAGATTTCAGTACTTGGTTAATAGAAGTTCTCTGGAGAGTCTATCATCCACAGGCTGTAATTGCAAGAAAAGTCAACAGCTTTTAATGAATACTTGGTGTAAATAATGGATTATTGCATTACTAGAGTTTGTCAGCCTAGGGGAAAAAATATTGGTAGAATTACAGCAGCATAGATTTGTCAGATTTTCAGGAAAAAAAGAATCTCCCCAACAACATCTTAAAAGTTTTAGATATTTAGGAATTACATTATTCTGGCCTGGATGTTATTCTGGCCACGATATGCAATGGAAACCATTCTATCCACACATGCCAGGATGTGCAGTAGAAATCATTCCATCACACATGGTTCTTTACTAGAATTTTTGCATATTTATATACAAAACCCCCAAAGAAATTATCATTTATTGATTCTACATTACGCAATTCTTAGCATTCAATCTCCTATAGTTTTTTGGTCCCTTCACTCTTGATGCTAATTTGGTCTTCATTCTTCGGTTCTCTTATCAATCTTCTCCCAGACCAGGTGCCTCCAGCCGAACTGCAGGGGAGGGGATGGAGGGTGAGGTAACATTTGTTAATGTCCGTTTGTCTCCTCTGTGTCTTTTGGCTAGTCTCGACCTGTCCATGTTAAACTCTCAGAGTCTAGGAGTCTTCTTTTTGTTCATCAAAGACCATCAGGCCTCACCCAGCAAATATCAAATTCTCAGTGGACAGATTCTTTTGAAGAAAAACTTCAATTCCCTCCCCCTGGGTGAAGGTGAGCCAACCCATGACTAAAGTTACTTAAAAGAATTTTAAAAGTTGTATTGTTTTGAACAGACCCTCCTGGAGATAATCCGTCCTTGATAAAAGCTATTTGCAATGCTTAAATCTTTCCTTGCTTTCTTCAGATTCCCTATGTGAGTCCATATATGACAGAGACTGGTTGTATTTTGAAGCTCAGCCTCAGCACAATCAGTACGTGCAGGTCTCCATGCTCTGTTCATGTCTCCTTTACAGGAGGGAAATATGATTTCCTCTTCTGCAGTGACATAAGAATGATGTAATAGTTTCCACACACTTTATCTTTAAATTGTGGTTATTTTTCAGTTTCTTAAAACATGAACAGTCTCCTAACATAAGACTTGTGAAGAATTTGCACACCTCAGCAAATTTTCTGTACCCTGTTTGCTATCAACTTTCAATCTTCCAACTGAGTTCAGGCTTCTAGAAGATTCAGTGGCACTTTGCTGTATCAATTCAAAGCAGCCACCTTGTGCTTTCCTGTGCTTTTCCTTTCAAATCTCTTTACAAAGCAGTTTCAGGAAATATGATCTAAAGGATCACAATAGACCTCTGTCTCTTTGGCAAGCTCTTCGTGACAAGTTCCCAAAGAACTTCAAGGAATATACAGCAAACTCAGTAACAACAGTTGCCATGATTTCTTGCTCAAATAAAACAATAATTTCCAGACTGTGTTTTCTCCTGAGATGACAACTTATTTCTACAATCAAAGTGATAATACCATTTCACGTGTGGGCTTGGGAGCAAAGAGAGTAGACACTGAAGTTCACAGAGCCCTATTCTTTCTGCATTGCTGTTGGCCAGACTTGAGCTGATCTAGACTGGAAATGTACTTAGCCAGACTGCATTTTTAATTTTTTTTTTAGTTTCTCCTTAATAAATCTAAATGCTGATAGAACCTTTTGGAGGTAGAGGAACAGTGTGATACAGGAAAAAAAAAGTATATTAAGGCAAGAGAGTGTCCCAAATGAGAGAATAAACAGCTTCCCCATGGATCAGTATTTGTTTTCCAGAGGATGGAGCAGACGTAGGAGGGAGAACTAGGAAGAAGGAAAAGCTGTGAGCCAGGAGTGTGAAAGGACTTTCAATTGTCCTGGCCAAATTTTGAAATTAAATTATTTTGTTTTCCAAAGTCTTCATGTCACTCCTATATACACCAGTCACCTTAGAATAGGAAAGTCATCTGGTGGCCAAATGTCTCCTAGCAGCAAGAGTGAAAACTCCCTTGGGAATTTTAACCTCAGGGTTCGAATCATAGAAACACAGGACAGTTTGGTTAGGAAGGGACCTTAATGATAATGTGGTTTCAACCTCTCTGCCATGGTCAGGGACACCATCCACCAGACCACTGAGAAAACCTAGGAGGACCAAACTTCAGGTTCTTCTAATATCATGGATTAAGAGGACAGGAAAGCATGCAGATATTTCCTAAGTCACCTCACCTCACTATAGATAATCTAGATGTGAGGTAAACTAGGTGATTCAGAGGACAAATGAGGCTAGCAACACACTGGGTGAGTTAGTGTGGTTTCTGTCATCTCACAAAATGGTAAATGACATTTATATTGGCAGGCAAGTCAGGTCAGTGAGTGATGACATTGATCTCTCAGACAAATGGAGAAAGATCTTTCATGTAAAGTTGTTAAAAGTTCTGTTAAAGGAAAAGACTGGAAGCTAAGTCAGGAAGGACAGATGTCACCCATCGTGTTACTGATGCTGCTTAGCAGAACAGTTGAACCCAAAGTAGAGCACAGATAAAAAAGAAGTTGAGAGTGGATGACAGAGCCATATAATATTCTTTAGTGTTCTGTGTGTCATCCCAAAACGGAACAGGGAGATTTGGTCCAGGATTCCAGAAAAATTAGGTGATTTCAGAGTATGCTGTCTAAAGGCCCAAGGATGTGTGTTGCAAACATATTAAACGGTACAAAATAACAATTTGTATTGCTGGGTTTCACAAAAGAGCTGTTGGAAGCATCTGCTCTCAAAAAAACAGGCAGCTGCTCACATAAAAAACAGGCAGCAAGCTTGCATGAAAGTATTGCTCCAGAGGATTACAGAAAGTTTATTGAGAAGTTAGAATTTAGAAGTTTCTATATGATGAGACTTAAAACCCAATTCTAACTATTAATGTCCAGCTGTGAACTAGCTGGCTTAAGGATGATGACCCAGGGATATCTAAAGAGGAAATGGAAGTTGATCTGAATTTTTTAATGAATGCAGAAGCTTTCAATCTTTTACAGGGAAAAGATGTGATCAAGAAAAAATAAAAAAGACAAAGAAAATCCTACAGCTCCAATGGACTTTTATTTTTTAAAGACGGTTCTTAGATTGGAACTGGCTTCAGCTTAAAAAAAATTGCAGCAGCAGAAGTATGCATCAGAGTGCGTAGGAGGGCAAAACCACACCCAGTTAAAAATTAGCAGAAAAATGGACCTGCAAGAGCAGTAATACACAATTATAGAAAAATGCACCCCGCTGTAAAATTACATTAGTAATTGATAGACAGCTTGCAAATTAAATTAGTAGAAGAAAAAGTTTTTATCTTGTTTTAAGGAGAGAGGTATCTCAAAGCATGAGGGAGCAGGAAATTGATTAACCACAAACCTAAGCAAGGCATGGCTCTTACCTCTCTTTTCTATTTCCTTCTTCATTCCCTAGGCTAAACAGAAAGGTATTTACATATAGCATTATATACTGCTAAAAAAATGTTTTGTAAGAGTAGTAGAAACAATATGATTGACTTCAGATCATGTTGGAACTTCTGTTCTAAGTCTGGAAATGCTGTTATTGGTTACACTTAGTTACACATTCTGCTCTGCATTCATTGCAAGTTCAGATCATGAGAATACCAGTCAAGTAGGCAAAGACACATTTATCTAGAGAAATTAAAGTAAACTACTGAAGGATTGTTTAACAGATTTTCGCAAAGTGCCTGGATCTTTTTTTTCAACCAAAATTAACAAGTTCCATTGTAATCAAAGGGAAACATTCATGTGAATTTAGGTGCTTATATTTATTAGAACTGCTCAATACAGGAAAATGATATACATATTTTTATAAGCAGAACCAATCAGGACGTTGCTCTACAAATCAGGCTTTGCTGTTTAGTATGTAATTATTTTTATATTGAGAAGTTTCTGTCACCCCTAAGCAGAAATCGAGAGACTTAGCTTCAGTGTCCTTGACTGCAGCTGCACTTTGCAAAGCCTGTCTGTAGACACCATGCACAGACAGTGAGTTTGTTTGTACAGCACAGTGATCAGGGGCTGGTCAATGCAGAAAACAGAATTGCATAGAGAATGTAGTGAGGTCTGCAGACTTGATATGGAAAACAAAAGAATCAGCTCTACTCTTTGAACCCAAACCACTTAGCTCATTAGCAAAGTCCACTTCAAAAGGTAATGGAAGTGTGCACTTGGATAGATCAAGTCAGATGTGTGACCATTTTTCATAGCACAGCATGCAAGAAATAATTAATTTACATAACTTTACTTAAAATGATTGATTAAATAATAAAGCTCAGACATTTAGGAACAAAAATTAGTAATACATTATCATGCTAGTGTTTGGATCAAACTGTCTTCTCACATAAGGAAGAAGGAAGTATTACTTTAGTAATGCTCAACAGCTCTTAGTAAGAAGCAGAATTTTCCAACTTGTGTCTTAGTACATGAAGTACAAAGCAGATTTTTTTTCAACTCATATCTCCAAGCATTAAGTTATAGGTAGGTATAAACACCAGATATATGAAAAGTATTTTTTATTTTTCTCATATGAGGCTGAATTTTTCCTTCTAATTTAAGACCAAAGCAAATGCATCCTGGAAATCATAAACGGTATTTTAAGAAACTAAATTAAACTAGATTTAAGAAAATCAAAATAGATATGTGCATACTTTAATTACAAAATCAGGTTATAAAAATTTCAGGCTGTCTGTATGGATTTACACAAAACTAATGCTGTTATATTGGTGTGTAGGTATTTAAATAGTAGGCCTTTCTATTGCATTTCCAGAGAGATTCCATATTGCACTCTCACCTTTTTGCATCTAACATGAGTTTCTATGCTCTAGGCTTAGGTTTTTATTTTTAAAAACTTTGGTTTCTTAACTTTTTCCTTTTTTTTTTTTAAATTTCAAGATACTTTTAAAATGCAGTGAGGATATGACTACAGTACACTTCAGACAACCATCCAGTTTGAACAAATGGAAAGCTAAGCCTAGCACAAGAACTTCAAATTTCATTTAAACTTTCTGAGTACTAGACTGAAATGGAAAGAGTAAAAGCTTGTAGGCTGCAGCAACTGGTGTAACCAGGAAAATTACAAAGCCAGAGCTCAGCTAACAGCCCATAAAATGGAAACATACAACTGAACTGGAGTTTTCTTAAAACAGTGTGAATAAAACCAGAATCTTTAAGTGGTTAGAAAACTGCTGAAGCTGTATCTGGTGTAAGCTGGCTTCAGTTAAAACTGAATGGAAATGACTCCTGATTAAATATGAGCACCTTTTCAACCTATTTTCTCTTCTGTAATAATGGTTCTTCATTTCTAACTCATTTAGTTTGAATGATCTTGTCACACCTACTGGAAGTAATTCAAACACTTTCAGCACTGGTTAGAAGAAGCCTATGAAAACTCTTCTTCTGACATTGTCCAACAGATGAGAAAATATGTGCTGTGGTTAAGCCTCTGAAGTGATTTGAACGTTTGAGTTCTTCTTGTCTGACTAGAGAGCAATCTGTAATCTTTCAGAAGAATGAAATTTGGTCAAAATTGTATTACGCCATGACTCTCTACTGTTGAAACTCCATGTGGAAACTATCTTTTAGAAAAGTACTCACAGAATTGTAACTGAAATAATTCTCTGATTAGATGGGAGTTGTTAAAGCTAAAGTAAATGCTAGCTCAGGCTCTAATCAATCTAAGTTTCTCTTAATTACAATGCCCACTATTCAATCTACCTCTAACACAATGCTCTGGTCAACAAAAGGTTTATTGCACTTGCTTTCATTGTAAGTGCATGTAGATCTGACATAATTTTCATTTCTTCATTCTTCTTCTGTTTCAAACTCATAGCTATGTAGCTGGAATTTTCTAGCAAAATGGCTTAAACAGAAATCTTCAGGAAAAGCATAAAAGAGAAGTGAAAAACTGATAGAGAAGTATACTAGTTTTTAATGAATTTCAGATTATATGTGATGTGCCATCTTTTACCATAAAAGGCAAATTATATGAAAATATAAAATTAGAGCTTTCAGTTAAGAAAGTCTGAGTAATTTACTAACACTATGAAACTAGTTGTGCTGTACAAGTCTGCTGAACAGGAAGGACACATTAAAATTGAGTATAAATTACGAGCATTTGACTTAAATTTTATGTTGAGCATATCAAGATGGTCAAGACAGACTGAAGATGGTCACTAATTTTACTATGTCCCTGTAGACATAAAGTTAATTGGTGGTGTGACTGCAGCAAAGCTGTGAGCAAAAATATACTCTATTAAGCAACATAAATCAAGAAAACTAATATAGGTATGTGCTGAGCTTAACAACTGAGGTCCTCCATTGCCCATGTATCTTCACTGGATTCCTGAGACTTGCTTGAGATTGCAAATCAGAAACACGAATGTATCAAAATTCTAAATGTCCAATTTTCTTGTGGCACTTTTAGTCTACATGCCTGCTTTGTATTAAATCTCAATAAATTTCCTTAAAGTCAGAAGTCCATCTCTGGATAGAGGGGAAGAAACAACAGAACAGACATTCACTCTAATGTGTGCTTCACAATTTCAGGGAAAGGAGTAACTCCCAAGGGAACAGTGAAAGTTACAGACCCTTTCCTGGCTACATAAACTTGACACATTAGCATCTGACTGCTGGCATCCTGCCAGGTTCTGTGCTGCTGCACATTTACTTAAAAAATCCCACCTAATGGTAATAATAAATTACCATTATCTCTGTAAGAGATTCCTTCAGCCTCTGATTTCAGGAGTTGCTCACAACCACAGGAAACAACCCTGTTTTTGTAACTGTGAGGGTGAACATTAGCTGCACCACACTACTTCTCCCAGTGGCATTGCTCACAGGTTAGCAATGCCACAATGTCACAGAGGAATATATTCCAGGAGAATTCTCTGGTGTTCTATGGACTGCTCCACAGAACTCAAAGGAAGACCACTAACCTGGGCAGGATTAAATAATGATGTGGCTTTCTAGAAAAGGCTGCAGGTGGGACATATCTTCAGCATCAACTTTCAGCTAGGAAACAACAGGCATCAAGTAAACGGGCACTTGGTAGTTTTCTGCCACAGGCAGACTCCACCACCAGTCCACATTCTGTTCCAAATCTAGTGATGTAAAATCACTTTTTTTCTGAATTGCTTTTTAGTATTGTCTTATTTTTAGCTTCTGTTGGTTTAATGTGTAGCTTCAAAAAAAGTCCAACCAACCAAAGTTAACCCAGCTCTTACCTTTTTATTTAGCAAATTAGGATGTTGATTTTGTATCAAATTAATTTCTCATGGAGATTTCTGTTCCAAGTTCTTCAAAATCATTTCTCCTTGTTCTGTTTTAGGCAAATTACATTTCAGGTGGTGGGATGTGCAAGAGTGGAAATCAGTAAGATGGGCTTTGTCTTAGAAAAACAGTATACTAACTTGAAAATTATGAAGAATACAATAACTATACAAAAGACAATGCAAGAAATGTCCCATTTTTTCCTTCTATAAAAGAGGGGTCAAACATTTGATTCCTCTGATAAAGCCAACATACAATTTACTAATTTAGTTTCAAAGAGCCTCATATCAATCAAAACAATTTCTATTCCCTGATGGAACACAGCTGATTTTCAATAGAAAGGCACACACATTAATTCAACCTGAAGAATAATCCTTCAATGTTCAGTTCTGAGATACCATGAGCTTGAAAACTTTTCTTTTGTTGTTTCTAAATCTCCTCTTTTTCTTATTGTTACACACCTGAGTGTACCTGCCTGTGGAAAAAGTCTTAAATTTAAATAAGTCTGTAGTGGTACAAACATTGAAGAAAAGTAGGAGGAGCAAGTAAGTTTGCATAACCAGTAAGATGTTGTATTAGCTTACTCCAGCTGCAACTTCTTCCAGCTGTAAGACATTTGTTTTGGCTTTTTAAAAATTTATTCTGTTGTGTTGTTTTGTTTGTTTTTAAATCAAAACTCTACTCCTGGAGTTAGACAAAAAGTAATTTATTGCCTGAAAGCTTTCACAGTGATTTGTATTTCACAATATGAATAGACAGTTTCATAAAGAAAAACAAAGTTGTGGGAAAAAACCAAAAGCAGTAATTTTTGTCCTGGAGACAAATGACAGCACTCCCTAGGTGCCTGTGATGTAAAAGCGCTTCCTTCAGGACACTCCGGCAACAACTTTGGATACAATCCTTGGGGCTCAACTTGTGCTTCTGTCACCATTCCTATGCAGCACTTAGATCTGTCTCAGAAGAACACAGGGTCTTCTAGCAGCTGTTAACTGCACAGACGTGGGCATAACCCCTTCCTTGTATGCTGCTGAACCCGTGGCAGCAGAAGACATTACATTAAGAATTATTTATGAATACAGACTCTGCCTCCAAAGCTGCACAGAAAAAACAGTGACTTGAGCCATTCCCTCCATGTCCTGTGACACTGAAAAATTTTGTGAGCTTTGTTTTTGCAGGAAAAAGACTCACGTAACAGGTACCTGAACCTTCTTGCCTCTCATTACAGGACTTTAAAGCTTGCACTATTTTAATCAACAGTATGCAGCATAACACATGGCTTAACTATGATAAAAGGCTGAACTAGTAAAAGAGCTGGCTGATAAAATGTGAAGCAGAACAGTCTTAAATATAATGAGTTATGATCAACAACCATTGTAATGAAAGCTAGAGAGAATAAAATGGTGAATTTGGTTTTTATTTCTTTCCCTCTAGGATCTTCAATTCACACAAAATAAAACATCACTGTTCATTTAACCACAGTATTGCAAAGGGCTGAAAGATTTGTTCTAGGTTTTAACATTTAAACAGTCTAGAATTACATCTGCAGATGACTGCTTGTGCAATGTCCCCATCTTAAACAGTTCTGGTCAATCAAACACTGCTTTTTTGATAAGAGCTTAACAAGCTTCACTGGCATCTAGTTCATTGCAGGATGATAAAAATAAAAATCTGGCTCAATGTATTTTAAAAATGGGAAATTAGGAAGCTTTAGACTTTTTAAAATCTTTTAAATACTTAGTGTGATTTTCATTTATCCCCAAACTTCCACAAGAGCTTTTCATTTATCCCCAGTCTTTCACAAGAGCTTTTTTTTTTGTCTGTTTTTCTCTGTTTTTTGGTTTTATTTTAGTATCACAGACTGCTGTGTTAGAATGAATTTGCCAGAAGTCTCTATTAGAGAAGTTAGCAACAAAAAATTGAAAATGAGATTGTATCTCAAATACTTGTAACATTTACTTACCATCACAATAAGAAAGTATCTCTCAGTAATGTGCAACATTCAGCTACAGCTACTTGAGCAATCTGAAGGAAATACTATTTTTTAACTCTGCAGGGAAGCTTGACAGTGGCTGAATTTATTTTCCATTTTTCTTTAATTCACAGGAAGCAGCAATACATTTTAAAAATGTTTATTCAGCTTCAGGTGTCTCTTCTAAAGACACCTGTGGTATATTTGATGCACATCTTCCCTCATTATTTCAAACACACTTAAACTTTGAGGTAATTTAGGACAAGACATAAGAGCACTTGCAAAAAATAAAAGCAAAGATCAGTATTAAAAAAATTTAGACAGGATAAATAGAAAAATATTCTGTCTTCCTTTTACTACAAATAGTTTCAGCATAATACAGTTCAAAAAGCAAAATATCCAAGCCACAAAGTCCAAGTGAATTTCTAAAGCAAACCTGACTTAAGCAAGCCTTTCACCTGTGTTACACTTCAGGGAGTGGGCCCACAGCAACAGAGAAGACAAAGTATTCCTGAGGCAGATTGTCTCAGGTCATTTTGCATCTCACTTAAGAGAGATGGAGGAAGGAAGGGAAAAAAATTTACCAAAATTAAAAATCAAACCTTGCAATGCTGTCTCCCATTAGGGCAAACAATTGCCCCTATCCATGGTAGCATCTCCATTTACGCCTGCCAGCCAGTACTGACTGTCTGTATCGGCTGCATGAAGGAACATATACCCAGGGGGATTTGGAAATGTTAGCAGTGGTGTCCTGCTGTCCTACGTGGGACCTTTGAGTATTCCAGAGATACAAGGCACTTGCTAGGAAGGCCTGAGATGAAACCTGTGAGTTTAGAAGATGTTCCTCTGCCATATTCAGTGATAAAGGTGTGCCACACTGTGATAATTCCAAAAAAGAACTCTGACTTAAAATGTGACATCTTCTGGCTACATTAATATTATTCCTTTGCAAAGCATGCTTTTACCCTCTCATTAATATGCTGTATTGTGATAGTCTAAGTGAGATATTTTTTTAGTTGTGAAGATATGCTTTGAAAACAATATAGACAATGCAAGTTATAGTTTTCCATATGGAATTAAAAAAGCTAATCGGAGTCTTCATCATCAAGATATTCCTCTGCATTACTCAATGTTCGGACTGTACCTGGAAAGAAACAAAATTTAAAAAGAGTACTGAAAATACCAGGCACAGAGGTAACAAGACTGACATAATTCACAGAAGTGATAACCATGTTATCCTAGATTTCTGGAACAAGAAAAATGAGTAAGTAAAAAATGAACCTGCTCAACCACTTTGAGAAAAGAAATCTAAGTGAAAAAAAATGTTTCTCATTTTTCAGGAGGAGAAGAAGCAAAGGGAGAACAAGAAGAAAAGAAATTGCAGAGCCCTGTGCTCAAGGGACCATATTTCAAGAAAGTACAAATTACTTTTCTTCTGTACATTTCTTCTGCTCCCCTGATTAGCAGCACAATTAACACAATCTTTTTGCATTTCTACGACATGATTTTAATAATTTTAATTTTTTAGAATGTACTTCAGCAATTGACATTTGAATATCTGTCTGTACATGTAAAACAAATCTGAACATTGAAGTGGAGACAAAATAAGTTTCCTGCAATAAAACAGTTTTAGAGATGACTATGATAGAAGCCATATGTAAACAGGAACAAGGGAGAGAAGACTGCTGATACAGAACTGAATCTCTGAAGAATGTTCCACATCCAGACTTAAATGCACATTAATACTTAAATGCAGATTCGAGAGACAGAAAAGTTAAATTACTGAAAATAACAAAGAAAATACAAAATACAAGAAAGGTAACAGATCAGTGGTGTCAGAGATATTATAAAAGGCCAAGTTGAGACAGAAAAACAAACAAGGATGTTAATACTGAAACTGCAGTTAGACTGAGAGTATCAGTTGTTATATCAAGACAGGCAAAAAAAGACAGGGAGTGAAATTACCAGAGACTGGTGATAGATGAGGTGACTAAGGACAAAAAATCAGTCAAAAATAATAATTTAAAGGGAGTGAAGAAGTAGATAAGAAGTAGCACAGTTATGTAGATTAGTTACTTAGCATCAGGAAATAAAACATTAGTGTAATTATTAGGACATCACAAGAGGGAAAACACCTGTACCAGGTGCCTATAACCAACATGCAAAGATGAACAAAGTGTTCCTAATAGGGATCAAGTAACTTTATGAAAATATAATATATATATAAAATAGTATGTATTATAGATACATATTTAAAGTATTATATATGTATGAATGAATGCATATATATATCTATATGTGTCTGTGTGTGTGTGTATGTACATACACACACACAGAGAAGGATGTCAGCCCTTTTTTACAACTGCTTTCTTCAGAACCAAGATTGGGAGAAATAATTTGCCAGTTTGTCTGGGAAATCCTGATTTTATCTCTACCAAAGAGCAGAACACTATTTTTGCTGTAACTGCTCCTTCTGGCCTTCTCAAGTTGCAGTTAGTTATTCCTCCATTTAATTACTGTAACCTCCAGGCTCCTACAGCTTACTATTCCCTCTGTTCTCACTAGTCCTATGATGATGCAACTGCTGTACTGCATATCCTACCAAACCTGACTGTATCCCTGCCTGTGTTTTCAAGTAATTTCTTGTTTCACTTAAGAGTTTCCACCCTTACTTCAGCCAACGGAAAGCTACAGGCAACAGTAGTTACACAGTACTGAACAATTCAGTCTTTAGCTTTTTAAACTAGCCTCCTTTAACCCTTTTGGACATGGACACTATGCTATTAGAAGAGACAAACACAGTGGGAGGCAGTGAGAC
This sequence comes from Passer domesticus, assembly GCF_036417665.1. Taxonomy (NCBI): domain Eukaryota; kingdom Metazoa; phylum Chordata; class Aves; order Passeriformes; family Passeridae; genus Passer; species Passer domesticus. Next base: position 61,588,067 of record NC_087512.1, read on the forward strand.
TATTTTAATTAACACCTGAAAGCATTCTTTCTTTATTTCTCTGTTAGTCACTCAGAGACACATAGAAATAAGAAAGTAAAAAGAAAAATTAGCAGTAAGAAAAGAAGGATCATATGTTGGTGCTTATTTGGCTTAAGTTGGAGGAACAGACAAGCATATGGAGAAAGACAGGACATTGTTTTATTCTTGCACCCTGTCCCTTTTGGTATGCTACTTTTAAAATAGCTTCCATCCTTACTTTCATTTTGTCTGAAGGGCCTGTCTTCTATTTTCATTTCTTCCCTTAGTATTTTCACACCTTCTGAACTCTTTTGCCTCTTGCTGATACAAGGTGGCATTTTGTGTGGAGTCAGAATCATGGCATATGATAAACCATCTTCCTACCGTAACTCTAAACTAACTCTCTGAAGTAAGCCCTGCCAAACACAATTCTTAGCCCATGTACCTCCCAAATGGTTTTTATGGCTACCAGTATATTGGTATTTGGCTAAAGTATTAATTCTCCAAAAGTAAAATTATTATAAAAACAAAATCAGAAATACCTGCGCTCTGTTTCTTCTTAAGCAAGGAAGCACAAGCTGCATTTGTTGCCATATCTAAAGCCAGTTTCTTCTCGTTGTTTTTCAGATCTGTTCTTGCCCCTTCATGAAGAAAATTTTCATCATGAATCACAATCCCAGTTATTTCTCAACCAATGCTATTATGATATGACTTTCACTAATGTGGATAGAACAATAATGGACAAGGGAATCTAACCTACTGACTTTCTGAAGCAGACCAAAAGCTATGGATGTTCTTGCATAAGCTACAATTGTTTAGGAAACTTGCTGGCTGCTCTTCCTTTTAAATAAGCAGATGTCATGGCTGTTCTTGGGGTTTAAGTGCCTCACTTTGTCTGTAAAGCAGGAGGAAATTATCTTGACCAGGTGAGATGTCTACCTTCCAAACAGCTGCCAGAATTTTCTGAAAGATTTTTCCTGAAAGTCACGCAGGTGAACTGGCTAAAGACTGTAACTAAGTTATACAGAAACACTTAAGAAATACAAATTAAACAACATTCAGGAATCTAGTCTGTGCACAGACTGTCGAAACCTTGGTGAAGATTTTACCCTTTTCCAGCAGCATCTCTACAATATCTGCATAACCCTTCCATGCAGCAGCATGCAAAGCTGTGTCTCCCAATTTGTTCTGTGGAGTTAGAGGGAAAAGCAACAGGATTAAAATGCAGCAAAAAAACTTTCAGCTTTTACCAAGGGTGAGTAACATCACATCTCTACTCTAAGGATCTATGGGTTCAACCTACCTGTTGGTTTAACTCTAGGTTTGCCTGGGTAAGGAGGACATCTACTACATCTGCAGAAAACAGGGAGAGATGGTAAGAGAAGAATTAAGTGGAAAGGAATTATGCTATTTTTGCATTCATTGTAGTTAAGATTCAATGAAAGACCAATCAAATCAGCTAATGAAAATCTGTAAATCAGACTGCATTGGGCAAACAACAATTAGTCACAAAAAGAGCTTCTGCATTAAATACCCCATATAATACTGTATTTCTTTTTGATCTGTCCTTCTTCCACTCTGCCTCTAAGTTACACTAATGAGCATGCCTGCTTCAACAGCAACAACAAAACACACAGCACTTGATGAAGCTGAACCTACCTGCTAGCCTGATTTTTATTAAAGAAAAGAAAATAGAATTACATTGAAAAAATCCTGGCTTTATTATATAGCACTGCAATTTAATCAATCAGCCTAACAAGCATAACAGGAAAACCATACAACAATAATTTCAAATTAATGCTCTGATACCTTTATGGCCTCCATGGCATGCCCAATACAGAGCTGTGTTTCCAGCTTTGTCTAACCCATTGACACCGACTCGATTATCCAAACACTCTCTCAACCAGCTCAGGTTGCCTGAAAGACAAAACCAGTTTTGATTATCTTTTTTTTTCTTTGGAAAGTTAAAAGAACCATTACAGGTAAATAGTACTTTTTAGATGGCATCAGTCCTCCCACGAACTTATGAAAAGAGGAAGTGATTAGCAGCAATATTTTTAATTCATTGAACAACCACTCATACCTAGTCATAACAAATAATGACAAAGTCATATGAACCCATACCAAATATCTTTTCTTCCATTCCCAGAAGACTTTTATAACCCTATGTAGGTCAATGGATGGTACCTCTACTCCTCTGTGTACAGACAAGAGAGGCAATTCCACCAGGCAGTATCTCACAGTTTCCAAGCTGTAAAACTTTGTAAAACAAGTAACTTGCTCAAGAAACAAGACAACTGAAACAGGAAGAACATCTTCATTCTAAATTTATTATTATCATCATTATTATTATTACAGTAAAAAACAAGCAAATCATCCTTTAGCATCACACAACTAAAACACCAAACATACCTCGTTTGGCCGCTTCATGCAGTGGATTATCAATAGATTCTGCTTGCTCTGCCACTGAAATGAAAGAGTAAATTCTAACTACTTCTGAAACATGTACTTGAAACCTGTGTGGAAACAGAACATATTGGATTCTAAAATGAAATTTGTGAGTGACAGACTAGTGACATGCACTTTAATTTCCAGTGTATGGGAAACTAATTCAGAGAAAACCTTGTGAAAACTTCAAACAGCATCATATTGCACAATTGGTCTAAATCAGAAGACGTGTTCCTATTACTCTTTGTTCTTAAGGTCTGCAAAAGCTTCTGTTCTGCACATACATGGAATTTTTGCAAATGTGCAGACAGAGACACCACCCCAACCCTGGTCTAAAACTGAAGCTTTACAAATACTGTCAATGGGATAATGAATTAATAGATTGTTTGGTTTATTTTAAATATTCATTTCAATGTTCAAAAGAAATTTGAATGTAGATATGCAGCATGTATAAATTAGTCTTCTTGCACATTTACAGTGCAAGATTAACCTCTGATCTCTGGCAGACAGCAACAGTAGAGTCAGTTTGGAAGTCACAACCTAAAGTAAATTTTGATGTAGACTCAATGACTACACCACAGATTTCTATGAATATATTTCTACTAACTACAGGGCAGGGAAACAGAGCATTGCTACCATAATGTCTCCTGCTGGAGAAGGGACAACATGAACCAACCCAAGTCATATTGGTAGCTGTAATGAAATCTGTCATGAGACCCTGCTATTGTGCCTACAGTTCCTGGCAGGACTTGCAGGAATTGTGTTGTGTTGTCTGTACTCATGGCTTTTAAAAGTGATTTTTGTTGAATCTGAAAAAGCAGTCTCTATTCAGTCCAAACAAATATGGGATATTTAACGTGGTGCAAACCCCAAGAAACCGATGTTTTCTGTGGCAAAATATATTCACTAAAAAAAAACCAAAAGGCAAGCAAACCTCTATCCTTTAGTGCTCCTCCCCTCAAAACTGAGAGTATCTCAGCATCTCTTAAGAGCATAACCAGAAACACGAACACTCAGTAAACTCAAGCTGTCCCTACGTTATAAAAACACAAGCTTGTCCACTGCTGATGTAGTCATACCTACAGTGGTTACCACTGGCAACTGATGCGGTTACCAGTGGTTACTGGTACTGCAGATGGATGTACTCTGAAATACATGGTGAAGTACTGTTAAGTACCAATACTGTGGTCCATTTTTGAGAAGATGTCTTTTTATTTAGTGATTTCCTTTTTGTGAAAGGATCATTGTGAATGATCTTACCAAATAAAAATATTTTAGACTTTACCATAGTTGCTTGGAATTAGTCCAGTTCTCCCTTTGCAAGTTCCTTTCCACCAATTTGTATCACTCTGCAGAGAAAAGGGAAAATATTTTAGATGGGATATATTGCATCTCAGAAATATTCAGTCTGTGTGGGATATCTTAGACTCACCATGTCTGAGATGTAAATGATATCTCCTTCTTCAAAGTACAGTTCATCTGGCTTAAGAAAAAAATAAAAAAGGACACAAATAAATCGGAATGTGTGTACATAGGAAAAACAAATGCCTGGAAAAGTCACAATACATTTACCACTTCATTCAAAAGAATAACAACTCAAATTCTCTATCTCCAAGACAATAGCCTGACACTCATAGTTTGACTTGCTTACAGCTAACTTTCTGGATCAGTAACTTTCCTAACAACACAGGAAGACTGTGGCCTTTCCAACAAAGCACTTCACAAAGGAAGCAGAGAAATATCTCTTAGGTTTGTTCACGTCATTTGGGAACTCTTTCTGGTTGGTCCCAGTCCTCCAAATCTCTTAGGTCTCAACTATCATTGCCATCTTTGGAAGAAAAAACAAATTATTCAAGATTTCTGATTTTTGGTTGTAGGTAACTGATGCTACAGTAGAAAGCATGCTGCTTTTAAACAGAGCTGTTCTTAAAAGAGACTGATGATTAATCAGACAGTTTTATTCACATTAAGACTAACTATCCATCAACAGTTCATTAAAAATTCAGAACAGTAAGTCTAATATGCCAATAATAGCAGAATTGAAGAAACATTATGGACAAACTGCTGAAGTCTAGATGTACTTACCGTTCTGGGCTCAAACGTATACAGGGCCCTGAATACTTTAACCTGCCCTAAAAAAAATGAAACAAAACCAAAAAAAGCCCAATTAAAAAATCAGTACCAGTACCATGCTTTTAAATGCAGCCCTTGAATCCAAATGCATTCCTTTGAGCTTAACACTGGTTGCTGAATGAATTTGTGCTATCAAAGGAAATCATGATGAAAAGACTCAGCAACCTGAGTTAAAAAACCCAGCAACATGAGTTATGAAGGAAACTGGCCACCTGCTCAGTTACATGTAAGTAGCCTCTTCTGCACACTTAACATGGTCTTTATAGCTCACTGGGCAACAGAAGCGTTGTCATTGATTTCTGAGGAAAAGAGCAATTTCACTCACATATACCCTCACACACTCATACACGCTGTTCGTACTTTTATTACTAACACCAAATCTGTCAAATGACAAAGAATTAAGGAAAGAAGAAACAAACTAGTGGCCAATGTCACCAACAGGTTCTTACACTTACTTGCAGTCATTATTAGGAAAATAATGCAGTAACACAGAACTCATAAAGAAAAATGACAAATGGTCACAAAGTCCTATATAATCTACATCTGAAGTCCTATTCTATTCAGATGCTGAACATAAGGCATAGGGTTTGCAATTCCAGTAAGTGGCTAACAGATGTTTTAGTAGGGCATTTTGGAAGAGACTGACAGCAGCATTAAAGCCAAGAAAAAAATAACCTTAATGCAGAGAGGTTAAAATTAAATTGCATAAACTGCAAAAGAAGCTTCCTACAAACTTTTTTAAAAATTCAACAGGTACATTTCAAGAGCATGAACCAAAAGTAAAAATATAGAAGAAACACGTGTATTACATAATTTAATTAGTTAAACTGCTGGAGTCCATTTGACTTACTAGAGGAATATATTAGGCAGACTGCTCTGTATTGTTTACTTTTAGGCATCTGAAGTCTTAAGCATGTAGGTTTATTTACTTTTAAATGTTGTAAGCTTTTAGGTTACACACAGGTTCTTACATTATATGTGTTTAACAGATTAGCTTGCATAAAATTGCAGAGTTTGATCCATCAGGAGAATGTGTGACTTAGGTCACATTAGGTCCAGGCTATTTTGTGTACTCAGAGAAACTAATGAACTTACTACCAAAGGCCACAGTAAAATAAAGTGTACACATGCAATGTTTCACATTGTTTACTAAATGGAGATAAGTGAGTAAAGACAGAGTAGGTACAAAGAATAAGCCTTTACATTTCTAATTAAGAACCATCATCTCTAGAATTTTGTCCTTTTTTTTTTTCTCCTACTAGATGTAGTCTTTATTATCCTGGTATCTAAAATCTTAACCACAAAAGTGATCATTTTAGAATGTTAACTTAAGGGCTTTAGAAATGAGATTCTGGAGGTCTATATGCTGACCACCTTGAGAAAAGAGGATGGTACCCAACTGCAATTTTGCAGCATCCCTCTTAAACTGTATTTTCAAATGCCTCTGATATTCCCTAGCAACAGTAATGCCAAGGTACACTTGCCAAGGCATAACAACTATGAGAGACATTTCTGTAGTTCTCTGTTCTCAGGCTTTTTTATGACGAAGTGTATGTAGAACTATAAAAGTAAGATGAATCTGTGTAAACACACTGCCAAGTGCATGTAGATAGTGTACATACTTTTTTCCCCCCAATATGTAATTGCTCTTCCCAGTTCCTAATTTTTAATAACAGGAATTCAATTTGGGCTTTATTGGTTGGTTCTCTCTTTCACACAGCAGCCATTTCCTAGACATAAAAAGTCCAACACTTCTCAAACCTTTGTCCTAGAAACAAAATACTTCCAACTGTGGCAACTGCTAAAAAGAATGAAACCTGAGTGATGTTTATCTATACAGAGATGATGAACAAGGACAGCACACAGTAATGCACCCTGGACTAAAGAGCTTTAGCATGAAACGTGAACTGCAGCTGTGGAGAAAGTAAGCAACAATGACCAAAAAAACAAGAAAGAAGAAAAAGACAAAGTACAAGAGATGACAAGACAGGATAGAAGACAGGCATACTGACCCTTCTCCTTGGCTTTCTCACACAGAAGAGACAAAAACAAAAGACAGAACTGCACACTAACAATTATGGAGACTGTGACCATCATGCACCAATCTTAGTGTTTAATGTAAGTAAGAGGAGGAAATGGACAACAAAAGGGAACAGTAAGAAATATTAAAAGAGGAAATAAGAAGATGGCAGAAGACAGGGAAAAGGAGAAATATGCATTTGTATGTTTCGTATGTCTTTCATACTAATGTCCCGCATATGTGCCAACAGATTTGCTAAAGCCATCACACCCATAGGGGCAACGGCTGGAAATACTGATGCTGATTACAGTACGGCTAACACATTGTGTAACAAAAGGCAATTAATTTTTCATTTGCTTGTGGGTTTTTTTAAAATTCTATAAACCTGAAACAGGGAGTTACTTCCCCAATGTCCAACTGTGGTGTCATAGACAGACCAACACATGCTAAAACACTCTTCTGTGATGAAATACAAAGTACAGATCTGCATTTATAGAACTACAGGTCTCGTTAATATTAATTTTACAGTACTTTATACTGAAGTTAAACACTACTCATTACTGGCACTGATCTTTTGAAAATGGATTGATAAAAAGATATTTAGCTTGTTTACTTTGCTTTATTTAAGAGCTTCAACAAAGGGACTTTAGCATTTGTAAATTTTGATTTTTTGGTACCAAATTCTAATGCAAAAATACAGTCTAGAAGATTAAAATAATAAAATGTTAGCATGCAAAGGACACATTAGACTTGAATCCTAGTTTTTCAAACAAGAGAAATTGTATTTTATTAGGCACATGGGTGCCTAATCACTGGGAGTGACTTTTACCTACCTATCTCTAGGCATGCAGATATAGCTTGCATTGGCAGACATTTTTACTTTGGAGGACACAAAAAGTTAGAAAGCACCTGAGGTGTTCCTCTGTTTCCACTTACTACCATCTCTCTAGTACACACCATGTTTCAAGATTCCGGTAGGACAGTGAACCAGTGATTAGCACCGATTTGAACTTATCAAAGTTGACTGACTGCACCTCCCCAGCACATACTTTTAAAGGACAAAGTATGACATAGAGCACATGTACTTTTTTAAAATTTCAAGGCACCAGACACACATGAATTACTTTATTCTCAGCATGATTAATGAGAGGAGTATCCCTTTGCAAAGCAAAGTACATGGAAGAACATGGCAGTGATATGTCCCACAACAAATCTTTTTCTAAGCACGGGGACAGATTCAAAGGGGTCTTCTTTTCAGTTCTTTTCAGTCCTGTTATGCCCTGGTCTGCTCAATGGATTTAGGGAAAGGTTGGTTGAGTCATTTAGAGCAGTGTTCAGGAGCAACACCAAAAATCTTCAATAACAAATCTTTACATGCAAATTTCCAGAACATTAAGGTAGAATTAGGTACTTGGCAAATTTTAAAGCAAAATCCAGACAAACTAAGGCACTTCAGAAACTTTAGTTTAGCCACCTTTAACTTAACCAGATACAGGACATTAACTAAGGCCTTGACTGGAATTTTTTTGTCTGGTTTACAATATATTTCCAGAAGTTAGACAAAGAAATACAGAAAGAAAGGATAAGAATAGAAAAATATCACCACCCATGGACCTATGAAAAGACTAGCAATTTTGATGTCCACATTAAAGTGATAGCCACAACCTTGATCCATAAGGAAAATCTCATGAAGGACAAAGTTAAATGTATTATCATATGCTCAGGTTCAGGTGGGAATGCCCAGGTATCTCCAAGAGGGGAGCAGAAATTAACACTCTCTGAACACTGTGGATCACTTGCAGTTCTCTCCGGTGGAAGGCCTTAGAAACTGGTCTGGGGCCTGGGTGGTTTATGTCACCTTCTAAGATATGACAGCTGCCTTTCAAGTCAGCGTAGTTGAGCTAGTTATACCCCACCAGCAAGGATGAACACCTTCAGGCTAAGTCTGAATGTCTGACACCTTCCTCACAGAAGGGAGTTTTCTGAGCCAGCTGAGTAAGGGAAGACATGATAAAACACTTATAGGCCTCTTCCCTTATCTGGCTCAAACCCCAGTTTCTTGATAAACATGGGCTGATTTGTGGTCATCCTCTGGAGCTCACTCTCTCTCTACCTGATCTTCCACATCATCAGCAAAGCACACCCTGCTTTTGCAAATTTCTGTATTTCAGTAATATTTCAGTCTCACAAAACCCAAACTTTAGCTGTAAGACTGTCTTCTCCCTTCTTATGGAATTTGAATTAAACATTCGCAAAACAAATACCTGACAAGCAAAAAGCATAACTTATACATACTAAACAGATACAAATACTCTTCGCATACAAACCCAAGTCACAACTTGCCAAACCCTCCCTTCAGCAATGCACCATAGTAAAGGAGTCAAACTAACTACTCTCTCTAACTAGCAACATAAAACTCATGTCTGGTTGGGCCGACCCCACATATTTTAATTTATTTTGAATAACTTACCTGTAAACTTCTCCAGCGTTTCTGAGGAAGGGAAACATGCAACTTATAATTCTAAGAGGATCCTTTCCCCTGCTAAGCGCATAAAAGCAATGAAATAGAGAACAGTAAAGACAGCTTAAAAACGCAGCTTCTGACAGATACTGAAGAGAGATACCTACACTGCTTCATAATGCTAAGTAATAAAAAGACCTCACGAAACCAAAATACCATTTTCTAAAAAGACTGAAAGATTTTTGTTTTCTTCTTACAACTCTGAGGTTTATTTTTAATCAATTGCAGTATCATTAACAAAAGACTGCTTCCAAAGAAGTGTTAAGTAAGGAGCACAGCAAAAAGGAGTTACTGTTTCTCTCACAGAGACTTTTTTTTCTCCACTTCCTTTCTGTTCTTTTTACTCTAGCTTCTCTAAACCACCACACACATTAGCATTAAAATCCCCTCTACCACCAAAACATTCTCCACTCTCTTATTTGCTTTCAACCCATCTAATGAAAAGCTAAAAAAGAAAAAAACTGACCTATACCTGCATGACATAACTTACTTAGGTATTTGCTGGTATTTCAGCACCAAAGGGGAGATAATGGAATTTAATTTAGCTATCAATTAATATCACGTCCTCAAACATAAAACCCTGACACAGTTCTTGGTTCAAAACACGCATATTTTAAACAAAGTAATGATGGTGCTAAGTCAATGTTCACAGGAGCTACCAAGGCATGGTCCCACTGGACTGGTATAAGTAATTTGTTAGCATCTGCCATAAAGAGCTAAAATCAAATCTCACTGACTCGAGTAAGGTGCTACTAATCAGCAGCATATTTTCATTAGCTACATTAAGACTGAGTAGCTCAAGACTACCATAAAAATCAGAATAACTAACTCAAGATGAACTGACTCACTGTGTGTTACAAAGCACTGTCAGTGCCTACAGGACACAGAGGGATAATCTCTGTGCTGTAGAAAATCAGAATTGACTATGGTAATCTACAGTTAGTTAAAAAAACACAAGTCTGTCAACCTCTTAAATGGTTCAACCTAATCATCAGCCACCTTTCTCCTTGCTGCCACAACGCTGGACAGCAACAGTTCAGAATAAGTTACTCAAGCACCAACTTGATTGAAAACAACTAACCTTACCTGTAGCAAATGACCCAAAAGGTGAAAATATGAAAAGTCTGTTCCAATACCTGACAAAGACTTTCAGTGACAAAATTTTCCATAATATCCAACCTAAACTTCCATGGCACAACTTGAGGCCATTTTCTCTCATCCTATAATTTGTCACTTGGGACAAGAGAAAAGCACACACCTTTGTACAACATCTCTTCAGATAGTCATAGAAAGCAATAAGGTCTCCCAAGCCTACTCTCCAGACCCTTGACCAGCTCCATTGCCCTTCTCTGGATTCTCTCCTGCACCTCAATGTCTTTTTTGTAGTGAGGGCCCAGAAACAGACACAAGACTTCAGGTGCAGCCTCACCACCCAATACAGGGGGACAGGTACTGTCTGCTGCCCACACCATTTTTCATGCAAGTCAGGATGCCAGTGGCCTTCTTGGCTACCTGGGCTGGCTCACGCTCAGCCAGCTGTTGACCAACACCTTCAGGTCCTTTTCCACTGAGAAGCTTTCTAGCCTCTCTGCCCCAAGACTGTAGCACTCAAAATTGGAAAACAAGGTGCTTTGCACACAGGTCTCCAAACAGGTACCGAAGTACTGGAAATACTTTTTACAGGAGTGCCATTTGTACTTTGGCACTTTGCTCGCAGACACAGCAGAGTTCAATGTAGCATTTAAGCATTGCCACAACGAGACAGAAAAAGGTGGAGTCCCTAGTGTTTAGAGAACCATCCTCAACTTCTAAGTAACGCTTACCAGAAAGGGGAAGTGAACACAGAGAATACATGTTGGGGGAGGGGGAAAGGGCATACTAAAAAATGCAAAGGATAGACTGGTACCAGCCTAGATGACAAACTGAGGTATCCAGGAACAACCATGGACTGCACTAATCAGTGTCTGGAATGGAAGGAACAAATGTCATTTCATTACAGAAAATCAGAAGCAAAAATATTCTCAGAGAAGATATAAGAGAACACAACATCACTGTCATAGCCTGATGCTGAAATCTTCTGTTTCTTATAAATTTTATTTTTATGAATACCAGCATGCCTTCACTTGCAGGAAGCTTGCTGGAGGTCCCAGCAACTTGCAGTAATAAGAGGGTTTGAGGTCAGAAATGAAAGCTTGTAATTCATATTGAAAGCAGACTAGAAACTGTTTAATTGTTTCTCTGACACTTTTCTCCCCTCAGACCTGATGATTACAGTGTATGTCCCCACATCCACATGCTCACATCTTCCTAGCTAACAGAAACCTTTCTTTGAGTACAGAAGAAACCCAAACCACCATCACTTATTTAAAATTTAAGCCGACTGCCAAGGTCTTAGGCATGTGACTCAATGTGAGTGTTCTGCTCCTGTGAATGCTGTCACAGTTCCTACTTCACCTTAGAATTGAGATGAACTTGTTTATGACTCAAACTAAGTATTTATGTCAAGAACCCTACTTTTACCTCTGACGGCGACTAGCGGGAGAAAAGTCAACAAGACTGCATTGAGATAGCAACCCTTTATGTTAAATCCTTATATTTCCTCCTGCCTCCCTCTGAACTGGCGTAATTGGAAACTCTAATTTCCTTGGCAGAAAGGCTGGTCTTTCTCCATAAAATATAAATGTTGTCTCAACTCTAGGCCAGGATCAACAAACCTTACTGTGAACATCAAAGTAAGGTTTTTTAAAAATATCAGTACACCCCTTTCATCTCCCCAAAAGCTTTTGCTGCACACTATATGAGGCTCTAATCAAAAAGACATCACCAGACAGTTAGCACCCTTCAAGAAAACACTGTTTAAGTAACAGACAACTAAGCAGAAGCCCTTAAAGCTTGTCAAATCCAAAGGACTTAATCAGCAACTTTTGTAAACAGGATTAATATCCAACATGATATGAACACTGCAAAGAATAATGTAGTTTGAGACATCAGCAGATTTCTTAAAAGATGGAGGGGAAACCTCACTCTTGCATAATGCTGACAGAAAAGTATGTTTCTGCTATTTTCAACATCCGCTCCATTCTGTTTTGTTTTTGGTAGCAAGTCTAAGTAAAAACTACAGCTAGAAAACAGTTACAATACAGAGTCACACAAGAAAAGCAAAGCACTTCTTTAAAAAAAAGCCTCAAAACATTATAAACTAAAGAATTTAGAGTCTTTACAAACAATCTTGTCCCGTACCCAAGGGCTGACTACTGACCCAAAAGACTAGCCAAGTGTTCACAAACACAGTTGTCATACGTTGATGTCAAAACCATCTCTCTGTAACTGAAATCCTTATGTGCTGTGCACACAACAGGATTTACACAAAAGCAGTCTGTCAGAAAAAATGTTCTCATGTACAGAAGAAAATGGCAGTGTCACAGCTAGTTGGTTTACCCCCTTCATATCACCTCTTTTCCCCACGTTTTTAAAGCACTAAACTCAGGTCCAAAATCATTGAGTTAAGCAGTGAAGACTCAAGTGTTTTAAAAAGGAAATTTATTTCACTATATATTTTCACTTCCCCACCACCGAAATATTTCCCTCCTTCTCTGTCCAATCTGCACCTCTTAATTCCCAAACACATAGCAACCATTGTCTGGTTTTCTCTCCTGTCTGTCCTGAACGGTAGCAATTAATCAGCAATGCAAGGAGGCTTGCCGTGTCCTGACAGAACTTAAAGACTTGATACCTAATAATCAGTGAAGAAAAATCAACACAACTTGACCAAAGGCACCAAGACATTCTAGCAAATGCAGTCAAAATGCCACCGAGACAGCCTTCCACTGCTATAGAAACTATATCACCACATGAAGTTCCTATATTTATGTCTTTAAATAACATCTATCTATAACCCTAAGAAATTCGATCACAGTATCAAAGGTGTATTATCTGTATTAACATACAGAAGTCAGACATGCAACTACAGAGATATTTTGAAGTATGCTAGAAGGCAATCCTTTTCAGAAAAACTACTTTGAAAAAATTTGACACAACAGATTCCACAAAATTTTCTCTCCTCAGAAGTCAGGGATTTGGAAAAATTAATCTTATTACCCCTTAATCAGGTCTGAAAGTCATTAGCAAGACAATCTTACTTTCTTTGTCTTTCTTCTCCTACAAATTTCCTTTTGCTGTGTCAAGCACTCATGTTGGTAAACCAGCTCAGCAAGTTCATCAGACATAAAAATAACCTTATGCAGATACAAATAACCATACATAAAAAAGTTGAGAGCACCACCAGCTTGTCATGTAACAAAATGGAACAGAAAGGAATGGTGGGGGCAAGGAACCTGTCCTTTTGATGACAGTCCGCATTTTATCAGATCAAGTACATCACAAACTGCACCCCACCAAACCAGGGAGAGACACCTAGTATTAGACAGAACACTCTGAGTCAGTCTGAGAGCTCCTGTAAGTCAGGCAGGGCTACAGCCTCTAACACCTTAAGAATCTTACATTAAATTTGACTCATCTTCTTGGAAAACAGAAAACTGAGGTATCAATTTCATCACAAAATCACATTTTTCATACATATTCAGCTGTGAAACACCACATCCCTCCAGAAGCCTGCAGATTTCCTCTGTACTGATTAGTTTTGGTAAGAGTCCACAACAGCAATGCTTTTATTACTGTCTTTTTAATTTCAAGTAAGCTGTTTTCAAAGCTTAGCAAACTACAGAGCAGAGGCAATTCTTCTGAGGATGGAATTACAGCCAGAGAGCTTCAGCAGATTTTGCTCCTGCAGGCAGGATGCAACTGATGGTTTAAATAGTCTAAACTTGTTTCTTGACTTCAAATTAAAAATCTGTTTTATAAGTTGTCTAGTTAAAATACTCAATTAGGCTAAGCATGATTATTATTTTTTTTTACATCGGCATTTCAAACAGTATTCTAAGTGCAAAAAAATTTGAAGTTTGGATATACTTAGGGATCAGAGAATTTTGGTTTGGGAGACATCACAGCAGATTTTTAATTTCTAAGTAAGAATTTAAGCTTTTACACTGACAGATGATACAAAATCATTATAAATAGCCATTAAATTTTCCAGAACAATTCCTTACTTAAAAAAAACCCAAAACCCTAAAGTTAATGGTTAAATTTGTGATAGAATAATGTATATTTACCTGAAAAATTCCACTTCTATTTTAAGATTTAAAACTATGCAACTTCCAATGGCTTTTCAATTTATTTTTGGAAAAAGCTATGAATTTTTTTAGAAAATCGGCTTTGCAGTAATTTTTTCTGAAAAAAACACAGGAGCAACACCTTACACATTGAGGACTAAATGCACTAGAAAGGGTCATGTGCACATCGATACCTGAATTTCAAATAATATATTTAGAGTTTGGCTGTCAGGAATCCTACAAGGGAAAACAGTGGATTCAATCTTTAAAGCTTAAAAATGTTGCATGCGACTACACTATAAATCTGATTTTATGCGTTAATACAATGCCAACCCGTGCAATCACGAGACAAACCCCAAAGCACTTCAGCGCTGTTTCTTAAAAGGGTAAAAGGCTTCCTGTGCATTTCAGGCTACGCAAGCAGCTTCCGGACAGCCACCGCCGGGCGGGCACGCCACGACGCCAAGTGCCATCGCTGGGCACCCGGCTCCGCGCTGCACACGAGCTCAGAGAGGCCTCTGCCAAGCCCGCGACACGGGGAGCCTGTCGCCGGGAGATGGCTCCGACCTGGGGCACTCCCCAGCCTTTTCCCGAGCTGGAGCGGGCAGGGGTCCGGCCCAGACTCGGTGCCCGAGGGCAGCTCCCGTTGCTTTCCAGCCACGGGAGGGGCAGCCCTCCCCGCCGACACCAGGTTCATGGCGGCAGGGTGCGGTCCCGAACGGAAGGACGGCTGTGCCCGCTCCCACTCTCGCCCGGGCTGCCTGAGAGCGCAGACCCGAAACCCAAGCCATTCACGTATCAGCAGCGCAGGCTGCGTCGCGCCCCGCACGGCGAGGACGGGCCAGGCCGCTCTGTCCTTCCCTCACCTGGCTTGGCCGGTTTAGGTGGCGGCTTAGACATGGCTGGCCTAAGCACGGACGGGGCAGCGGTGCGACGGCGATCGGCTGCCCGGGCGCGGGGCCGCGGTGAGAGGCGGCGGTGCGAACCCCGGCAGCCCCGGGCGCGGCGCGGCAGCAGGAGCCGGGACGAAAGGCGAGTCCCGGCCGGTCCCTCCCGCCCCCGCCGGCCGCCGGAGCTGCCCCGGCGCCAGGCGGCACGCGGCCAATCAGCGCGCGCCGCGGGACGAGGCCCCGCCGCTTCCCTCTCCGGCTCGCTCCGGGCGGGGCCGGCCCGAGCGGCTGCGAGGGGGCTGCTCCCTGGACGGCGGCTGGGGCGTCGTGTGCGCGGGACCGCCCCGGCTCGGGGGCGGGCGCGCCCCGCGCAGCTCCGTGACGGGACGTCGGAGGCGGGCGCTCCGCCTGTGCGGAGCCTCGCTGGCGGAAGGACGTGCTGCCAGCACCCTCGCGGCGTGGTTGAAGTTAAGTGCGAACTCCGGAGGCGCTGGAGCGGTGGAACTGCAGCTGGCGGAGGCGCGGCCGAGACCCTCCGGCAGCGCCGCTGTGTGGGCCCATAGCTGTGAGAGACGTTCCCGGTCCGGGTCCGGTGCGCCTTCGGTGGCCCCGTGCGGGCAGCGTTGCCGCGGTATGCCCTTAAAAATGGGGTGACTGCAGTGATGTGCTAGCGCTGCCATGGGGTTTGTGCTCTATTTAAAGAGAAAAATTGACCCAACCTAGAGGAGTGTACGATTTCTGTTTTGCAGCATTTGTGACAAATTTGCTTTTGAAATTTGTTTTACACATTACTCAGGGCGGCAGAAAAGTTGGTGTGTTTTTTATGATCGTATTTTTTGCCGCAGACTGGGATTAATTTGCATATAGACAATGACATAAATTAAAGTCCAAAGGCGAACGTATTTGTCCGGTTTGTTGCGTAACACTCTTTGTGGGACAAAGGGTAGTCCTCTGCAACACAAACCTTACTGATGGCTTTTAGAAATGAGCTTTTTAATCTTATTTTTAAAATAGAATATCATCACTTCTTAAGGAAAAAATTATCTGTCTTCCCCCTTTGCATTGACATGAGTTATGAGCATTCAATGCATCACTGAATTCGAAAATTTTAATATTCCTAGAAAACCAATGTGTACTAACTTAAAAAACTCACAGATGCCCACTACTGCAGCACCATTGCAAAGCAATGGCTGTCATACAGGTGATGGCTTGGACTAGTCGATATGTCTTTTGTTGTTTGGGTTTTTTTTTTTAATAACATAACCATACGTTAAAAAAAATGCGAAGATCATATTACAGAAATGTGAAACAATGGAACTTCCAGTCATTGCACCAAATGCAAGAGGATGTTATTTCAGGCTCCACATGTGTCTAAAGCTTACTTTCACAGAAACAGTGCGGTTTTGTTTTCATACTGATGCCCTTTAACAGTATTTTTCCTAGTACAGCACAGATACTTCTTTTTTGGAGGCAGGGAGAGTTTTACCTGCTCAGTTGTTTCAGGTCTTAGATGTCATAGTTCATACCTTCTTAAGCATGACCTAGGAAGTTAGAGCAGGTGAAAAAAGGGGTGTTTGCATGTGGGTAAATAGTTATAAATTGATGTGTGAAACTGAAAACAAACGTTTCCCCTGATTTTTGCAGAACTGTTTTTCAGCTGCAGTATTTTTCCAGGATACTTTACTATGCACTCTGCAAACACCCATTCCAGAAGAAAGTTCAGGGGAGAGAGCTGGGACAAGGCAGTAGTTGTGTCTCCTGGCAGCGCTGACTACTGAAGGTGTTCAGGCAGTCAGAGGGAAAAAAAAAAAAAAAAAAAAAAAAAAACCAAAACAAAAAAAACCCCAAACAAACTCTAAAGGACAAACCTTTAGAGTTTAGTCTTCGATCTTTTCAGGAGAAAATCAAGTGCTATGTAGTCTTTCTCAATGCTAAATCAGCTAGGATAGCTTAAACTGCCCTTGCAGTAGTTTTAATCCTTCCAGATTCATCTGTGGTGGGCCAGAGGAGGAGGATTTGTGTGATCTGTGATGTTAATACCCTCAGAAAGGGAGTGGTGAATAACAGTGAATATTACATTGCTGAGACCAGGCTCATAACAGAGTTTTTGAACATACTCTTTGTTACAAGTCTTCATGAAATTTTAAAACTTCTTTCTTCTCAGCATGCCACTTGTTTCTTTCTTAATGATTTTGTTTTGCCACCACAGCTTCTGTTTACCTAGTCTTTTTTATATTGTTAGTACTTGAGCTAGTGATTGTGCTTTTCTTTAGGAACTTGTATGATGTTAACATTGTTAGAATTGAGTCTCCCAGAGTTCCTTTCAGATTATTAAAATACTGTCAAAAGTAAAGTACATTGGAATTTAAGATGGGGCATACATACTGCAGATTTTTTGCTAGCATTAGAACAAGCAGCTGAGATTCTGACTGTACCTTTGCAAAAAGAAAAATGATAGACAGCAGAGAGACGATACATTAACTGTTTAGTTGGTGTTTCTTAATACCATAGTTGCCTTCTTGTTCCTGAATTAAGATTTTTCACTGGCTGTTGTTTTTGACAGTAAAAAGGAAGAACTGAGGAGAAAACAAACTATGAAAGTATTGGTTATTGGCCTTGGGGGGTAAGTTATACAAAATTAAATTTCCTCTACAGCTTAAGACTAGCCTTCTTCTCAGAATTATATGATGTAATTTCTATTTCTGAATACATATTTTTTTAATTGAATGACAAATGCAATTTATAATTGTATAGTTTTATAGGATATAACTCTTAAGAAATTGTTCTCTGTCAGCTGGAGACCTCAGGTGCAGGTGTCTATAGCATCTTTCTTGGCACTGTACTGATTTACTGTACTGATTATTGAAAACTGATGGAACATTCCAGAAAATGTCTAGAGGTAGAGAGTATTTAATGTGACTAAAATTTTGGGGAAGTTGTATTGTTTACTTGCATATAACTATACAGAAATGTATGTATGAGCTTGTACTTGCGTTTAAAAGACTGGTTTTTGCCTTGGTGAACTTTTTGCAATGTTTTTTAACAGTGTAACAAACGGAGGAAAAACAACACTAGCAGGAAAACTTAAGAATATGCTTCCCAACTGTGATATAATCTCTCAAGACGACTTCTTTAAGGTAACAGTTTTAATGGAAAAACCTGATAGGTAAAAGTAGGCTTGAGTAGATTTCAATTCTTTTTTCAGTTCTTTTATTGGTGAACTTTTAAAATTGGTGCTGCTTAAAGTAATGTTAATTTCATAAGAATCATAAAATGAGCAGTGGGGTAACTGAAATTTAAGTGGCCAAACTCCTGAATATACTTGGCTGAAATAATTTCCTGTCTTTTTTGCCGTTCTTTTAAGATCAGGCATGGGTGTATGATGGATGCATTTTTCAAGATCCTTTGTGCTAATGAGTTTAATCATACTGTCTTAAGCCTACACCCATACAACAATAAGTAGTTCTTTGTCTCCCAAGTCAAAACAGAAAAACAGCTTGTGTTTTGACACACACTTTTCTCAAGTAAAGCTGTAATGAATTTAAGTAATATGATTTGGAGTGTTTGTTGTTCTAGATTAAATAAAGTTTTTGTAGTGTATTTGAACAGTTGTTTACATCAGTTTAATGTTGAAGATAAATTTAACTAATTGGATACAAAAGTGTATAACCCTTATGTTTATAAACCGAGTATGTATCTCTCAGCATGGTCATAAAACCAACCTTGAAAAAATAAAATTTTTTTCCCCTTCAGCCAGAGTCTGAAGTAGAAACAGATGAACGTGGATTTAAGCTATATGATGGTCAGTAACTCTGATGCGCTGCTTTTGAACATTGTACTGAAATCGTTGTGCTGAGCTCCAACACTTCTTCCACCCCATGCCCTCACTCTCTTCCCTTCCAAGGCAGTAAACAGGTGGTTATTTCAGAGCAATCCTCTTAATTTTCTTCAGCTCACTGAGATACTTAAGAAAACTTGCTTAACAAGTAAATAGCTCAAGCTAGGATTGATCTTTCCTTTTCTTGTTTGAGTCTTTTCCTCTGTTTCTTCATTTGTGTCTGGTTTAGTAGCAAATGGTACTATTCAGTTAGAAGTCTTGGCTTGCAGTACTGGCATAAGCTTAATCTCATTACTTGGTAATGGCCCTTTTTTTTCTGCTTTTGCTGGTGAGCTCATGGGATATCATATTGGGTTTTCCAAGTCAGCCAGAACTTGGGTTTATCCTGATACCTTTATTTATGTCAGATCTCACATAAAGAACATATATTTTTAAATTCATGATAAATGCTGGCTCAATTTACTCTTAGAGACATCTAGATTCAGATCCACTTTAGGGCAGTGTTTTGTGTCAGGTCATATCTACTTGTAAACAGTTGCTTGGTTAATAGCTAATCTCTCTTGGTACCTTGGTACCTTGATCACAAAATGTATTGCTGAGAATATTGGTCAGACCCTTCAGTTGTACCTGAAAACTCATCATTACCAGCTGTGTAATCTTTGGCTCAACTTCTAAACGTCATGTAAATGGAACGTGAAACTGGAGGGATAAAATGGACATTCTTATTCAAATATCCAGGTTTAATGCTACTCCTAAAAGCTCTTTAAAAAATGTGTTTGCTGTTATGGTATCCAAAAGCTCACTTATTTCTACCTTTCAGTACTTCCTCAATATATTCTTCTGTGTACAGACAAAAAACAGGTGTTACATTGTGCTGTTTTGCTTTGTACACCATGGTCCTTTAACTATCTGTATTCCCACCTGATGAACCTTATAAAAACCCAAAGGAAAAGAATGTTGAGCATCTACTCCCCCCTCTGACAAAACTGACAAAATGGTGGAGGTGTCAGGATTAATAAATTTTTACAAGTTTTGTGAAAGCAGAGAGCAGTCAGTCCCTGAAGTTTCTGTCATGAAGTGAAAAGCTGTGAATTCAGTTCAGACAATATTAGATGCCATAAAGTTCAGTCAGAGAGACTCTACACCCAATAGAAATACCCCAATTCTGATGCAAGCTTTGGTTTCAGGAAATCATTAATAGCAAACACAGAATTTGGGGTAATCCCATTCCCCTTTGTTTAAATTTGTATGTAGATTATTTGATTCTTACTGATTAATGTAGGGATACTTAAGGTTCTTTTTTTCTTTTTTTATTGTTTGTTTTTAAGGGATGTTTAACTTTGTTTTCATCTAGTACTTGATGCCCTCTATATGGATGAAATGGTGACAAGTATTCGCAATTGGATGAAAAGCCCAGCAAGCTCAGGTTTTGTGACAGAAGAGCCAGAGAATACATGTGACAATCTGAAAAATGTTTATATTTTGATTGTTGAAGGCTTTCTCCTTTACAATTATGAGTAAGCAGTAATATGTAACCTGGTAAATAAAAAGCTACCCTAAAATGGAAGAGGGAACTAAATATGTTATTATCTTAGGCCACTTAATGAACTATGGAATAGAAGATATTTTTTGACCCTTCCTTATGAAGAGTGCAAAAGGAGAAGGAGGTAAGATTATTGACTTCTTGTTTAAAAAGAGTTACTGCACCCCCTGAACTGAAGCGGTCCTTTTATACTAGCTTTTCTTCAGTGCTTGCAAAATGTAAGCTATTAAGATAATCTATCCTCTGTTTGTTAGTTTGAGGTTTGTTTGTTTTGGTTTTTATTTTAGAGCACATGGTTATTAAAGTATTAAGTACTTTACAAACACTAAAAAGGGAATTTGTTGTCCTGATAAATGATTTAATTCCCAATAGTTGAAAAAAATTATGTTTAAAGTGAGAAATGGTTTAAAAAATACTAAGCACTCTTATTCTTGGTTAGATACGTTTAATTGATGATTATTCTTAGAGTATCGATGTTCATGTGTGGGTTAAGTGTATGGTTTTGTTTAGACTATCCATTAATTTTACTGTGGATCTAAACTAGATTATTGAGCCAGTGTCTGACTTGCCTCTAAATTTGAGGCAATACTGTGTGCTTGGAATAATGTATGTGCACAAAGTCAGCATCTGCTGGCTGAGTGAAGAAATCTTCTATTCAGCTGGCTGTGGGTGATACCACTTTCTTGGTTTCTCACTACACTCATCTAAGACTTTAGTGTCCAGAATGGAAGAGTCTAGACTAAACAAGTAGTCATTTAAAGCTTGAGAAATCTGTATACCTAGTAAATAGACAAAAAGTAGCTTATTTTGGTAGTAGTGTCAATACAGTTTAATTTACCTGCAATACCTTTGACAAAATTAAAACCACCAAACTTTCACCTTATCTTAAATGTAGTTTGATTGGCAGAAAGAGGTAAGATAGCAAATGACAGCAGAAGTTCATGTCATAGATTGAATTAAAACAAAGAAGCCTCCTTGGTTCCAACAAAAATGCGGCCAGCCTTTCTTTTTTATTTTGGATGAAAGCTGTTATTTAATGAACTAACACTAGGAGAAAATTTAAAACTTACATGGGAATGCATATGTATTTTTGTGTAGCACCAGAGTCTATCAGCCAGCAGATACACCAGGGTACTTCGATGGACACGTGTGGCCTATGTATTTGAAATATAAAAATGAATTGGAACAGAATGCAAGTATGCAAGTTGGTATGGTATCATTAATTTTAAGCTTATAAAATGCTTAATTGTGGCACTTGTACAGTTTTCGTTGAATGGTGGGGTTTTTTTTAAATGGGACAAAATTTTCTTCAAATGTTTTTTGGCATTTAGTAGGTTTTGATGTTTCTGTTAGTTTATATTTCAAGCCTACAGGGATTTTATTTTTGTTATTTAATAATGAAAATCAGGAAGTTAAACAATAGAAATGTTCTGATCACTAATTAAGTCCACTTAACAAGATAACTTGTTAAGATAACACACTTATGTTTAATTAGGAAACTTCTGAGATGATAGCTGATACACTGGCAGAGTTCTTCAGAACAAAACTGAAAGCCTGGTGAAGTCTTGTAATAAGCTGAAGATAATTTCTAGGTGCTGACTGTCCACACTACAGTCTCCATTTTGCATGACAAGTGTCAAAGCTGGGCCAGCTGTTGGGGCAGTGCCACAATTTGTGTGATGTTCACACTTACACAGCTCTTGGACTAGCTACTTCTGGAGTGGGGCCAGAGGGAAGGGGAGGGAAGCTAGCACACTGCTTCTTGCTGTGCAGTAAGAATAAGAACTGCAGTGCTCTTCCGGAACTTGTTCAGAGGCTGAAAATGAGGAACCTGAAATTATCTACTGCACAGAGACCTTTTTGCCAAATTATTCCATTGCTTCACTGTCCTCAGATAATTACCATTATGCTTACGGAGACTTGTACCACAAAAAAATTGTAAATGAATTATTAACTAGAATTATTTTCCATTATGTTGGGTTTTTTCTTTTTTTTTTTTTTTTATAGCATGTAAAACAAGTCTGGGGAAGAGGAAAATGGGAGGTCCTGTTCTTGGTTTTTATTTTTTTCTTCTTACGGCATTTATAGGGATACTGAAAACTTTGCCAATTGCCATTAGAGATAGCTGGCATAGAACTCATGAACACTTCTTTTTTTCTTCCTCAGATTATTTGGATGGAACAAAATCCCAAGAGGAGCTTTTATCCTATGTGTATAGTGATATAATACAGGAATTAAACAAGCTGAGGGAAGAAAGTAAGTAATGGTACTGGAAATTGAATCTATGTGTCCTCTTCCATGTTATCAAAAAGCTAATACTTTTATTTGAAAGTACTACAAGAATTATAGAGATCTATATTTCTTTATGTGCTACAATACCATGTTTGATCATTACTCTGAGTCAGTTTCAGTTAAAACTGTGAGTTCCTTGAAATGGGATGTTCTAAGATCATAGTTGAATCCATTATTACTTAATGATAAAATAATAATAAAAAACCTGGAAGAGAAAGAATATGGGATAAAATATCAATGAAAACAAATGTGTTAGTGGAATTATATTATCACTAACATACAGTGATGTCACTTGCAAACACTGCAGATTAGATACATACTTCGTATTTATTGTAGATCAGCAGATCACATCATGACAATGTAGAAAGCCTGGGTTCCATTTGATATGAGTTGAAAACACCAAGACTGTCATACATGGCAAGCCAACCAACTGAGCAAATGCTGTGTATGTGACCATAATGCTACTTCATATAACACCAGAGATTTTGTAAGTAATTATTAACTCTCTCTTGGGTATGGAGACAGAGACTCCATTTAGGAGTATAACCAGTGCGTTCTTTAAATTTCCTTTAATCAATCCTGCCTTGGCTGAGCTTTAAATTTGATTGCATGTGTATATTTTAAAGAACATGAAGATTTTGTGCATAAAACTAAACCATAAAGATGAACTTCTGTTGGTTTAATAAGCATATTTGAACATGGATGATTGCAATTTGAAATGATCATATAGGAATGACAGTGATTGTCTCTAATATTCTTAGGAGCTTATTATCACTGATAAACATGCTCAAGAGAAACTAGCTGTGTAAGTTACGTAAGTTTATGTAAGTTGTTATGCTGCTTATTCAGTAACTGAATACATCACAGCTAAGCAACACCTCTAGTGTTTGCACTGTAATTTTTGTGTTGTGTATTCTTTAGATTAGTTGGGAATAGGTGTTAAGAAAATGAAAACAAACCTGAAGAGGACACAGATTGTTGGAAAAAGGTGGGGAAATAAGATGTAGAGAATGGAGATGCATCATTAACAAGATATGGTACATATGTTGTGCAGAGATTGACTAGGATGGCACAGACCACTAGATAATAAATCCATGCTTCAGGGAGGAAGAAGGAAGAAATAATTGTTACTAATATTTGTAACTCACATTAAAAGTGAAATGAAACTGAAATGTTGTGAATGGAATGTTCAGAAAGCAGGAATGCCAGACAAATATGAGAGCTTTGTTATAGAATTTGTGTATGTATATTTATGCAAACTAGGAAATTGCATCATATTTTGTTGCTGAATAAGTAATAGCTTAACTCTTATATTTTCTAGACAATAGGTTACATTTTTATGAGCCAGAATAAAAATAAAACTATAGACATGGAAAGGAAAGGATGGATTTTATTTCTTGATATGTGACAGCTGAACTGGTCAGTGATTGAAATGTAGTACTTTATAGTAAAAGTCCTAAATCTATGTATAAGAAAAAGATATTATCAGATTACAGCTGTGTTTAGCTGTGTTTAAAACAAAGTGGTTCAAAACATAATTTTGTATTATTATTTTGCACTAAAAATTCTTCATCTTACATTTGCTCATGTGCTGTGATGGACTGTCTGATTTCAAACTGAATTTTTGTTTTTATTTCCCTTTGGAAAGGGTACAATTGCAAGAGATTAGCTAATGCATGGAATGGTTGTGGTGGGCTGATCTTGTCTAGCCACCAAAAGTGCTCTATTATTTGCCCGTCCTCAACAGAAGGGGAAAAAAATGCAATGGATTTGCATCTTGACTTATGCATGGAGATAAGGACAGGAAGATCATTCAGGAGTTACTTACATGCAGTCCGAACAGACGTGGTTTTGGGAAATTATTTGAATTTACTGACAATAAAATCAGAAATAATGAGAATTAAGAACAAATCACCTTCCCTCCACCTCTCCCTTCTTCCTGGGCTTGGCTTCCTGCAGAAACTCTCCACCCCCTGTCTCCCAGCAGCACAGGCAGATGGGAGATTATGTTGCTCCTTCCTCTTCACAGACTTCTGCTGCTTGAGAGTGGGATCCCTCCCACAGGGACAGTCTTCCACTTCCAACTGCTCTGTGTGGTGATTCAGAAGAGGGAATGGAATGAACAATGGTATCACCTGACTTTATTCTCACGTAGTCCAACATTGGTGCTGGGGCAATACGATCAGTTTTGTCAGATCCTCCTGTAGGGAAAAATGATAGATGAGCTCCAATACAGAGCTATATACATTTGTGGTGTAAATCATTGGAATATACATGTACTGGACTTGTAATAAGAGCTCAGAGCATACATCGATAGTTCTTCTATAATCATGCCACAGTTTGGAGCTTCATCAAATTGTTTTTTTCTTAATTTTTTATTTTATTTTTGCAAACAAAACAGGTGGTCTTACTTGGCTCCTGTGTAAGACCAGTGGACCCATGTTTTAAGAGCTAGGCAGTTCTGGTTTCTACATTTGGAGGGAGTCCATAGTGGACTTAAAAGAAGGGCAACTAAATTTTAAGGGAATGGAGAAGCTGCTTTGCAAGGAGAGACTGCAAATGGTGGGACCACTCACTGTGGAGAAGACCAAGGGAAAATGGGCCATAGTTTACAGCTACAGAACTAGTATTCACCAAATTTTACAAATACTAGTCTGGAGGGCACTTTCTCATTTGAAACAGATTGACCAATTTATATTAAGGTAATATTTCACGCAGGTGGAGGTGATACTTTATGCAGCAGACACTGACCTTCTGAGATGTAATGCCAAAGGTGGCGGACAGTGCCAGCAAGTTCCAAAAAGATCCAGAAAATTCATTGACACTTCACCCATAAGAAGTAGTAAAAGAAGCAAGCAATGCTACAGCATGGATGCAGAAACTAACCAGGCTCACCTGGTGTGCCTAAATTGTGCATTCTTGCCAGTTGCTGCAGCCACAAAAGATAATGAGCTCTTCTGAGTCTGGTTGCTAGATAAAGTATTTCAGGTGCTATTATGGAAGCTTACAGAGCTGGCCTGTTACTTGGCATGTTGGCAGAATGCTTTTGGTTTGAAGGTGGTACAGCCCTTGACAGATTTTTTTTTTCCTAGTTTTCTCTTGGTGAATGCCTTTGCATTGCCAGGTCTGTGGTAGCTGTGAAGTGGTTGGGGAGAAATGCATGACAGAAGCCTGTGGTTCTCTGGTGAAGAACAGATAATGTTCTGGAAGTGGTGTGTCATCTGGTGGCAGCAATTTCAGGCTGTCAGAAGTAAGAGAAAGCTTTGCTCAGTGTCTGGTGTGTATTCAGAAATGTGGGGTGATAGACATGGTGGTGTTCAATAAAAGGCTAATGGATCTTATATAAGGACAGAAATACAATTATATAATTAGTTTGATATTTAGAAGGTGATTTTCTGATGTTAAAATAACAGAATATGACAAGTCATAAACGCTGATGTAGGAACAAACTATTTGTCTCTCAGAGCTTATGATTCCTACTCTAACCTTCAAAGTCTAAAAGCGGAATTTCTGTTTTGGACTATGTATCATTGATTCAGACGTTGGTTTTGTCACACACAAGGTGCTTCCTAATGTACATATCCACTTGGGATCAATGACTCTTCTGTCCATCAGAATGGGTATGTCTTTGGTTTCCTCTCTTGCCTTGCCACTGAACAGACTGTCCAGTGTCCATTCACAGCCTGGTCAATTACTCTAGTTACAGGAGAGCAGGAGCAGTGTGAGAGTGAAGTGAAAGTGTTTATTTTTCCTCAGAGAGGAAGTTAGTGTGCCAAAACCCTTTCCTATTCCTGCTATTTTAGTTGGATTATTAAATGACTGCCCCATCTTCAGACAGACAGAAGGTATGGTAGGGCTCTTTAGGTTTTAAGGCTGAGGGGATGGGCCCTTACAAATGAGGCAGTCTTGTATCAGCCACGGTGCCAAGGTGTATGGTGGGACATGCTGCACGACATGGTGTCTGCACCTGGTCAGAGAAGTTCTGTCAGATGGAGGAGGATGTGCCCATCATCCAGGGAGGAAATGTAGTATTTAGTGACTCAAGTATGGTTAGACACTGCTTTTCCCTCCCCACAGCTGGTCCTAGCCCATCCTCCGTTATCAGGAAATATCATCCGTCTTCAGTCTGGTGCAGGGTGGGAATTAGTGCCTCTTGTCAGCACAGTGACCTCTCTGCCCCGGCTGCCTGCCCGCGGGGCCGCACGTATAGCTGAAGGCAGCCTGGAGCGGCGGCGAGGCGGGGTTTGAGTGCTGAGCCCCTGCCTCCTGTGCCTGCGTACCCCCGAGGAGCCCGGCAGCTGTGCCTGCTCCCCGGTACGCCCGGGGCCGGGCACGCCCGGGGCCGCGGGGGCGGCTCGGGATCACGCGTCCCCGCCTGCTGAGCGCGCATGCGCACGCCCGCCCCCCTCTCGCGATACCCTCCAGCGCGGGGTTGGCGGCGCGCGCCGGCCGTGCCCGCGGGCGCAGGAGGGCGCGGGGGATGTCGGCCACGTGCGCCGTGTCCCGGAAAGCGCCGCTGCCAAGGCCGCGTCCGCAGGGCGAGAGGGAGCCGCCCGCCAAGGTGATGCGCAGGGGGCTGCGGCGAGGCAGCGAGGAGGAGCGGGAGCAGCTGCCGTGGCCGGGAGAGAGTGCGAGCGGCATGGGCGCGGAGGCCGAGGCGGAGCGGGCGGCACCGCTGAGCGACGAGCGGCGGAGGCGGCTGCCTTTAGAGCCGAGGGCGCCGACGACGGCGTCGGCCAGGGCGGTGGAGGAGGAGGAACGTCTGGAGCGGGAACATTTTCGGAGGATCATCAACGCTTTCCGATATTACGGGTAATTGAGGCCTGCCCTCTGGGTCCCTCCGCTGGCCGAGCGGCCGCCGCAGGGTCGCGGCTCGGGGCGCTCGTGGTGCGGCCCCTCCCGCTCCGCGCCCCGGCTCTGCTGCCCGCGCGGGGCCCGGCCCCGAGCCGCCAGAGGCATTCTGCGCCACTTTCCTTTCGGGATATGCGCAGTCGCCTTCGTACCTGTCTATTAGAAAGCATCAAACCTGAAAAGCGTTTGTTGAGGTCTCTTAGGAGATAAAATGCTCTGAGACGCTGTTCAGCCTGCAAAACAATGGTATGTCCTGCTGGCAAAGAAATGCCAAATGGTGTTTCGATTATGGGTGGAAATTTTTGACAGACATTTTACTTTGCAGAAGAGATAACACCCATTGCTAGGGATTATGGATGCCGTTTTTAATAATATCTCTTCAGTCAGAATTTGCTGGCTCTATAGAAACGAGCCAGCGGTGGTGGGGACACCTAGTTTTAGAACTGAATCCGTTTAGTAGACGATGAAGCAAGTTAACTAGCGTTGCAAGGTGGTGGAGCCTGGCTGGAAAAGTCCAGCCAAGAAAAGTGTTTTGGTAAGCCGTTTCCCGTTTATAGATTTGGGAAGCAGGTTTGTACTTCAGCTAAGGAAGACCTATCATGCGGCTCATTACTGTATGCTGGACCCTCTTTTTATCAATGTAGCACAGGCATAATAGGTACATCGTAGTGACGTCCTTGGTAGGAGAAGGTGATACTTATATAAATTCTTCTGTTTGAGGTCTGTCCATGTAAGTTTCATTTGTCTTCCAGGACAAGTGTTTGAGCAGGAGGTTGGTCTGAATGGCCCTTTGATGTCTCTTCCAAAGTGAACTCTGTAATTCAGTTTGGATGTATCAAAGACTTAGTTAGTCAAAAGTATCTAATATCGATTGCTACTAATGCAGTTCCGACCTGTAGTTTGCTTATATTAGTGGTATAATTGCACCCTCAGGCCTTAGAAGCTGGGAATATCTTTGTCAGCCTTCTGCTGAACTGTGGCTTTGGGTTGCTTTTGAATACTTGTTTCAGTAAAAACAAAAGAAAAGGATGTGATTCAGATTTCCAAGATAGAATTTCAATGAAATTACCTCTATCTCAAATAAATAATTCTAAATTTAGGCGAAATTACATATCTTGGTATTTAATAAATGGAATTTTTGTTTCCTCTTAAGGATATTTCCAGTTAACTTGGGAAAATCTGTTTGAATAAGACACTAACATACTCTCAGATAAGTCCAGATCTTATTCTTGTCTTCTAGACATAAAATATAATTTCATTACTTGTAGTTTTTTGGATTTCAGTTACTCATTCTGCTAGGTGGTTGTAATTTAGCATAAAAGGTTGGAGAATAAGGTTCAAAGGTTTTTTTGCTGATAAAATTTCAGGAAGATGTTTTGGAGCTAAGCTGGTGTGCTTTATGTAGAGCATCAGTTTATTTTTTCCCTTTTTTTTTTTTTTTTTTTTTTCTGTTTCTTGTCCTTGAATGTAATTTTAAACCAGTGTAGCTATTGCAGTGAACAAGCCCTTCTCAGTAACATGTGAATGAGATGTTACCTGGTCAAATTTCCAGAATGAGGTTGTAACTAAAAGACCAGAAATTGCAGCTGTCTCTCATAATGGCTAGTTTTTTCAGCTTTGTGCTGCTGTATGCTGACACAAGATTTGGGAAACTTCAGTATAACTTGAACGGCTAAAATCACTTGGTGGTCAAAAGGGTCAGTATCTCTTACTGAATTATCTCTCTAGAGTCATCATGACTGTGCTTTGCTACCACTGTTAGTTTAGACAGAAATAAAATCTAGCAAAATCTCAGAAGAGTCACCATTTTAATAAAATTTTTATCCAGGGAAAGTGGAAAATTATTTTTACCTTCCATCAGTCACGTCATCATGATCACAGTACTTATGAGGAGTATGCTGTTAAAAGAAGGTAGCTTAGTATCTTAGTGAGGCTGCCAGAACTGTGGTATGGTCCAGCTGAGACTTTGACAGTTCTCCTGATAGCAATGGATTTTGAGGATCCCAATTCCCACTCCACAACTTGTTATTTCTGTGACAGAAGCTTACCACTGCAGTCAAATGAATTCAATTTAAATTGGATTTGTGAAACAAACTTGGAAGGTGGTTGATTGTTAAATTTTATAGATCTGTGTATTAAGGTAGTGAGCACCTGCTCTGGAAGTGAGTGGCTGAGGATGGAAGAGTAAGGAGGAAAGGATAGTCCTCGGAAACTGGAATGTGCCAGATAGAGTGGCAAGGTAGAACTAGAGCTTAAAAGAATTTTTGCCTGAAAAAATTCCAGAAAACTTTCACTTTCTGTGTATAAAAAAATTAATAATTGTAATTGGAGTAGCTTAGAATGAGCTATTTACATGTCTGTATATTGCTTCTAAATATTTAAAACTTTTGCTTTTTAGAACGAATATGCATGAACGAGTGAACAGAACAGAGAGGCAGTTTAAGTCTCTCCCAGCTAACCAACAGAGTCTTCTTCCTCAATTTCTCCCTCACCTTGACAAGATTCGGAAGTGCATTGATCATAATCAAGAAATACTACAAACCATTGTGAATGACTGTGTTCATATGTTTGAAAATAAGGAATATGGAGAAGATGTATGTTAAAATGGACTTTTTTCTTGCTCCAAAATTACTGTATGCTTGGGGATTTTCTACATTTGTTTTGAATACCTCAAACCTACAACTTTCTTTTCTTTTGCCTTCCATGTTTTATCATTTCTTGTTTGCTCACACTTTTCTCACTCTTTGTCTTTCACATTTTGCAGAGCTTATGCTTAATGAAGCTGTTTGTTGTTAGTTCTGTTAGTTACACTTATGAAAACTAACTGTGAATCTGGCAAATCATTGTTTTCACTCCAGAATTCTACTTTATGTACTTGTATTTTAAAGTTACTTTTTTCTGTTAACTGTATAGAATATAAGTGATATTGTGTGTTGTCATATAGGTTCTTATATTTTACATCATTATAAATCAGTTGCAGTTCTAGATTGTAAGTATTTTAAATGTTATTTATAAATGCTTTTTTACTACTTGACCTACTTTCTATCAAAGAAAATATACACCAAGACTTAAAGGACTGACAGAGATGGAAACTCAAGTCCTCCTGTGATACAGCCAAGATACAGTAATGGGCAGCTCTAATTTAAGCTTATCAGTTTTGCCTTACCAGTATCTAAAGGGATCCTTTTTTCAGGGTATGCAGTTCAGCCTCTGGAATGGCTAAGCCCTGATCCTTTCCTGAATAGGGACTACCAGTTGTGCTTTGCTATGTATTGTTTGTTTGATATGGAAACTGGACTTTTTAATGCCAAAGAGAGGCCATAAAACTCAGTTTGTTTAGGATATTAAGGTGGATTTAAGCCCAGGTCCCAGGAGTGACAGGGAAGTGCTTTGTCAGCTGATGCTTACAGCAGTTCTTGAAGCATGGCGCTTTTTCTCTTCATAATATCCTTTCCTCCCTGCGAGACTCCAGATACTTGGTATATTTTCAACTAACTTTTTTTTTTCTCTCCACTTTATTCAGGGAAGTGGGAAGATTACACCAGCTTCAACATTTGACATGGATAAATTAAAGTCCACATTGAAACAATTTGTGAGAGACTGGAGTGAAGAGGGAAAGTCTGAGAGGGATTCCTGCTACCAGCCAATTATTAGTGAAATTATAAAGAACTTTCCTAAAGAAAGATGGTAATAGTGTCTTAAAGCTTATATTTATGTGGACTTACACTGTTGCACAAATCTAAAACAGAATTTATGGAGTAAGGAAAAGCTTTGTTTCAAAAGTAGAGAATTTTTTATGAACTCATTGGAGTTTATTTTTCAATCAAGAAAGTTTTTATTTCTAATACAAGATGTTGGAAAAGAGTATAATCGTAAGCTTCACAAAGTAATACCAGGTAAACCAGTAATAAATTTTTGTTGTTGTTTTGCAGCTGGGAATAATAATATATGTAAATCTTACTCAAGTAAGAGACATCAGAAAGTTAACTCAGTTGTGCTTAGTGAAGTAAAGATAGCAGGTTAGCAGATTCTCAGAGTGAGTTTGCTGCACGTGAAAGGAAGAACTCTGACAGCAGGAAGTAAGGCTTTTGCTCTTCATTATGGAAAGAAGGAGGAATACTTAATCTCTAGTGCTGTTGCACTTAGTTGCAAGAATTTAGTAAAAAATAGTAAATTCTGAAAATAGTAAATTCTAACCTTGGTTTCAGACAGCTGTTTAAGACAATTCTTAAAGCTTAGTTGCACCATGAGAGGGTAATTTTGTAAGTATTGGCTTGTGAACAGTGCCAAAATTGTCATTGATGCAAGGATTTTAGGTAATTTAGGTGGAAACATACTAGTAAAGCCTCAGAAGGTTATAGTGCTGTAAGAATTCCATGTTTATTTGTTCTGTCAATTAATCAGCCCAGTCATCTTAAAGTGCATTTTAGTTTAAATTTAGTAGTCTTTTACAGTGGGAAAATTTGAGAATTTTTATTCGTAAATGTAGCAGCCACTACTTAGTTTAATATAGCAGGTTATTATTGTAGTGTTTTTTCTCTCTCAGTAATTATTAATAATGCTCTTACGTGAATTTGAAAAGTCTCTTCTGCTAGCCATCATTTAGTTTTATTAGTAAAGACTGTTTGTGGTGGGAGAACATGGAGCGTAGATGGTTTCTATTTTGCCTTGAACTGACTTGCCTAAAGGTACATAGACCTTTTAAAATGTTTAATCTGCAAGTGAACTTTCTGCAATATTTCTAGTGCTAATAGTGCCTAAAAAAAAAAAAAATGAATTAAATACTGCAGGTAT
Source organism: Passer domesticus (assembly GCF_036417665.1). Classification (NCBI taxonomy): domain Eukaryota; kingdom Metazoa; phylum Chordata; class Aves; order Passeriformes; family Passeridae; genus Passer; species Passer domesticus. Next base: position 61,620,565 of record NC_087512.1, read on the forward strand.
ACTTCTGATGTGTAGATCTGTTGAAAAACTCATGGTTAGTTTTGCAAAACCTCATTCTAATCTCCAAAGTAGCAATTCAACTTTTTCTCTTGTCTGCTATCTGTTAATGGATTTTGGTTATGGCAGAGGTAGCTTATGTCACATTTTAAGAGATTCATGACTGAGGCAGGAAAATCTTGACTTTTACATTTGTCATCAATAAACTCTATTTCAAAACCTTCAGTTGATATTAGGAAGCATGTGCTAACAGATGGGGTGAATCTGAAGTTGACAGCTTTGTGCTTCTTTACAGGGAATTCTCATGGTTGTTGTCGGACAAAACTAATGTGGCAGAGCATTGCTCCCTATTGTGGTAGCTCTGAAGTACCATTTCAGTTTTATTTTGTCTCTGCTGAAATCTCACTACATCACTGTACGGATCAAATATCTCTACTACAAGTTTGAGTTCATCAGACAGCATTTTTTTAATTTCTGAAATGTGTATTACTTAAGTTATCATTGTGGAGCTGTTGTAGCACTTAGGTAAAACTTTTTCTCTGTTCACATATTGTTAGCTACTATGTCAACTCACTCATTTTTCTTGGTGACAGAAGGTTCTCCTGGTTAGGTGTACTTTCCTTTTTGAGGTAAGATGCAGAGTCATGTACTATAAGGTTAACTGGCAGTCCCATTTCACCCTTGTGGAAGAAATTACTTCCCTGGCAGGGTTTGCTAGCTGCTAAATCTGGGTTTTTTATACAAATTTTATACAAACTCTCCAGTGACACCACCTAAGGGAATGGCATGCAGTTGAGTCAGGGGAGTTTTAGTATAGATACCAGGAAAAAATACTTCACCCAGAGGGTGGTTGAACACTGGAACAGGCTCTTCAGGGAGGTGGTCACAGCACCAAGCCTGTCTGAGTTCCAGAAGTGTTTGGACAATGTTTTTAGGCACATCGTGTGACTCTTGGAGTGTCCTGCCTAGGGCCAGTAGCTTGACTCTTACCCTGACAGATCTGTTCTAGCTCGGCATATTCTGTGATTCAGTGATCTTGGAGTGGACAGGTTTTTTCAGTTTGAAGGGATTGACAGAGCCTGGACTGACCACAATGAGTTATTCTGTCTGTTTATAGTGGGAGAGGACTGACTGTGGACTCTTAATGTGTAAAAGAAAGCAGCCTGTAAGTGAACCTCAGAATGCAGCTTTGTATTGCTTTAGAGTTTTCTTTTGTAGCACAGACCACTAAAGTCTCCTGAAAGAATGAAATGAAAGTGCAAGAGAAAAACTGCACTGGGTGAAAAAAAAAAAGCTTTTTAAAAATGTATTTTGTGGTGAAAATTATAAATATTTTTAATTTGAAACTGTCAGTGCCAGCCACCTTTTACTTTGTAAAAGGAATTGCAGTACTCATCAAATTTGTAATACTCAATGGAATGGTACATTCAGTTTCTAGTTAACATAGTTTGTTGATGTTATTTATTGCATGCATTGGAATAATGTGAAAATAGAGTTTAAATTTTGCAACTACTGAAGTATATTTCACTCTGTGCTTGCACACCTTATAGCATTGCAGTTTGCAAGATTGACACGTAGGGCTTCAGTTGTATTTAAATAGCAGGAAAAGCAGTGAAGTGCTTGCTCTTTGGGAAGTAGAAGTAGTGCAAGCAATGGTTGAAAGCAGTTGTAAATCACAATAGTTATTTAGCAGGTGCTACTTATCATGTATTATCATGTGTTTCAGTCTAGTCTTCTGATTAGGCTGTCATCCAAAGGTAAGTTAAATGGCAAAAGCTGTTCCTGCCTCTTTCTGCTTAGCACCTTAACACAGAATCTCGTAAGTAGAGTCAACAAAGCAGTTTTAAGTAAATCCCATGAGATCAGGTCTTCCTGAACAGCTGATAGATTTCTTGCATTCTTCATGTTGGAATTTGTGTTTCAGCTCGCAGGAGCTTTGTACTATTTAGGTGTCTTGGATTTCTTGGATTAGAATGAACCTACTTGCTGTAGGAGAAAATAGTAAAACATAGATACATTTTTATTTGTTTATCTGTGTTTATATTGAAGCGTCTTTATAGGGAAGTATTAAGTTGAAAATCTAAATAAGCATACTCCTAATTTTTTTTTTTTGCTTCTCCTTTTTTTCAATCATCTTGGTTTCCTTTCACTTGTAGTGTTGCTCTTCCTGCTTAGGTGAGACAATGTAAAGATCATCAGCTTCTTGTCCAAAAGAAATCTTTGAAATAATTAACTTTTTTGTTAATTATCGTTCCACAGCCAAAAACAATGTACTTGGGTATTTTTTCTAGTTTTCTCATAAACTAGGCCTTTAGAATTAACTGTAACTTAAAATTCATCTGTGTCATGCTGTCTGGCTATCTAATGTGTTTTCCAGGATGCTGACAGAGCAGCCCAAAAGAAATTGCCAGATCTTAGTTTCTTTTTAATATGAAAAACAGCTTATTAGTCCTGAACCTGAGCTTGACTATACTTCTTGAGTGTGCTCAGTCACATTTATAGTGGAGTTCAAATTTCTGCTTTATTTGAATTTTATTTGACTTTATATGAAATATATTTGTCCTTGGAGGTCTTCGTACTTAGCCTAAACTTTGCTTTACACGTTGGATTTAAGAGGAAATAGATTGTCAGTGTTACTGCATCACTCAGTGCTTTGCAGGTCTTTAAATTCAGAGAATTGCTCTTCAAATGATTGTGCTGTTTCGCATTTGTCTTTAAAAAAAATCACCGACAATATGATTGAAGTAAAATAAGGAAATAGAAATACTGAGAATTGGATCTGTTTATTATCTAAATGTACAGACCTCGTAAACACTAGGAAAGGAGTCCCACAGTATGTTCCTATGCTGGTATTTCCACTGATCATAAGCCCATCTCAGTGTGAGATACGTATTTATTACTTCATTTGATAAATTGAACTGCTCTGTTTATGAAAATGAGGATTGTGTTTGATTAGACACTCTCATTTTTTTGTGAAGTAGATTTACATTTTCAGCACCCTTTTTTTTTACAACACAATAGACATGAAATAAGCCTCCATTTCTATCATGTTTAATTTCCCCCTTTTAAAAGGGACACCTTAAAAAAAGTTAAAATCGTCATTAATATCAATAGTTTTCAAAAAGCTGAAGATATATCACACTGAAACACGCAGTGCGAAAAGGGCCTGAAAGATTTGTTTCTGATATTTCTCCATTGTCTTTTTAAGGAGGCTTCTGCAGTTTCAGTAGTTGAGCTGAATAGCATTGTGCAGCTCTCTCCGCTGCTGCTTGGCCAGCGCCTTTCCCCACACCCATCAGATTAATAGGATGGTGTTGCTTCCCTCTTGGCCCACAGGTATTCAGTGGGAACTTGTTGGATACTATGTTCCTAACGGCTGCTAGATGTGTGTCACTGAAATCCTGTCCTTGCTGGCTGGTTGGAGGGTAGTTTTCCTTCTGGATCACTGGCTTATTATGTTACCACAGTTATAGGGTTTTTTGGTGTTTTTTTTGTTTGGTTTTTTTTTTTTTTTTTTTTTTTTTTGTTTTTTGGGGGTTTTTTTTGGTCTTTTTTTTTTTTTAGTTAACTTTGTAATTGCTGTAATCATATAACCATCAGAGAAAAGCTGTTTTTTCTAGCCTCTTAAAGGACTATAGGCATTAAAAAAGCAGTTTCTGTGCAATTAAAGATTTTTAGCTATTATAAGGATTCAAAATTCAACATAATGCATTAACAGTTTGTCACAAACAGTTCAAGTCTTAAAAAAAGTGTTAGATTTTTTTTCTAATCAGGGAACACTATCAACAGTAAGTTTCCCACATGCATAATTTCTCAGTCTATAAATTCAAAAATATGCTCTTGGAAAGTTAGTGTCAATGTTAGTGGACTGAGATTTGATTATATTGTATTTTATTAGATGTGCTCTGTTGCTGAAATGAAGTTGGTGGCCAGGAGCATTCTCCAGCAACTGATATGAAGAGTCATGATAGAAATTAAATTGCTAACAGATTTCTAGACTTTAATCCCTTAATAAAGGTGCAAATGAAAGTGCAATTAAGTCTGCATTAGAGAAAGAGAATAGAAAACTATTTTCTAAGAGAGAATTGGGAAAATTTGTTTAAAAGGACAAAAACTTTATATTGTGAATGATAGATAAAGACAACTACAGGCAATTTAAAATCAGCTCACTTGACTGGTAGAAGTTTTTTCTTGTTTCAGGGTGCATAAAGGTGCAAATTTCAAAATATGAATATACCTTCATATCTACCAGGTTCTTTAAGAAAAGACTTCTAATCAATGTGTTGAAATCTTGAAAGTGGTTTATAGTTTATCATCCCATTTATCGCGGAAGTGTCCACATGGGGCTGCTAAAATCTGTGTAGAGCTAGTCTAAATATTTAATAAATAAATTGTAAGGAAATGGAGATTAGGTTAGAAAATCCATTTGGAATAATAGTGTACCATTATGAATAAGAAAAGCTGTAAGATAAAAGCTTTTCTGGCTTCCATCAGAAAGCACATTTTCTTCTTCCTTCTTGTGGCTCCCTATTTTCAGAAATTTCATATTGAGCATGCAGTTTTCTCCTGAAGTATTTTTTTTCAGTAGGACTTTGTGCTAGCTTCTGGTTTTCCCTGTAGAAGAGAGGTAATGAGAACTGTTGCTTCACAAGAGTGCTCTTAAGTAATAATAATAATAAGTCTTGATTTCCAGCTTCTTGTTTTGTTAAGTCAGAAAAAGAGCCTGGATGTATAATGGAATGGAAATAATGGGGTGATTTTCCATTTTGGACACTTTACTAACTAGATGATGAAATCAAAAGGCACTGTTAATACTGCTTTGTTGGTTTGTGTGGCCTTTAGAAAAGAATAATACTTCCTATTGGTATTTGGGTAATAGTGTTCAGGAATGTGTAGTGTACTGCTTTTAGAATTTGTGTAACTCCTTTAATCATCATCTTGCTTGTGCAGCATCCTTACTCTTTTGAATCCTTTTTGGCGTTCTGAATTTTTAAGTAGTCAAAGTCTTTGGGTTTTGGTGCCTTTTATCCTTTGGAACTGCTGGCTCTGGCCTCCTTCATGTACTTGCATATAAATTGGTACGTGTATTTTTTGTATCTGAAGGTGATATGCAAAATAATGTCTGGAGGTGTATGAATATTTGTACCTCGGTGTATGAAATTGTGAACTCTTGAAGTCATGTTTATGACTGGAAACTGAAAAACTATTTCCTTTTAGATTAAGTATCTTCAGCTTTGCATGTGAGTGGTTTCTGTTTTATGAGTGAAGGTTTGATTGTGTTGTGGTGGAAGTGTGACAGAATATGTATGCATTTCCTTCTCTGCCTCAAAGAGGAGCGATTCTCCTTTTTGGGATTCTTAGTTTGGTTTATTATTTGCCGCACTTGGGAGAGATTTTAAGTATTTCAGTAAACACACTGCTGGATGTTTTCTGGTTGTCTTCAACTTGATGCCTAGTTATGGATAAATGGTTATATGGATAAATGGTTATATGGATAAATGGATAAATAAAAGCTGCAATGTACTTTGATTTAGGAAATATGCCACTTAAATATGCCACTACTTTGGGGAAACCAGTGAGCAGCATATGAAGAACCCACCATTGCTGTAACTTTAAAGTTTTTACTTTCTGAATTATTCGTTAGGCTGTGGAGATTTTATGTTTTCATTTCTTATGTCAAAATATTTGGGATTTTGGTGTTTTTATTTTTTCTTTCAAGGTAACAAAAATATGTCTAGAATGCTTTCTGATTATCAGTGGGGCTTAAAGAAAAATACATTGTGCTATATGATAATATTCTTCAATTCACTTGAGAAATTTTTGGCTGGGTAACTGTAGAACTTTTAAGGAAAACAAATTATGTATAGCATTTATGCTCTGTATTCTGAATGAGGGTTGTATATGTTCTTTTGAGTAATTTCTGTGAATTATTTTGACTGTACAAAATATGATAAGAGCAGGCTCAGTTTAATTTAAAAGTGAAGTCATACAGGAAGCATAATACAGTATCTAAGTATATGGTGGGAAAAATGTTTGGCTGGACCTCTTAAGTTGTGTTAAGGGGTATCAGGTATCAGATAAATACTTAACTATTATTTTTGTTCTGTTGCAGGGATTTCTCCAAAGTTAATATCCTGGTACCTGGTGCTGGGCTAGGTAGATTGGCGTGGGAAATAGCTATGCTCGGTTATGCTTGCCAAGGAAATGAATGGAGCCTCTTTATGCTCTTTTCTTCTAACTTTGTACTCAACAGGTATATAGCTTATGTTTTACTTGCTGAATAAAATCTAGAGAGGCAAAATTATAAATGAGAGAAATCTGAATATAAGCGTTTCAAAGAATAGATTTATAAGTTGTACTACAAGGCACACATACTCTTTAGAATGCTTTAAAGAAAAAAAGTCTTAGGGATAAATGGGAAGGAAGTATTGTATCTGAGTCATTAAAATTACAGTAAGCATGGCTTTCAAGTTGTGAGATTTAAAATCTAAATTGTACAACAGATTTTCTGCAAAATTTTGATTAGGTTTTATGATTTATTTCACATCTGTTTTTGTAAAATGGACCTGTCTTACTATTACTGAATATGGGCTAGTAAATATATCTATGTTATTTATAGGGTGATTATTAACAGAGGATATGTGTTTAAGAAAACAAGTATCACCTTCCATACTGAAATTTTAGGCACTGTTTTGACTAGAAAAACAAAGAATAATTGAAGCATGCTGAGCAAGAGACTAAGAGTTAATAGTTCCACAGTTATGCTTAGATAATAAATTTAAATGTAGTAAATTTCATGTTACAGGCTTTACCTAAAATTACATTTCTGTATTTGGTATTCTGCCACTTGCATTGGAATTACTGTTTTCCGAATGACTTTGTTAGGGAAGAAAAAAGGCAGCACATGCAACTGTTCTTTTAAGAAACAGAGTGGGAAAGCTACAGGTGGGCAAGTATTGAAAGAAGTCTGCAGGGTGTTTTATTGGGCGGCGCAGTTAGTCCAAGTTGACCAAGGCAGAATTTGACAGTTCATTCATCAGTCTGAAATTATACACCTTTGCTGAAAATACCTAAACTATTGGCTTTTTTGCTGTGTTACCATATTGTTTTGGAGACTGTTTTACAGACTGGTTATCCATGGCCCACTGTGATGCTCTTGCACACAGCTTACTGTTCAAAAACAAGGGGAAAACATTGCGTGGTGCCTGCTGAGTATCTGCATATAGCAGTGGTGCTCCATGTGATGATAATAAAGGTTCATTTGTTCTTTTTTTCTTACATTATTCTCAAGTGACTAATTTGGTGGTGAAATTTTATATTAAAATTGATCTGACTAATGCCTTTTAGCTACTAAAAGGAAAACATATTTCTCTTATGCTTTGGAACTTCAAAGCTGCATAAAAGCATTAATTTCCCATCTTCTGGAGCACTGGTCGGCTGTCACAGAGGATAGTTAACTTCACCCCTACCCTCTGATGACATGCTTCCCTGAATAAAGAGTCTTTGCCTATATATTAAATTATCGTAAAGATTCATGCTTTACTAATGGTAGTAATTTTAGCATCTAATGCTCATGTAGTGTTTCCTATGTAGGGATGTAGTGTTCATGTAGAATATTTAGCAAAGAGGTGTATATGCATTAAACTTGCTAACAATATGTTATTTTGGGCAGGAAAATTGAGTGTTGTGCAACTACCGTAATCTTTCTTTGCTGGACACGTTATCAGTTATATTGTTAGCATGGAAGAGAATACTGCTAGCATGACTGAGCAGCAGTCAATTTAGTTGAAGTCCAAGCATCCCTTTCTGCCAGATGTAACTTGTGGGCTTGATTTAACCTCCTGTTACAAAGGTTTTAGGGACTTGAAGATTCTTTCAGTTTAGTCTGAAGTATCTGATTATGGTTAGCCTTCTGAAATGCACATTTACTTTCTGAAACTGGTAGAAACAGCAGTGATCAATATAAACTGAAGATAATACCTAAAGAAGAGTGGTCGGAAAAAAAGAATTTGCAGTTAATTTTTAACTGTGATCTCAATTCAATGTATACTTATTTTTAGTTGATAAAAGCATGAGGATTTTGCTCATCTGTGCTTACAGTTTTACAGCTTTACCTTCTTTCTCTGATGGTGGTTTATATTTAGGAAGACAAAGTACTCTTTTAAATGTCAGGCATTGCTACAGTAGGCTCCTAGATGTGGTACATTGGCTTAATGTTTCTGTGTGCAAAGTGATATTTGCTGATCGTCCATTTTAAAAAAACCTTTCATATCTCTGAAATCTTGAGCTTCTGTTACAGTGGATAAAGTTGCATGGTATAGTATGTAGAGTGTGTGTCACAGTGTAACTGGTCACTGTAAATATCTGAAATTATTTAGAGTTTGTTATTCTGTTGAGGAAATTCTAATTTGAGAATAAAGTGACCCTAGACTAGTTAACCTGCAGTGGCTCCAATTCCTTTCCCTTGTGTGTCTAATGTTCTTACCTGTGTTTTTCTTCTTTACTTTTTGGAAAGATATAATTTTGGATAAATCTTGACATTTGGAGGAGGCTACTAGTTGTGTTTGTTACATGTCCATTAGTGCCTTAGTATGAAAACAGTTAAGTTACATTTTTATGTGTATACCAGAAGTGAGATTTGACTGACCCATTTTTTCAAAAACTGTTTTTTGAGCTAAATGTTGAACAGTGAATACCCCACCCCTACGGAAAATAATAAAGTGTGTCACACTTAAATATGTTAGATGTTTGTAATAGAATGTGAATTACACATCTTTTATTGTAAGAATGGAATTGCCAAGGACTCTAGAGTATTTAGTTTTGAAGTAAAAATTGTTGAAACTGGAAATGGAAGTTTTCAAACTTGTATATGAAAGAGATTTGCTATTTCCTATTAAATTGGAACTGTTTCAAAGTCTATGTCAACAATGAACTCCTTTCTAAATTTTTTTTAATTGCTGTCGTAGTGGTTAGGGGTTTTTTGTTTTTATTTTTTTGTTTCATTCTGGGTTTGCTTTTTTTAACCAACTGCATATGTCTGGTATTTATACATGAAGAAAGTCATTGAATGCTGTATACTGCTGCTCAGGTTTTAGTTTTTAACTGATAAAATGAATTAGAGATATGGCATAGAGAAGGTAAAAAATATTATTTCAAACACTTTATCACAAATATATTCTAATCACCAGCCAAAAGAGTGCACTTTCTATAACCTAGTAGATTGCTTGCAGTTTAGGAAATGCTTTATGATATATATTTTCTGGGACAGAGATGTCCTCTGTTGTCCTTGAAAGGAAATGTTTTTTTCATTTTTTAGTTACAAACTGATTTTACAAGATGGTGGAAAAAGCTTCCTGTTATACTTAAATGCTGTGTTTTATAACTTTTTAAAATATGAGTTGATTCAGTTAGTCATGTCAGTCCAGAAACTCTGTTGCATGATTGCAAAGATCCAGGTGTTACAAACTTAAAATGACTACAAACTTAAAATTACTATTATTGTGCTATGCAAAATGGTACTTAACGCTTTAATTCTTAAGTATCTTTTCAGTTAGCATCTGAAAAATGCTTTTGTTTAGCTGTGCTTCAAAACTTCCTATGATTATGAATCAGAAAAGTCTAGACTGATAACAAACGTTTCCAAAAAATCATGAAACTATTGTTACTTTTTGTTTGCTTGTTTGTTGGTTTTGGTATTTTGGTTTTTTTTTAAATAGGAAGAGAGATGATCCAGCAAGTCTCAGCTTTATGGAATTTAGCAAATTACAAATTTCATTAATCTTACAAAATAAGTGTATGTATTTTCTTCCTGGCAGAGAAATAAGTTGGAGAAAATGACAAGAAATCATAAAGGAAATTTCTAAAGCTGGAAAAGGAAATTCCTTTGTAGTAGTGATTTTGTCAGATTAAAATTAGTTTTTTGATCACTTTGTTATCATGGGCGGTCCAAAGTGTTGTGAACTAGATTAAATTTTCTGGCAAATATGGAGCTGTTACAAGAACTTTGACTCTTATATTTCTAGACTCTAGATAAGCAGTTAGTTGAAACAAATTTTGCTGGTTTTCATATTTTGCAGATGCTCTCAAATTAATTCATGTAAGCTTTATCCCTGGATTCATCAATTTAGCAATAACAGAAGATCTGCTGATCAGATACGACCAATTTATTTCCCAGATGTTGATCCTCACAGTCTTCCTTCTGGTTCAAACTTCTCTATGACAGCAGGGGATTTTCAGGAAATTTATTCTGAGTGCAGTGAGTAAATGCAAACTTCTAGGCTATCCGTGTAACTTCACAGACTTCCAGAATATTTGGGACAAATTATAAAGGGAATGGAAGTGTATCTACCAGTTTTAAATATAAAAAACTAGCTGTAGCAAGATTCACATACTCAGGCTATTTCTCCAGCTGTATCAATAGGTCTATTTCTTACTCCAAATCAGCTTTTCTTCCTAGTTATGGAAAATGTGGACACCTCCTTGTCTACAGATCATGCAGGAGCCTTCCCCACGGCTGCTTAATTTTCTGAAGATTCTGTGTTTAACAGTAGAACATCCAAGACTGGCATAAATTAAGGCTTCTAATATTTTTTATTTACAGAACTTAAAACTTTTGCTATTTAAGAATACCTGTTCAGAGAAAAACAGGGAGACTCATGCTTTAAAAGGTAGACTTCAAAAATTCCTGCTTGTTGAATTGACTAGTTAAAAACAGCTGGGGAGATATTCAAATACCGAGTAAAATGTTTTAAAGCTAAGTGACTTCTGAAAGTACAGTTTAGTGTGCAGACTTGTATTGTTCTAGATACTAGCTAGGGAGGCCTAAAATGATTGGGGATTTTTGCAGTTGTATTTTTAACAGTTATCATAATGAAATTTATAGGACGGCTGAGTAATAGCACACTTGGGGCTTCATTTGTATATAATGTGTTACAAAATTTACATTTTACAGTATATAATAGATATAGTTTTATATAATGTATGAACAGTTTTGTTAAGTGAAGAAGTAGTAAGTATATGTAATATTGTAGTGTGTGTACATATACACACATGAATACAGGCCAAATGAGTCCAAAGTTAACAGTTTTAATGTAAACCAAAATATTTACATGCACACAAAATAAAGAGCCTTCAGCTGCTGTTAGTTGAAGGTGATTCTGAGGGTATGAACAAATACCAGGGTTAAATGATGAACTTTTACAGGGTTAAAAGCATTGAAACTAATCTCTGTATACTTTGCTCTTTTCATGCAGATACGTGGGACTGCGTAGCAACTTGCTTTTTCATAGATACAGCACATAATGTTATTGATTATATTGATACTATATGGAAAATACTTAAGCCTGGAGGAATATGGATAAATGTAGGCAAGTGTGACCAGCTGCTTTTTTGACTTTTGATAGTATACTTGAGAAGTGCGTGCAAATAATTTTGTCTATGCAGCAAACTTACGGCTAGAAAAATACAGGGCTTGGAAATTATCTCAGAAGTTATCAGATGTTTGCTATTTGCAATCAAGTCAGCACTGTGATTTTTAAGTAGGCAAGTAAATCTTGCCAGTGGCAGGTTTTGCATTCACGCATCAAATGCTTGTTTTTGACAAATACTGTATTCTGTGGTGCTCTTTGCTATTTTTCTAAGAAAACAGAACTCTAAAATATGTCATTGCTTTTTTGGGTTTTTTTTGCAATGTCTAATTGCTACTCTGCATTGAAGCAGAAGTTTTGGGAATGCAATTTGATTGGAGTCTTCCATGGTGAAAGAATGTTTGACAAGACACAGGCATTAAACATTATGCATAGTAAAAACTGGTCAGTCACTGGTCAATTGGTCGCTCTCAGCCAGAGGGTTAGCAGAGCTCCGAGGCAGACTTAAATATTCTGAGCTATAGAAACAACAGTGATGCTTGAGTGAAGAAATTTTAAGATACAAAAACCAAAATCTGGTAGGAAATGTTGCAAATAGTTGAATAAGAAATAAAGTAGTTTTTATTTTTCATTGATATTCATTATAAGAATCATTCAAGTAACAGCAATATGTTCTTTTGTAAGTATTTATAGAATCATAGAATGGTTTGGCTTGGAAGGGATCTTAAATATGATCTAGTTCCATCCCTCCCTGGGCAGGGAACCTTCCGTATTTTTGGATATGTGAATCTGGATATAAGTGTTTGTTGCACTACTAGTGTGTACTTTTGACTTTTAACACATATTTTGTCTTTTTGGTAGCCATTTCTGTTGTATTTTTGTACTTCAGGTCCTCTCCTTTACCATTTTGAAAATTTGGGAAATGAACTTTCCATAGAATTAAGCTATGAGGATATAAAAAATGTTATCCTGCAATATGGATTCCATATAGAGGTAAGAAGATGGTGTAGTTTGCAATAAGCAGTATTGTTATGAATCAGACAAACTGCTTTGATTAAACCACCATGAATTTCATTCAGTATAATGGCATATATTAATGACTTCTAGGTGTATTATGTATCTTACCTGATATTCTCATTTTATAAGAAGTGCATAGATGAGCCTTATAATCTAGTAACAATACAGCATTTTCTTGTGTAGTTCCTGTGCAGAAGCTGTCTTGAAAACTGCTGCTTTGTTTTCAGGTGGAGAAAGAATCTGTACTGTCAACTTACACTGTGAATGAACTCTCCATGATGAAATACTACTATGAATGTGTGTTGTTTGTGGTGAGAAAACCAGAATAGTAGTGGTTTGAATAGGTTAATGAGTAAATGATATTCGCTTGAAAGCTAGAAATGAGAATAAAATCATCTGGTGATGTGTGGACACAACCTCAAATCAGTGGTGCCTTCTTGTTCCTAAGAGGATATAGATAGTGTCTATTTTCTTAATATCTCTGTTGCTATTCAGACATATACTATGCCATGGATATTTGTAATACACTTGTGAAAGATTAAATGTTCACATGCACTGTCTTTGTGCTTTGGAATGCATTAAATAGAAAAGCAAAAGTGTTTTCTTGGGGACAAAATTTAATGTTTGCCATAACTAGGCTAATTCTCTGCTAATGATGCCTCATTTTTCATAGATTTGTAGTGCTTTTTTTTCCTACTTGATGATGTTAGGGGAATGCATGGAGGTGCTTACTGTACTAGCTATATCACTTTTAGAGAAGTATTTGTGAATGTATACTTAAATTATGAAGTCTGAAATAGGTGGGAAGTGGTAAAATTATTCTTGAACAGATAAATTAGTCATCAGAACTGTTAGAACATTTCCTGTGCAACTGAAGTAAAATAGGATATTATACAAATTCTGTTCTTGGGCTGTACCACTGTTAAAGGTTTAATGAAAAAACAGAACTGATAGGAAATTAGAAATGCTACATGGAAGCAGAATACTGAGTGAAGAAAAAGCAGACTATCACAGAGAAGCAGACTGTCACAGAGCAGTAGTATGTTACCCTCAGTTCAGGAAAGCACCAGTCCTGGTTGATCTTAGTGTTGGAACTGAAATGTGTTAAATGCTTTGCCTTCTTGAAATAACACTAATTTTGAGTCATCTTCTTAGTGTTTAAGCCAGAACTTTTAAAGTTGATAAACATAGCTGAGTTATCCATGCCACATGTAGGTAGTACAACATAAAAATACCTGTTGGAGCAGTGAAGTTACATGTAAATATGTTCTATAACCTAATTACTTCCATCTGAGCCAGGATACGTAGGCCAAATAGTAGAGAATTTCCTTGTAACTTCACTATACCCTTGTGGCTTCTTGGTTCCCCCTATTAATGTGGTTTTTTTTCCCTAACAGATGTGGCTTAGGTGAATATTTAATCTACAAGTCATGCCACTATACAAGAGACTGTCATGTCACATACAGTATCATGTCACTTTGAAGTTACGCAAGAAGTGATAAAAACCTTAATTAACAGTCATTACTCTGAGATGAGGTGTCATGTTAGGCATACTGTTTGCATAATATATTGATTACCTTAAGTGCTAATTGGATGCATTTTTAAAAAATTTTTAAAATATAAAACCATTATGATGAGGGCTGATTTTTTTTTTCTTCTTTGGCTAAAAGGACACTGCTCAGTATGTTTGTTTCTGATTATTTTTTGTCCTGTCTTTCATGGTGATGTCCTAATCACATCTCTTCAACAGATCTGTTCCTTTTCAATTTTTCTAGTCAAGGCCAGAAATTTGTTCCTTTATTCCTAAATTGAAAATCTGCAAGGAGGGGAAACAAACTTTAAAAAAAAATATTTTCAACACTGTGTAAGAGGGCGCATGCTTGTATATGTTTCAGTATTATGTTCCTTTCTGCTCAGAATCCTGATAGAAAACAGAGGCTTCTGCTCTACAGAACAGAGGTTTTTAAGTTTGGCTTAAGCTCCTCTTCTTTGAACTCGCTTACTTCTAAAAGTGCATGAACTGTCAAAGTTCTACCCTGTTCCAAGGCAGATATGTTTAAAGATTAAACACTGCTATTCAACAAATAATTTGAAAATAAAAGTCTTTGTGTGGCTAAAAGTAAAAACCCACATGCTTTCATTTCCACATTGTACCATTTAATTTTTGACAAAATTTGTCTTTTTTGATTCTTTGCTTTCATTACGCTTTTCTTAGGTAGAATATGATTATTTACTTGATTTTCAAGCTTCTGGAAATAAGACAGAGGTTAGCTGAATGTCAGTTAAGCTGATGCTGAGTAGTATATCTGTCTGTAATACTACCAGGTTAGTGCCCCTTACACAGATGAAATGTGCTGTTCTGTTTTTTTGGTTTTTTTTGTTTTTTTTTTTTAAAGCAGTGGAGCTCTTTATTTATGGTTGAGTGTCAGTATCCTATGTTCTGGTGGTTTTTTTCCTTACCACTCCATGTTGTCACAGGTGCCATTTTTGTATGTTCTCTGAAACTATTTTTACATATGATATAATACAATGATGTGCTTTTATTTCTGGCCTAGAAAATTCTGTTGGTTTGTTTTTTTTTTTCCTTGGAGCATTCTGCTTTTAAATTGCAACAGTCACATAAAAGAGTTGGAAGCAAAATAATCTTGTGATTGAGATGTGTTTTTTCTTCAGTCCCATTTATGAGTTCTTAGAATTTGCCATTTGTACTGTAATGCACGGGGATAATTGTGTATTATAGAATTTGATCATTGTTTTATTTAGTTTTATATGCAGGGGGAAATGCTCAAGGTGTTCGTGAGTGTATTTTAGGTCACTATTAAACTATACATGATAACAAATGTAAAATAAAATGCTGCATAATCTTCAGTGTAAAACTTCTTTATATGGAGTTTGATAAATGTAAAACGTCCTGCATTTTTTAATGTGTTATATTCTGAAACTGGTTGCCCAGATGGTTGAGAACGGGAAGTTTCATGTCCCTGTGTGCACTTCCCACAATTTTCAGTGTATGTAGTGGACTGGGGGTTTTGGATATTAAAGCTTGCTGTAAGGCTTGATGTCTCGCGTGTTTCGTTCCATCCGTCAAGGCCAGATGAGGGTTTGGCTCTAGGCGCTCCCCTCTCCTCACAGCGGGCTGAGGGTTTGGCTCTGGGGGCGCTCCCCTCTCCTCGCAGCGGGGTGGGGATTTGGCTCTGGGCGCGTTTGGCTCTGGGCGCTCCCCTCTCCTCACAGCGGGCTGAGCGTTTGGCTCTGGGGCGCTCCCCGCCCGCTCGTCCCGTCAGGCAGTGCGGCGGGTAGCCCCGGCGCCGCCGCCGAGCGTGGCGCCCATGCGCGCTGCAGCCCGCGCCCGCCGCGCATGCGCTGGCGGGGGGACACGAGCCGCGCGGAGCCGGCGGCGCGCGGCCCCTCATGGCCAAGCGGCGCGCGGAGCCGCTGATGTGCCACGTGCCCGTGAAGCGGCTGCTGCGCGAGCCGGCGCTGCCCCGCGCGGGCGAGCGGCGGCCCCGGGCCGAGCCGGGCTGCGCGGGCCCGGCCGCGCTCAAGCGCCCGCTGGAGGAGGCGGAGGTGCCGCCGGGAAAGCGGCTCGGGCCCGGCGGCCCCCGTGCGCAGCCTGGGGACGCGGGCGGCGGGCGGCGGCGGCGCGGCGGAACCGTGGCGCCGCAGGACGCGCCGGCGGCGGAGGGACGCGCGGGCCGCCGGGGAAAAGAGCGGGCCGCCGCCGCCGAGGTAGCTGTGCGGGACGGGCCCGCGTCGCTCGTCCGCGGGGAGGGAAGTGGGGGGCGGTGCCGGTGGCGGATGAAGCGTGTGTGCCGGACGTGGGTGTCCGCCGGGGGTGCTGGCGGGCTTTCGCGGGCACGGCGCAGCGCCCAGAGCCGCCCGGCCCCGTCTGCGCCTCCTGCCCGCGGGCATCTTAAAGCTCCTTTTACTTTTGTCTTCCTTGAGGGGGCAGGAGAAGTATCATCCAGCTTTACCGGTTCCTTCCCCGCTCCGTGCCATGAAACAGCCTGTCCACCTTACCTGAGGTTATGCTCAGCTTCATGCCCGTCCAGCAGTGCGGTGGAAGCTTGCAGAGGTTATTCTGGTGTCTCTCTGTTGTGTGAGGGTGAGGGTTAGGCTCACTACAGCGTCAGCTTCCTAAACTTCGTGGTTTGACATTTAATAGCAATGCCAGAGCTCTGTTTTAACCAAGATATTCAGTGGAGGCGGTGGTCTAAGGAAGGGCGTCAGTGTCATAATGATCAGAGTATATTGAAACGACTTTTCTGGTTAACTTTGGACAATATACTTGTTTTTCTCCTTGGCCTTGACTGCATTTTACACAATAGTTCAGAAAACAAAATTTGGTACATACGAAGAAAGTTGTAATTAAAAAAAACCCAAAAAACCGCCCACAATCAAAGCAGACTGTGATCAAATTTCACACATTTCAAACATAGGAGTTTAGTACATGTTAAACTAACTTTTCCTCCCACCTGGATCTTGAAAGACCAAACAGTTAGACTCAGTGATATGGAAGTGGCAGAAAGTCTGATCAGGTTAGATGGGCTTTGATAGACTGTTGTAGACTCTTAATTTCAACAATTTGAGGCCTCTCACAGTATAACACCCACATATGATCTGTAAAGAAAACTGGCTTTTATTTTTCATGCTCTGCCTTTTTCTGCTTTCTTGGTTGATTGATTGTTAGTGGGTTTTATTGATGATGGATGGTAAAATTCAGGCAGGAAGAAATTCAGAAAAAGTTCTATGTTGTATGCATATTATGCAGCCATTTTAAATACAAGCATTTCTTTTATTTTTGAAGATGGAACACATATATTCATAAGTGTAGTAATTAAACAAATTGAACAAACCTCTACAGAACAGTTTGACTCCTATCACAAGTTATACTTGCTCTTGGTTTACTTGGCATAATTTTGTAAGCTTTAGCAGTGATTGGAAGGCCACAAACCGCTTGAATTTCCACACAGTAAAGATTAGATCTCTATATAAAGTATTTTTCTAGGTGTGTATTTTTAACAGGTTGTTTCTCTCAGCACAGATTGTATAAGAAATGTTTTAGTTTTAAAATAAAGATTGATTAACGCTGCAGGCTAGAGATATTTCTTCTGGTTTTGTGTGTCCCATCTGTATATTTTAAATAATTTATAATGATATTTCTGATGATGATGATTTTTATACCTTTCTGAAAATACAGTTTCTAGCTTGGTATTCTTTACATTCTTTAGCCGTATTCTTTACAACTTTACACAAGCTGTTTTTGGCTTGTGTATTTCATTGCATTAATAAGTATGATCAGGATAGTGTTAATTTCACAGTGTTTTTGTTAAAGTTTAAAGCATCGTATTGCAGTTGGCCAGAGAAGAAAGTTTGTTTTAGTCCAAGTACCCTTTTGCAGCTAGAGTTGGAAAACTACTTAAATATTATGCAACTTAGTCTATAGAAACTAAGCTTTTGTTTCTCTGAGCTTGCCTACCTTGTTGCCTACCTTGATAGAATTTCTACTCAAAACCTATGTGGAAACTTACTTAGTTGACAGTGAATATTTGGTGTTTTATTTTGCCTTCTAGTTACAGTTGTTTGTGCCTGTCTTGTCTTTTTTTTTTTTCATTTTCACACTGCAGTATTGCTGATCTGTAAACCTGAAAGCTTTTGAGAGTAATTATGCATGCAGTTTTAGTCCAAAATTGAGTATGTGTTTATGAGCTCTTATACTAATAATTTTGAAACAAGGGTGCTGTCATTCACTTTATGCATACAAAGCATCAGGGTTCTGATTTTAAGTATTTAGCTCTCAGTTTTTTTAAAAAAAATCTTACTAAAATGCCAGGGGAGTTCAAATAATGCAGGGGAGAATTTGTAAAAGTAGCTGACAGTTTCTGAAACTCACCACCTGAGATTTTTTCAAAGAATTTGTTAGCCACCTGCCCTGCACAGTTCTGTGTGAGTGATGCTGCCTATGTTGTAATACAGATGGGAAAGTCATCCTTTCCACACTTGTCCATTGTTGTTAATGCTGTGCAGTACAAAACTTACAGTTTACAAGAATGGGCAACTACTTTCAGTTTGGCTTTCTTCCAGTTTCAGTATAATCAATCCTTTTGTTCCTGTGTCATGGTGTCATTTAATTGGTTTTGGTCTCAATTAATGGGAACTTCTGTTCTTCAATATTTTACTTCCCCAGTGAGGAAACTTACATTAGTAGTATTCTACAGGCAAGGAGCCATCTTACTGCTATGAAATGTGTACACCTTTCATCCTCTCTTAATTATTATAGGTTATAAATCATGCTGGGGTTTTGTAGCAGGAAGATGTTGCTTAGTACAGCAGATTGTAGTTCAGGAGAGGTCTGTAACAAATAGAAAAATGCATTCTTTAAATCAGAAGTATGGTGATTTTATGTGCTCTCTTTTGTGAGGAGTGGGGAAAGCATGATTTTTCAGTATATGAGAAGGTGTAGGGATGATACTCACTACTGTTCTTTTTTTATTCTGTTGCAAAACTAATGAACAAGTAATTAATATTTTCAAGAGCCACACTGTAGAGACCCATTGAAGGTGACTTAGTCACAGGGTGGGTTGTGGTGGTGCTTTGACCCCTCACAGGCTGCACTTTGGTATCTCAGGAATACCAAAACAATTACACCAGTTTATTTGTTAAAAATACTTCTGTTCAGCATCTGTTACAGCTGAGACAGTGAAGTAAAATATTAAAAAATTCTAATTGTATGTTAGGAAAAATGCAAATCCAGTATAATATGGAAATGCATTATTTTAGGTTTGTGTCAACATACACTGTTTTTATGTATTAGAAGAAAATACATGCTCACGACCTAAGGAATGACTTAATTAATTCCTCTTCCGAGATGTAGCATGTCCCTAGAAACCTGTACAGCTTGGCCATTGTTGATAATTGTAACATGTTCATAAACAGGCAGTGCACTTTCTCATAGACATTTTAAATAAAAACTAAAATTGTGCTGCCATATTAAATTAGTAGATGAGGATGTGTTTGTTTCTCCAAGGTTTTTTGAGATACTGTCTAGTTGGATAGGTTGGAGCATTGTGCTCATAATGCTAAGGTTATGGGTTTGCTCCCCATATGGGCCATTCATTTAAAAGCTGCACTGGCTAATCCTTGAGGGTCCCTTCCAGCTTAGAATATTCTGTGGTTCTTAAGCTTTCCTCTCTTGAATACAAAATTTGGATACAAAAAAGAAGAAATAGAATGTTGTTTAAATAGTATAAAATGCTTCATTTGTCTTGCATGTATCATTCCTCTGAGTTGCTGCTAAGTAGCTAAATACATTCTTTTGAATCCCAGTTTCTAAATGTGCTTGAAAATTGTATACTATTATGAGAAGAAAAAGCTGTGAGCTGTTTTTGTATGCAAAGTCCAGTAATTGCACAAGTTTTACATCTTTTTTTCTGTGCAAAAGTCCTAAGCTGAGGAAATTTATGGAATTATGGAAGCTGTTGCACAATTATTTACAAGAATACTAAAAAAGACAGAAGTAAATAATGATCTAGTTAAGATCATTATAAAATACTTGTCAATATGTAATAGCTGCGTAACTCTTCTTAATTTCAGTTTATTAAGTAAAAAGTTTATTATTTTCTGCTGCTGGTATACACATTAATGTTTTATTAATTTTTGTCTCTTTTCAAAGCAAGAAGAAGAATTCTGTCAATATAACTCATTCCTGTACTGGAGAGCACCACTGCCGGCTATTGATTTGTCTGATATTCAGAACCTAGATGAAGAGACTCCATCGGGTGCTAAAACTGCTGCAAGGACTGATACCGCAGAGACCGAAATGGAAACCTGATCAGTTGTTTCATAGCTGTGCATCTGTTCCCAGGGAACTTGTTTCCATTGAGATTCGGATTTTGTTCCTTGGATGAATAATAAGCATGCTTATGCGGTCTTGGAAAAACTGTTGTGGCAGTCTTTAAAAGCAAATCTGAGTTGCCTTAGTGGATGGGATGAACGATATTGGGTACTTAACAGGAAGCTGTTTGAAGGTGTGCAGTAAGGAGGAGCCAACAGTGTCTAACAAGAATACTTGAAGACATGGAGGCAGACTGAAAGAAGAATTTAGAAAATTAGAACTTCGGGATGCAGTTAAAGGAAATGGGGATCTATTACATGTCGAAAGGAAATGCAAAATTATTTTGTCTGTCCTGAACAAAAAAATGTGTGGTACCTGAAATATTTAATGTGAATTATTCATAAAGCACACAAACTAGTGATTTCTAATGTGTTGGGTTTTTTTTTTCTGTATAATAGCTAAACCAAAAAATAAAAGAGTCCATCAAAATCGGACAAAACATTCCCTTTTCTATGCAAACCAAAAATCAAGTGTGGCAGAGAAGGGGAAGGAAAAGGGGCTACCTTCTGCTGAAAGCTGCTGCTGTTGTGAAAGGTTTCACATTTTCAATGTGAAAAAGTTTTTCACCTTCTCTTTTTCACATTACAGACAGCAGTGGGCACCCAGTTTTTTTATGTTTTTGGTTCATTCTAAAGTTACTGCTATTCTTAGTCTTTGTGATGTTGCTCTGAACCAGTTGATAGGGATCTGAATGACAGGTTTGGGCAGATATGTCCAGTTAGTGCAATATAAAATGACCACACACACTCTTTCAAACTATACTGAATGAGGTGTAGTTTTTGCAGAGACTGTGAATCTTGCAGAAAGTTTTTGCAGAAGTTCATTCAAATAATGTTTTTTGGCTGTGAAATATGAACTTAATGTTTGTGATTTGCCATTTATTTAGAAATTGAAGTACAGTTAGAAAGATGTCTTTAATAATAGACTGAAGTTGTGTGGAAGGACTTACACTTTGGAATATAATTTGTCTTTAAGGATAGAAAACATATTTTTTCTGTAATCACTATGGAAAAAGGCATCTTTTGAATTTTATTTTTTTCTAATAATGTGTTTGTTAAAGAACAATAAAATTTTGCCCGTGTGTATGTATGGCACTATTACTATGTGAAGTTCTTTATTTCATAAGATTGCTGCTTCTGTATATTTGTTGTTTTACTAGATCTTTTTGCTTGAAGTAATGAGCTTGTCAGCTTCCTTTGTAAACACTTGGAAAGTTTTTCTGGAATTTGTGCTGCATAGGTATGTGTATTTGTTGCTTATTCATTTAGCTTGTTAAGATCTCTGAATACCTTCTGAAGAAAGGAGGTGGCTTAGGGTTTTAGGCAGTTCACAGTACCTCACTGGATATCCTTCTACCCTCTGTCAGATTAACTGGATTCACATTTGGACAATATGTGTTTTTCTCAGTGAGTTTTAACATTTTTGTTTTAAGTCCAAATACACCAACTTGTCTTAGGAGGTACTTTGAATTTTTTAAAAAAGAAACTCCTTTTCTGGCAAGAAGGCTATAAACCTGCTATTTCATGTTTACTATAACCAAAATAAATTAGTGAAAAAAATAGATCTATTAATTATTGAGATGTTTGAATTGGTTATATGATCTAGGAGGGTTTTGACGCTATGTAATACGTGCATTCCTGTATTTGTGAGTTTTATATTTCAGACCATCCAGTGTTCTCAGGATGCAGCTTTTTGCATTATTAGCTAGGATCTTTGCAACACACTCTGCTCATTTACAGTCTGCTGGATACTTCACTGGCAGTAGATGCATCCTAGCAGTAGCCTGCGTTTTATTATTAAAATCTGTCATTCCACTCCTTTCACAGAACAGAAGATGTTTTATTATGGTGTTTCAAATACATGTTTGAGCTATCCCATAACCAGATAAATAAGTCCTTTACAACAAATTAAGCTTGCAGCGTGCTGTAAGCCATATGTTTACTTCATTTGCAATTGTGCTGCAGGCAAGCACTTTCCTCATGGTTCGTTCCAGTTGTGGACTTTGTTATGGGCTGGAATGTTATGGCTACTTTTAGAGTGTTTCCTGAGCTGATTCATTTTTTCCGTTCATCTCTTTGTAAATAGAGGTAAGTTTAAAAGCCTTGGAAAACTATTTAAAATTACTCTTGAGAGTCGGGGTTATACAAAAGGCTGGAGCAGTAACGGGGAGTGATGACAGGTTACATAAATTTCACATTAGACAACAGGTATGATAAGAAATTGCATTTCTCAGTGTCTGGTGTCTCCAGATGCCATGTGACACTGAACTACCAAGTTGCTGGTCTTGACTTCTGACTCCATTTTTGTAGAGATCTTTCATTTAAAAGCTGCTTATAAATGATATGTAAGCATAAGAAGTTTTAATTCGCATACACATTAACACCCAGTGAAAAGAAAATGGTCTTTTAAGATAAATGCTATCACATGTCAAGACAATGTCAGTCAGTAGCTGCATACTGACTGACAGTTTTAATTTGATATGGTTTTAAATTTTAGAATTAAAAAATGAATTGTATTTTCTATAGTTAACTGGGAGTTTGTATTCTCTAAAATATTTCTAAAAGGAAAAGCCAGTGTCACAACCTTAAGAACTTGTTAGGGGTAACCACATTTAGACACCACCCGGCTTGACCGGGGGCTGTATCAGCAAGTTGCATAGTAAAGGTACAGGGAAAGGTAAGTCAGATATGGGAGTTAAATAGGTTTCAAAGCAGATTTAAACAGCAAAGTAGCATGACCAACGTTTAATAAATATTTTGCATTATTCTAAACTAAAGGCCTGTTTTATATTGTCTTATTTGTGTTTATTGAAGGCCTGCATTATGTTTATGGTTCCTAAGATAGAAAAGCCTCTGGAAGGAGATTAAAGCTCAAGTCCAGATCAGGAAAGTGAAGAACTACTGTGGAAAACAGGCTGCATAAGTGAATGTGTTTTGGGTAAGTAGACTGTGGTAGAAAGGGAAAAGCGGGGGATGGAAGGTGGGTGATCATGGAGTAACTCAGCCTGTGAGTGCAGGTATAGTTGGCCAGCAGACCAATGACAAGAATGTTTTCAGCATTAGCTGTATCTTCAGCACAGCAACCTTGCAGTAATTTGAATATGGTATCAACTAAATGTAATAGGTTTCTCACTGTTTTGACAGTTGCTGGTTGATTATTTTCCTGTTGGCCAGGAACTTAGTGGGTGTTAAAAAAGCATGCTTGTATACAGGAACTTGGAAAATATAAAAGATCCTTCATAAAAGTGTGCAAATGTATATGTTACCAGGTGAAACTAAAGATAATTAGTATCCAGCATCTGCCAGCATGTTCTAACCAGAACAGTGGATTCCTTCAGGGAAATTAATGTATTCTTTTGTGAAAGCCTCTGACCTTGACTGTGGGAAGAGGGGTTAAACTGCACAGACTCACTGTTTTCCACAGCAAAACTTGTGCTCAAAGGAGCATTTCATAATAACTAATATGCCTGGGCTGGCTTAAATATTTCCATGCCTACAGTTATAACTTTGACCCTCTAGGTGGCAATACACCTTCACAGCAAGTTATCACGAATCTGGAAAATGTTTTGGTATGCTTCTATTCCAGACTGCTACTGAAAATTCAAGCAGTGACATCATGAATGCTAATCATTTCCTTACTTGATACATAAATAAGGGCAGATCAACTCACAAGTCCCTGATCATAAGGTGACACGAAATTTTCAGCATAACTAGAGTAAAAACGTTGTGTCAAGCAGTTTTGATTCATCTCTTAATTCTCTCCAAATTTCCTCATCTGCCAAAAAACCAAAAAGCAGCCAACCAAACCCAATTATCAATTTAATACATGGGATTTTGTTGTCACTGCCTTGTATTGCTGTTTCCTTTTACTGGGGATCAAGCTTTATCAGATTGTGTGTTGGATGAAAACCTCAGTTGGTGTCTGAAGGCTACTTGAAGTGTCTAATATGAGGAAGAGAAAGGTAAGTGCTAATTCAAAAGAAATTAACTCACAAAGTATTTAAATGTTTGTATATAGGTAATTATTTGCAGAGTATGAAGAAAATTAGAGAAGAGATACTTATTTTCCTATTTCCTGATTAAAATTCCTGCTTCATACTTTTTGTATTAGAGAATTTGATGGTGATGTATAGTATATTTTAACAGTAAATTTTAATTACTGTTGCATTTGAAAATAATAGTTGTAGTCAGTAGTAATTTAAGTTTTTAATGTTCTTGGTGAAGTATTCTTGTATTCATGACTTCTTAGTCACTTCTAAGGACTTAAAAAATATTCTTCTTTCTTCTCTTAAAGCCATAGAGATAATAACTTTTTCTCCTACTGAAGGAAAAAGTAGTTTTTTTATTCGTGATATGTTACCATTCCTAGGGAAAGAAATGTGAAAACAGGATAGAGGCAAACTAAATTTTTGTTTCTATGATTACTTTGTTTTCAAAAATATTATGGTGGATTATTGTTTTCCTGCTTTTTTTTTGTCTTATTTTACTCATTTAATGAACTTTTAAAAGGGATATGGACTAGCTAAGCATTACATTTTCTTTCCAGTTTCTTTATGTGAATGCTTGCAGTTCATATTTGGATTGGAATATGATTAATTAAGTGATTTATCAAGTATGAGATTGAGAAAATTAAACAAAAATAGCATTGTCCTATCTGCGGTGAAGTTTAAGCTAGAGAAAATCCTTTCATGCAGAGCTATAAATGGAAATGAGCCATTCATTGTTGTCTTGCACAGGTGAATTTTGTAACATCCTTCATTTGAGTAGTATACAGATGCTCTTCTACCTAAATTGAAACACAATAATAAATTGTATTGGATCTACTCAAAGTGTCAAATACCTCTCTCTGAAGCCTGATACTACATGTGGGATATTGTCTTTTGGTGCTTCTACTTGTAGAGTATGGACATTGCTTTTAGTTTCTTTTAATTCCTGGAATGAAAAAAACCCCACAAAAACAGCCACCTTATTTTGTTTCTGATTACATAATTATTATGTAAAAACTGCTTTGGCATAAAGTAAGCTACCAAAATCCTTCGGTTTCATGATCATCAGTTGGAAACCAAAATTTTAAAAAAATCAAATAATCACAAAAGGTTGCATCTGTGTATGCTCTAATAGTTTTTCTTCTTTTACCTTTATGAAATTGGAGAAACAAAACTGTGATTGAAAAGAGGAAAATCTACTTCAGACAAACCTCTGTATTTCTAAATGTGTAAGGTGCAAATGCAAAGACACCGAAGACAGCTTTTAACTGTAGAAATTTAACTCATAAAAATAATTCTGAAGTAAGATTGTGAAATACAGTAGGTAAAAATCAGTCACTAATTTGATGTGATGGAACTAAACTGATTTCATCTCCTAGGCTAGTCAGTTTTTCCTCAGAAAAGAAAAATACTTAAGATGTTTTCATATGAGGAAGGAATTTAAGAGAATACGACTTAAAATATCACCTATGCTGATTCCTCTGGTAATAAAAACTACAATTTAAAAAGACACTATAGCAATTAGCAAACAGATTGGTATAAAAATTATGTAAGGACTAAGACACTGGGTTATAAGAGAAGAATGTTGTTTTAGAAATGGGTGATTGCTGCAAGGAAAGAGTAAACTTAATTTCTTGAATAGAAGTAAGCTTAAATTTATTCTGCTTTCCTTTTAGAAATCTGGGTACCTAAAGGTGAAATTAGAGCAGCAACAACAAACAGCCAAGTTAATGAGTTTGACTGTTCATATTATGGTATATTTCTATTATTTAGTATGGGATAGCTACTCAAAACACTATTTAAAGAATAGCTGTCATAACAGTGCTCTGCCTAGCTGACACCAGCATCTGCTGATAACTGCCTGCTGCTTTCAACACGGGGTACTCAAAGCCATGCCCTGCAGGACAGGTGAATCCAAATGGTTCCCTGCCTTTTCTGCCATGGCTTGGCCATCAGGCTGTACATGATGGGGAACCTTTGCCCAGGCCCCACAATTACTAGGGTAGCCTGTGAAAGCCAACAGTCAAGTGTTTGTTCCTTGCCTGCAGAGCAGCAAGCGGTTATTAAACACACATGTCACATGAACATGGATGTGTCTTTGGCCCTTGGAAGGCTGGCACAGACAACAGACAGTATTCACCATGAAACTGCCCATCTTCCTGCACTGTATAATCTGGCATTGCTTTAAGTCTTGTGTTCCACTCTGAGAATGGGTGTGCTCAGTGTACTTCATGGATACCCTAGTAAATTCAGGTTTCCCTCTTGCCTCCAGCAATAGGCCACTAAAGGACAGACTTCCTTCTTCCTTAGTGAAGCATGCTGCTCCATATACATTCATCACTGTTTAACCCTTGATTTTCAGGTATTTGATTTGTAGGTATTTTTAATTTTTTTTCTTTTTTTTGTGAATAGCTGATTTTTAGGTAAATAATTTTCAGTTAGTTCAAATTAAAGAGATTGGTCATGTGGATAAGCCTCTTTTTTCAGTCTTAAGCACAAAGATTTTTGTTTGTCTCCTGTAAAGCTCAAAGCATTTCCTGTAGAACATCCTTGAATATGAATTAATATTTGATTTTAAAAATAAATATTATTTAATTTTTAAATTTGATATAAAATTTTAAATATAAATTTAAAATCTAGCTCCAATCCCTGCTGCCATGGAAAGGGACACGTCTCACTACACCAGGTTGCTCAAGGCCTTATCCAACCTGGCATAGAACACTACCAGGGTTGGGACACTCCAGCTTCCCTGCAGGTCCCTTTCAGATACTGGAAGGTTGCTATGAGGTCTCTTGTGCAGTCTGCACAGTCCCAACTTTCTCAGCCTGTCTTTGTAGTGGTCATGTTCCAGTCCTTTTACCAACCTCATGGCCCTCTGGTCTTGCTTCAACAGTTCCATGTCCTTCTTATGTTGGGGACACCAGAACTGTACACAGGGTGAGTGACTTCAGGTGGGTCACACAAGAGCAGAGCGGAGGGGCAGAATCACCTCCTTTAATCTGCTGGCTAGACTCCTTTGGATGTATCCTGGAATGCATTTGGTTTTCTGGCTTGCAAGTGCACACTGCTGGCCCATGTTGAGTTTTTCATCAACTATCACCCCCAAATCTTTGTCCATGGGGCTGCTCTCAATTACATCTCTGCCCAACCTGTGGGTGTGTCTGGGATTGCCCTGAGCCAGGTGTAGGACCTTGCACTTAGGTTTGTTGAATTTATGAGGTTTGCACTGGCTCACCTCTCAAGCCTGTCAGCGTCCCTCTGGATGTCATCCCTTCCCTCCAACATTGACTGCACAACTCAACTTGATGTCATTGGCAAATGTGCTGAGGTGCTCTTGCTCCCTGTGTCCATGTCACCAATAAGGTGTTGAGGAGTATCAGCACACTACCAACCCCGGCTTGTGTATGTTCCAGTATGAAAAAACTGGTTGGAAAGCAAAATACAGATTTTGAAAATTGTTTTAAAATGAGAATTTGAGAGCTCTGGGGGAGCTCTCTGGAGAAAATGTCATTGAAGAATCCATATGCCTGTCATTTTACACAGTCCAGAAAGCTAAGTCAGACAGAAATCATACCTTCTAGGAGTACACTGAAAGGTGATACTTTTGAAAAATCTGTTGACCACTCTGAGGGATACAAGAAGTGAGAGAGCTAACAGAAGAAAGGCAATATTTCCTGAGGACTATTGTACAAAACTGCTTATTCTTAGAAGTAGGAATTGTGTTATTGATCAATAAAGGCTCCCCAGAGACTTGGAAAATTTTAAAGGTGATTCTGTTTAGCTACACATTCCATCTGAGGAGTCATTGAATGTTGAGGTAAAGACCACAATGCTATACTTTTGTTCTGGATCTTCCTTGTGTTTGTCTTCACTACCTGAAAGGAGGTTGTAGTGAGGCAGTTGAGATTCTGTCACAAGTAACAAGAGAAGACCAGAGGAAATAGCCTCAAGTTGTGCCAGGGAGGCTTAGATTGCATATTAGGGTAACATTCTTCCCTTGAGGGGCTGCCAAGCATTAGGATAGGCAGCTCAGAGAAGTGATAGAGTCACCATCCCTGGAGGTTTTTAAAAGATGGCACAGTGTTATTGTTTAGTGGTGAACTTTGCAGTGCTAGGGTAATGGTTGGTTGATCTTAGAGGTCTTTTTTAATCTAAATGACTCTATGGATCTATAATTGTTGTCCTGCGAAAGTACAATGTGCTTCTCTATAACTGTAAAGCATTTATCCACATGAGATGGAGGTTACTACACCTTAAAGCTGCCAAACACACTTCTACACTAAGTCCTCTTAGAATGCCTCCACAAATTTTCCTACTAATTTTCTGTTAAGAAAATTTAGTAACAGAGACAAGACACACCATATGAAATATTGTTTCTCCATTCTGGACTGTGATGTCCTGCTGTAGGAAGCAGTATACTGGTATCCATGGGACCATCACTGCAAGCACAGAAACTATTTGTGATTGTAACAGGATTA
The DNA here is from genome assembly GCF_036417665.1 of Passer domesticus. Taxonomy (NCBI): domain Eukaryota; kingdom Metazoa; phylum Chordata; class Aves; order Passeriformes; family Passeridae; genus Passer; species Passer domesticus. The sequence continues at coordinate 61,649,302 of NC_087512.1, forward strand.
AACCATTCTATTGCATTTTCTTCTTTGGGTCTACACCAAGGGTATTTCAGAATGCATTCCAGGAGAATGATGATTGGTTTTCGTGACTGTGACCATCATGTTGACAAAACTTACCCCTTTACATTACTGGCAACTAGAAATTCTAAAGTTATAAAAACAGTTTCTCTCACAGAATAAGTTCTGCAGACTGTCCAACTGACTTCAAATAATTCTTCATTAATACAATGTTAGGGATACAATGTCCTATGTTCAGGGATTTAGAGCCATACTCAGATATCAATAACTACTTGTTGCATGGGTGCATGCCTAAAAGAGAAAACATCCTATCTGTGTGTAATTCAATATTCAAAATTCTCTTCTTTCTTGTCTCCTGTTGAAGCATATTTATCATGTGAACAAGTAAATGTCTGACATTTATATGCCTGTCTGGGTTCTATCTTCTTTTAATAATGAAAAAAAATCTATTCGTGATGAGGGAAGTAATGTTCTCCTTTGCTGGCAGATCAGTTTCTAATATCAGTGTGCACTGGGCAGCAGGAGGAAAGATTTACTATGATCAGACCCGGAACAATCATTGTATGTATGGATACTGTGAAATAAGCAATAAAGCATGACTTAAGCTCACTCCCAGGAGGTTGCCTTCACACACTGTATGTTGAAGGTGAAGACCAAAGAAGAAAATTCTGTTCTGTTGTAGTTCAAAATCTGCATCGTAAAAAAAAATTATATTTTGTGTTATAAGGAACAACATTCTGCCACAATGTCTTTTCACAGCATGCTAAAGCAGAGGCTGAAACAGTCATCATCTGATGAGTATGTTCAATATATCTCCTGCCAGCCTTTGTTCTTGGATTGACTTACGCTACTTTAGTTTTGTTAGACAAAGATAAACCTGAAGGGAGGCTGATTTGTTGATGATGATATGAATGGGGAGAAATCAGTTTTATTTCTTGCTCCTCTCTTTGCTGTATCATCAGTTCTCGAAGGTCTGCTAGGGCACTAGGGCAAAGGTAAAGGTGTGTATATAGTCTTATGAAACTCGGTATCTTCAGTGTGCTTGGACATGATGAAACAATGAAACTGGGAGTTCCCTCTAAAACAAATTAGTGCATGAGATATAAATTAGTTTGGGCTTTTTCACTCTGAACCCTGTATGAATATCTTGTTGATTCTGCCTGATTAAACATAATGGATGGAAAAAACACCAAAAACATTTCAGTGTACTTTGCTGGATATGAGGTATGATATAACAGATCTTAGAGAACAGAGAGGGTGTCTGGATGTTTATGCCTTTGCAGGCCACCCATGGAAACAACAGAAACAAACCCATTCCTCTTTGGTAAGTGTTTGTATGAAGCATATTATCCTCCTTTGAGACTGCTTTTTGGTACCCTTGGACTTTGTCAACTATGCAAGGTGATTAATGAATTAATGAAGTAATATTTTGACAAGTGTATATTTACCTTACTTAGGACATGAAAAGCAAGAGATGTGATGCACTGTTCCTAATGAGCATCCAAGAACTGAACTGTTTGCACTGCTGTTGAGGTGACAGTTTAGACACTACAAATAAAGAACTAAGAGAAAAAGAAGCTTAAAAGATGAACAAGCAAGATAGCACTGGTCTTAAGGTAAGTCTGTAGAAATAAGATTGATAAGGAGGAAACATCTCAGCAGTTCTGGTTTCTAGAGAAAGCAGGAGAGTACATGAGAGTGATGTGGACTTCGGACTACTCAAGTGGCTGTTATAAAGCATACCACATGTGTTCTCATATCAGTGAAGTTCTGAGGAATTGGGTGTGGGAGTTTGCAGCATAAATTGACTTATATGGCTTTTCTCAGATTTTTAGGTCTTTGTACAGGTAAGAAATGGCAAGACCTGATTTCAGGGAAGACTGAGAATTTCTTATGTCTGAAAGAGTCTTCACAAGTTAGAAAAAATGACAGAAACTTGGAATTAAGAAAACGCCTGTAGTCAGTGGAATATGTACATGTAGTTGTGATGCATTAATCCAATGCACCTGCATGTGCTGGGATACTTGCATTTCAAGTTTCTTATGAAGTTCAGATTCATATGAAGAGTGGGCACAGCAACAGTTATTGATACCTCCTATTAAAAGATTTATTTTTTTCATTCATAAACATTGATGATACTAGCAAATTGAGCCAAATGTTTCTATGCTGAACTCATGATGACTTGATTGAGAAAATTTAATTGATAGTAGCGTGGTACCTTAAAATAAAGGTGTAGCTAGGTAAAGAATTAACATGATGTTCAACACCTGCTAAAATTTCTAGAAGTCCGTCCTGTTATTAGAAGCTGTGATACTTTCTTAAGGCCTACTGTGTGGGAAATGCAATACAAAAGTGTAAAGTCAAAATAGAAGAAATACAAGAAGCAGAAAACCATGTTGGCAGGGGGCTGGAAACAGTTTTGTTATTGTCTCTGTCTTTGAAATAGTTTATATGAAACGACTGCCAAGTCAGTATTTCAAAAGCTGCTGAGGCATGCCCAATGACCAAGCAGACCAAGCAGTGTTTTGGGGTGCTGCTGAGCCTGTGTGTATGGCCTATCTTCTCCCTAGTGCTCACAGAGGCTCTGCTCAGGCTCCTAAAATGGAACACCATGGATTGAAGGCAAGCTTCTCCTGTAGGGAGGAGGGGGAATGAGAGCTGAGCACAACAGAGAAAGATAAGAATTGGCTGAGCAGGAAAATTAGAAACTGAGACCAGAAAACAGAAGAAAGGTTTAGGAAGTGCAAGTGGATAGGAAATACAGATAACATCCAGAATCAGATAGACATTTGAGCTCAAAGTCAATGCAGTGGCCAGAAAGCAACAAAATGAAAGAAACGGTAGTCAAGAAGCAGATGAGAGAGCACAGTTGAGAAACCAAAGAACTGGAGACTGGGATTTATTATAGGAAGAGGGTAAGTTTGAGATAAGAGGAAATGGAGATTGACTGAAAAGTAAGGTTTGAGAAACAAGTAGAAAAAAACAAAGACTGGAAACTAATTCAGGATAAAGAAGAATGCTATATGCCTGTTTTATTAGTTTACAGTATGTACAACCAGCTATAATTATTGCAGGGACTTTGATTTGATGGCTGTGGTCCTTGGGACATTCAAAGGCTCCAGTCCTGCAGGGGAGAGTGGTAACTGCTGAGGGGCTGTTGAAGTTCCTTCTTTAAATTTTGTCAGTGTGGAAAAAGTGATAGAGAAGGTATGTGAAGATGACTAGGAAGATCAAGAACCTAAGTGTTCAAAAATGTATCCAAATTTTATCACATTATGAAGATTTTAATTAATACACTGGTCACAGACTGTTTTCTTGTTCATTGCTTGTGTTCACTGTCATGAGCTGTAATACTGCTACTGTTCCTTTTTCACATTATTGCCTTCAATAATGGCTTGGATTACCTGTGGTTCAAGTCTTCGTCTTTCATAATTCAAGACAATTGCTGCTTTCCTCTTGGACCTTCTTGCTACTTTTATCATAACTTATACCATGAATTTACTTTTACAGCCCCTTGAAAAATGTCTGAGGCATTAGGAGGGGGGCTGAGATGGAGGCAAACCAGAGTCACAAATCATATGCTGGTTTCGGGGTGCCTGTGATCCGGCCTCCCGATTTGGCAGAGTGAAAGAAGAACAGAATTTGGCAGTGGAAGAAGAATGCAGCTGGGCCCAGGTGGGGAAGCATGTCAGGGGCGATCTCCTCGGCCCGGCCGTCGAGGCTCCCTGGGCAGACGGCAGCCAGGGCAGAGCGGATGCCCGCCCCGCACAGGAAAGCGTGGCCGCGGCGGCAGCATGCACCTGCCAGGACTGGGGGCAGATAGATAGCACCCGCCAGGACTGGGGGCAGATAGACAGATAGCACCCGCCAGGACTGGGGGTAGATGGATAGATAGACAGCACCTGCCAGGACTGGGGGCAGATAGCATCTGGCTCGCCCAGGAGCCAGGGGTAAAGGACAGCGCCCCGCCCGCCCCGCGCTGCCGCCGCGGGACAAGGATCGGGGGGCCGCGGCATGGCGGCGTGGCGGGAGCTGCTGCTGTCGCCGCTGGGCTCCGCGTGGCGCTGCTGGGGACGCGGCTGGCAGCCCCCGCACCGCGAGCGCGCGGACCCGCAGGTGAGGGCGGCGCGGCCGGCGGCGACCCCGCTGTCCCCCAGCACGGGCGGTGCCGTGTCCCTCCGTGCCCCCGAGTCCTGCCGTGTCCCGCGGAGCAGCGGAGGCTGGGAGCGGTCCCGTCCGGGCTCAGCCGGCTCCAGCGGGGCCGCAGCCGCGCCGAGCGGCCGTGCGCGGCCAGCGGCGCCAGGCTCCGTCTGAAAGGCCGGGCGGCTTGGGGGGAGCAGATCAGTGTTAGCTGACGGCAAAGAGAAACCCCATGACTTCTGGGGGCTGTTTTAGCAGGGATTCGGTGTTCTGGGGCCGGTGCTGTTTAGTTCCGTGTATTTCTGCAGACGGGGATTGGGTTGGTTTCATACAAACGCATAGATCTGTTCGTATTCTAGTGGTCGTGAGAGGCTTTTAGCGCAAAAAGAGACTGCCCACGCTGCGGGTATGCAGTTTTGCCGTAGTGCTATTCCGAATAGCCGTGAGGTTAGGTGCAACATGTCAGAAAAGTGCCTCCAGCTTTAGTAAATTGTCACTTCTTTCTACTATGATGCTGACTGAATGTTAGTGTTTGTTTGTTTGTCGTTTTGGAGGTTTTTTTTTTTTTTTTTTTTTTTTTTTTTTTTTTTTTTTCCCTTTCTTTAAATTTAAAGATGGAATGTTTGTTATTCAGATATTTGGAGTTTTAAAAGAGAACTCTGCTACTATACATAACATTATGAACCTGGATGATATTTCACAGAGATTGTGCTGTAGTAACATTGCTTTAGCAAAGTATCTTCTTAATCTTTTTCAGATATACTTGCTGATAAAAGAAACGTGTATACAATGGAATATTCTTTATATGTCTCTTTATGAACATCCTTTTCAAAATACACAATATCTGCTTGTAAATTAAGGAAAAACATGAGCTAGTGTTTCAAGTTGTGAACATCTGAAGTTAAACCACAAAATTCTGCTACCAAAACACTGGAGTAGACACTGGAGTAGCCAATTTTTAGCTTTATGTCTTTTGGACTTGCCAGGGGAATTGTAATGTTACTTATAAGAATCAGTGGGTACTGATATGAGCCTAAAATGAGTTTAAAGAAATATCATAGTTTTCTTTCTCTTTGAAGCATGCTCTAAAGTTGTGACATGAATTTGCAGCTTTTGAGTAAATTTATCTTATACCATAACAACCTTATTTAAAGTAGTATCAGGCTTATATAGTAGTATTAAAACCACATTAAACAACAAATAGGTTATTGTGTTTGAACCAGTTTCCTTAATTGTTTTGTGGCTTGATAAGGAAAAAATGTAGATTTCATGACTGTTACAAGGTCAGGGAACAGGGACCGCCTAGTCGTGAATGTGTAGAAGTATTCTGCTTCTAGTAGTAACTAGAACCAGGAAGAAAGCATAACAATCAACCAGAACTCTACCAGAAAAAGACATTTCGCTTTGAGTTTTATGGTGACTCTTTTTTAATTTTTTTTTATTTATTTTGAGAATAGGGAGCAGACAATTGTTACTTGTTGCTGCTTTCCCTCTCTGCCCCTTTGTGACCCCCTAGTGAAAGGCAAAATACCATATAGTAGCTTGAAAATAATAGAAGGTAGGTGAGTTTGAAATGTCTACTGGTCGTAAAGGAAAATATAGTTTCAATAAACATGTCTGTCCGGGCATACATATGATTATGCAGTGCAGACAGTACTCCAGTCTGGGCTGTGGTAAATGATTCATCTGCCTCCATTTCAGTTTTCAAAATTTATGTTGGCACCTAAGAGCACAGATCCCTCTGGGGCCAGTGAAACCTTATGTACATGTTGATTTGCTTTGGAGGTGGAGAACCTCATGGGACTGGAAACAGTGGAGTGTCATTCTTCCATTCTCCCCAGAAGTTCTTGTTTGCCTCTGCATAACCATAGTGGGAGGTGTCCTGAATAATAGAAAACAGGTTTTAATGGCCATGAAGCCAGAATTTTGCTGTCTTTAAAGTGGTGTTGCAGTGCAGGACAGCATGTCACAGGAAAGCTGCAGCAGTATGAGAGGAAGGTCAGTCCCTTCATGTTGCTGTCAGCACTAGGATGAACATGTTATTTGTCTGTTACAAATAAGATGGTACAGACCATGCTGGACTGCTGTATCCCATCTACAATTGTGGCTGTAATCTAGTGTGGCTGACAGTGAGGCTGTAATCTAGTCTGTGGAAGCTAAATTAAACTATTCCAGGAGGAAAAAATTATGTGAACTATTGTATTAGTCTTCATACCTATTTTCCTACATAAATAGCTCCTTCATCCCTCCTTTTTGTGGTTCAGATTATCTAAAGTTTATTTTTTATTTAGTAGCACTAGGTTAAGGGAAAATCCTTGCATGTGTGCATCCCTCCAGCAGGCTGATCTGTAGGATTTTCTGTGCTCTCTCTGGAGGCATTAGGTTCAAACAGGGTAATCCAATTTTTTGAGAATTGCAGCAATGAGTTTGAGGCTTCTTGGATGAGACACAACAAAATAAGAATCTGAGGTGGTCACAGTTTAAGCAAGTTTTGATCTTCCCTCTGTGTTCTTTTCAGACAGGCTCTATCAAATGCTGTGTAAACATTCCTTGATTATTACTGTGTAACATACATTCTAGGTAAAACCTTGTGATCATCTCTGTATGACTTGAATTACCAGTTCTTTTGCTTTTCGTTATTCTCTCTAACACTTTTCCTCAGTTTCTGAGGTGGTCATACTTTTGCATCCCAGCTGAAAGAATAGAGACCCTGGTCAGGGTCCAAAGCTGTTTAAGTCTCAAAAAAGGCCAGTAGCATTAAAGCACTTGTCTTCATCCTTTCTGTAGGATTGCCCTTCCTTTGAATCTCTGTCGTTGTGCAGTTGCTGGTACATCCTGTTCTAAGGTGTACAGTACCCTCTATCCTATCTATATATAGGAACAGAATGAGGCATGTAAAAGCAGTTTCTTTCTTGGTGTTCTTTATACCAGGAATCAAGCTGGGTGCTGTCATGATGTACTTTGATAAATGCTAGTCAGAGAAAGGGGTTTTTAAAACCCATTGGTGATATGACATATTGTCGTCTCAGTTTCCAAATCACAAGTCCTTTGGTTGATAATAAAATTGTTGCTTCTGGTTTTTTGTAATTATTAAGTCTTAGAGATGAGAGTGAAGGCCAACCCTCTTCAGTGTTATCAGTAATGGAAATGTCTGCAGAGGAATTGTGGCAAATGCATGCCTCCCAGCTTTCAGTGGTTTCAGGTATAGTGATCTGGAACTTGGTAAGCACCATGGCTGCACTTTGGTGTCAGCTCTGTGATGTAAGAAAATTAGTGTTTCCACTATGGCAATGTTTTCCTAGTGAGCTCATAGTGCTAGAAATTGCACATGGGTGACTGGCACTCAGTTGTATCTGAAGGGTTGGCAGCTGTTGTGACTCTAGTGCTACTTTAGGCTGCATTGTTGAGGTCAGGTGGTGGAAATAAATTTTTTACCAGCCTGGCTGGGGTGGGATGATCCCAGGTTTGATCAGTTCTAGTCCTATCAATCCTATCAACCAGTGCATTTGATATACCTTGTATTGGTGCAATTCAACCCTCAAAGAGGCATAGCAGAGCTTCTACAAGTACATGCCAAGTGCTTATGAAATACATCCACCTCTCTGCCTGCTGCTCAGCCACTGTTTCAGAAAGGCTGTGTAGCAGTGCTGTGCAACCTCAGCCCTCACAGTGAGCTTGTCCTGTCCATTCTCCTTACAGCACCCTTCTTGCCCCTGCTCTGGCCCTTCTCTCATCACTTGTGCCACCACAGTTCATGAGACCATCCCAACACACATGCAGGCATCCCTGTGAGCAGAGAGTGCTGCCAGAAGGCTGGGGGGCATTTGGAGCTGCCACTTGAGGGAGAGGGTTTGTCATCATGGTGGAGCAGACAGGAGAACATGCCTTGGAACATAGCCTGCCTGCTGGGAGCCTGGAGCCACAGCCCAGCTTTGTGCCAGGAGGGCAGTGCTGATGGCTGCCAAGTCATTCAGTGCAGCCTGGCTTAAACTGCAATCACAGTTGCTCCTTTCTGCCTTAGGGAGTCACTTTTGCCACTGTTGTAACCCCCAGTGAATAAACCTGGTGTGGCTTGGACTTGAGGCTGAAGGTGCAGAAAGACCTGGTGGAGAGCTTGGGGGTGTGCCCAGGTGGTCTCTGGGGCAAAGGGGTACAAAGTGGCCCTGCAATCCTCAGTGGCTGCTCTCAGGCCATGGGTGACTCTTCCTCCAGCAAGTTTGTGGGTCTGTAACGTTTGATGGGTTGATGACGTGACTTATCTGTCATTAATAACAATTTAATATTAACTGTGAGACAGCATGAAAAAGGAAAGTTTTGGTTTTTTTTTTTTTTGGAAGGTGGTGTGGAGGGCAGAGTTGAGGAGAGAGATAAGACACATCCAGGTGAGAAATGCAGAAGTGAGGCTGGCCATACCTTCAGCCTCTTTAGAAATCACCCAAGATATGTTTCCTCTTTCTTTGGAAAATGCAATTTCAGTTCTGTGGCCTTGTAGCGTGTGCAAGAGCCGCTGTATGCAGCTGTCAAGCCCAAGAAGATTTTGTTACTACGTGAGACAAGCAATGCAGCAAAAAGAATTCTGATAGAAATGACAGTGAACAGTCATATGGCTCCAGAGGCAAGCTGTGTGGATTGTTTGCATCATGGAATCATAGAAGCACAGAATAGTTTGGGTTGGCAGCGACCCTAAAGATCACCTAGTTCCACCCTACCTGGCACCTTCTTCTAGAGCAGGTTGTTAATAAAGTGTGACTTCCTGCAGCCCTTTGTGTTTCTTCCAGCTGAATTTTGCAGCTGCATTTGCTTTTCACATCAGATATTACAGATATGTCTGACCTTTAGAGAGTCACCTCTGTAGTCAACATTAAACCCTGTGTTGGGAAAACTTAAAACAGGCAAAAGAAAGCTCTGATATTTACTATCAGATAAGTTTTTTCTCTTCCTCCTCCTGGTTTAAATTAGGTAGACCTTTGTGCTCCATGATTTTGAATCCTTTGATGGAGGAACACATTTGTCACAGCAATGGGTGCTTGACCTCTGTGCTTGCTCAGTGCTAGGTAGATGAGACCCAATTTTAAAAGGAGCAAGTTGATTAGCTTTTGATAAGGTCAAGTCTTAACAAGTAACAAGAACTGCCTTTCAAAGTGGAAATCTGAATGAGACTTGAAACATTGTATTGACTCTCCGAATAATACATTTGAAACATCATTTTCTTATGGCTTCTTGGATTTTTACTTTAAAATTACTTACAACAAGATCATTTAATTTGGGACACATAACTTGCTTTGAATATTTATCATTTTCTGATTATATTGCCTTGATTAATAAAAAACACCAAATGCCTGACTTTCTTTGGGACTGACTTCCAAAATATTGTTGGCAAGACATTAAAAAATGGTGAAAATTTTGTCTCCAAAAGAGACACAGTAAAATAAGGCATTGTTATTTTTAAAGATCTATAATAATTTTCAAATATAGTTTGGATCAATTTGCCATTTCTTTCTCTGTTACTGGTGCCTGCTTTTATTTGCTGCAAGTTTTAGGCATCTTCTGTATTTTATTCTGCAATTTGGACTGGTTTTGTCAATTAAAATATTTAGAATATGTATTTCTGTATCTTTACATATGACTAACTTGTTCAATAATTCATATCTTTATGCTGCCCATTGAACTGGTTTTATATGAGATGATATACAGTATTATATTGTATACAGTGCCAAAATAAACCAAATGTTAGCTTTTAACGAGGTGGCTGCCATCAGCTATAGGCAGATTTTTAAATTATGTGTTTAATTTACAAAGTTACAAAAGCAGTCAGATCCAAACTGCCAGCAATCATTGTGCTTCTGAAACAGTGGGTTTTGGAGTGACCCGCTTTTGGTGGAAGGCTGAATTATGTGTCATGTCACAGAGACTTTTTGCATTTCCAGTTGGGGAAACCTATTTTTAAGCAATTCACAAATATCTCCTGCCAGTAAAAGATTTCTATCAATGTTTTTGAGACTTGTTTCAATGAAGAATATAAATTGTGGTTTGAGATTTCTTGCGTTTACTTCTTTTGCAAAATCCTGGGATGTTGGCAGCAGTGTTGAGGTGAGGTTTTGTGAGTCCTTCCCCACTGAGCCCAGTGCCACAGGCTATACAGATAGACAGGTCTGCTCAGCCCCTCCCTCTGCAAACCAGGAGTTCTTCCACCAGCACCTGCATTCTGAGCTGGGTGTGCTCTTGGAGCAGTGCTCTTTGATGTGTTTTTCTAAGACATTGCATGTTAAAGGAGAGCAGAAAGGCTTACTTGATCAGTTAATAAACTTAAAAAGTAGAAAGTAATAAACTAATTAAAGGTCTAATATTCCAGACTAAGATAAGATTTCCATCAGTTTTTTATTCCCTGTGTCCCAGGAGTCAAGATGAGTTTTTTTCACAACGAGGGTTTTGGTTTTAGTATTGCCTCCATTTTGTTGTCATTTGGTATGTGTGTTGGTATTTGTTGTGTTGTGTGGTCTACTCTGGATCAGAAGCACCACACTGGAAAGCCCAATAAAGTCAAAGGGCTTTTGTATTTTTGGCTAAGCTTGGATTCAAAATAGTGGAAACAGTTTTATGAGCCTTTGATGCAAGACCCTAATCCAGAAAATCACTTAAACGTACCTACTTAGCTTTTAAGTATATTTGATTAACTGTGAAAGAAAATGCTACAGCACTTTGGAATGAAGTTTGAATTAATGTATTTTTGAAAAGCTAACACACTACTTTGGTTCTGATAAAAAAAAACAAAAAACAAAACAACCCTAAAATCTCTCTTCAGAAGGACTGATGCATTATAAGAAATTCTGTTATCCTTCTCTGACTTGGATCTGCATTTATCCTGCAAGCACGGGTGACTTCTGTTAGTGTTTGTACTGTATTTGTGAACACCTAAGAATATGTTTCCAGTGGATGAGTTTGAATTGGTTACTAGGAAATAATCACAGAAATTCTGCTGTGACCTGAAATTACATATTGTCTTTAAAAGGGGAAAATAGAAATGCTTCTCAGTGCAACTGAATCTGCAGTCTGCCTTCAAAGGCAGTTTGAGATTAGCTGATACTTGTTTTATGATTGGCTGTGGTGGACAGGTGAACAGTGGAAACATTCAAATGAAATTATTTGCACAATATATTTCAAATCTTAGTGAATTTTAGTGATGAAAATTTTCTCATGAATTCTATTGCTTATAGTTGTGTATTTCCACACATGTCCGGAATCTTGAATACTGGGGCAAAGAAGTAGGTAAGAAAGACTGGAAAAGCAAAAGCTGCCAGTTAATAATGGATGCACCAATGTGTTGTAGTGATGGAGAGGAACCATAGCATGTCTGTGTTACAGAGCCAGGTGGTTTTCTTATGACAGGGTAGCCTGAACACAAGGAAACTCTAGGAGACCTGAGAGGCCATTGAAAACCTCTCATGAGTTCATATTTTACTACACGTGACCCTGGAGTTTTGCAATGTTTTTCTACCCCAGTGGACCCAGAGTGGTGTTCTTTGTTTAGCAGTCAAATGTTACATTACTTCACACCATAAGCATGCATGGAGTGGGTGCTGAACCACAAAGTTCCTGCTCTGAAAAGCTTATGTGAGACAGCCTGTTAAGTTGGAAATCTCTTTAATACTGGCAGTAATAGAACCAGTTGGTAATGAAGCCATGTAGAGTTTTCAGGAGTAAGGAAGGGTTCAAGATATACCAGCACGCTTAAGCCCCAAGCTCTTGTGAAATAGTCTTGAATACCAGCTTACAGGAACTCTGGCAATATTTCAGGTATCTAGTTACTGCAAGTGACATGCTACATGCGAAGTTAATATGGAAAGGGTTTAAGATATTTTAGGACACTGCTTGCAGTGGATTCTTGCACTACCTGTAATAAGGGGAAGTTCTTTCCCTCCTCTGATGTTTTTCAATAAAGATTTGCTATAGACTGCACCATACTGACTTCTCACAGACACCTGAAAAGAGTACCTCCCTCCTTCACAGGTGCTGAAAGTCAGTTTGGATCTTTCAGGTATTTCTGACTATTAACAGCGTTAGCAAGGTTCTTTGCAGGTATGCTTGAGTATTCAGGCAATTCTATTTGCCACATGATCAACTGTTGCTTTTTTAAAGAGTGTTTGCTTTCATCTAATAATTTTGAGGACAAGAAAATGGTGTATATGATGCAATTTTTAGAATTTTTTTTCTCTAATATTTTGACAAACTTGTTCAACAGTGCAGAAATAGAAATACTGGGACTAGTAGTTAAGAGCTTTTAGAAAATCCCAGCTCTTTGGAAGTGACATTGTGTACTGGTTTCACTAATCAGAGAGTGTATGCAGAGCTGAGGTATGGTGCTTGACAGAAATTTTCAGCTCTCTTGAGGTACTGTTTTGGCTAAGGCACTATGTTTCTCTATTATCAGTACAAATTTGTTGCAGTTTCAGTAAGCTGCTTACAACTTGATTGTTCTGCCTAGCTTCCAGCACAACTGTACTTTGCCTAAATGAACTAACCTGTTATGTAAACTGGCTAGTCATTGTGTGATCTCTAATTATCTGCACCTGTCTGGAACTACGGTGTGTCATTAAAAGCAGTTGCTGGTGTTTTGTCCAAAAATAACATGTTTCAATAATGGATGGCGTTATTCTGCACAGAGATGTGTCCCATCAAATTTTCTTTAGCAGGGAATTGAACAGCGTCCACAGCCCATGGCGTTTCATTAGGAAATATGTGTATCTGTGTCTTTCACCCTAAAGTGGGCATAAGTACAGCTAAGGATACTAAAAGATTGTTGTTTCGTATTGACAGTGTAACCTAGTTTTCCTGAGTTTGGTACTTGACCAGGGAACAGTGTTTATTGTCTGGTCTTCAAGGAGCTGAATGTTTCCTGCCACTCTTGGTTTAGTAAAGCAAATTTCAGAGCAGGGAGAGTGTACATTAACCCCCTGCTTGGCAGTGTTTATTTGTCACAATGCATCTACAGGCTTTGGCTTCAGCAAGCCTTTGCAGGGATGGTGGTGGAGGGGTGTGTGGGCTGAGGCAGTAGAAAGCAGAAGCAAAAATTGAAGCATTCATGCATTTTTGTTGGATGGGTGGTGGTGAAATCAGTGAGGGGAGCAGCACAGCAGGGCATCACAGGGCTGCATTGCCCTGTCCCTGGAGACTGGTGAACCAAGCTCTGTGCACCTGCCCAGCCACCCCAGTGGGATGGTGGCACAGTCACTCTCCTTGCTGATAGCACCCCTGCATTTTGAAGAACCTCTGTGCTAGGCTGGGTTTTTAGGTTTTGTCTACTCTCACTGCTCAACAGAAAGAATTTTAAAGAAATGAGTGGTGCATATGTTTTCTTATATATTACACTCTGATCTCTTTCTTTACTTTTGGAAAATTTAGTTTTTGAACATTTTGACCTGACAATGTCCCTTTAATACCATATTATGCAAGGATCTCAGACATTAAAGATATTGGAAAAGTGATTAAAAGCAATATTCTAAAAACTACTCATGTGCCTTAAATTTCAGAGCCAAACTCTTGCCACTCCATTGACTAAATCAGTCTGGAAATCTCCAAAGCCTCTTCTGTGGCAGGGAATTATAAGCAGCAAACCTAATCCTCAGACTGGTGAGAAAAGACAAGCCAAAAGTCCCAAAAACAGGTCTCAGGACTTCCTTAGAGGAAAAAGCAGGAGGAAAGCTGCAATATAAATGTTGCTTCAGGTCTTTGGTATACCAGAGCAGAAATTTGCCAGTCAGAAGGAGTGTGTAGTTGAGTTTTTGTCTAGGATTTGGTGGTGAAAAGGATACATGTCATTGACATGGATGTACCTGAGATGTATGTACCTCATAGTAGTGACAGGGAACATTTTTATTTGTTGTTGAAATTTAATTAAATTATGACCACTTCAGAATATTAGTCAGAGTTTTGTGAAAGGAGATGTACATGCTACAGAAGTCTTTTACAAAAGTAGGAATCAAGAGCTGGACTAGAAAAGTCTGCAGTTCAGAAGTCTTCTCTTTCTGTTTTTATTTGCCCAGCCCTGAAGTCATGGATGGCTGTAAAAAAGCATGAAGTTTCAAACACCTTTTCCTAATGCTATAATCAGTCTAAAAGCCTAAGAAAAGCCTTAGATTAAGAAATTAATGTTAACGTTCTGCTGTAAATTGTACATACTAAGTGAAGATTTTACCTATAAAAATTAAGAATAATTACATAATTAAGTCCCAGACATTTCAAAGTTCAGCATCCAGCAGTTAGTGCTCCTTTCAGGGAATTTGATCCTGATAAACTTGAAGAGAAAGGTTCAAAAATTTCCAGGGAGATTCTTTGAAAAAAAAACTGTGTGCCATAGTGGCTGTTCAGTTTGCTGAGCTGTAACAGGCATCACTGACAGAGCACTCCAGGAGGCAGGGGAGAAAACCCACCTGTCAGCCACCCTGAGTGCTGGGTCCCTCCTTTTGCATTTCATTCTAGACCTAGTTCAGCAAAATATAACCAGAATGCATCTGTTCTTGACTGTGTGAAGATTAATAAAAGAAGGACTCAACCATTCCTTTCAGGTAAAATGAAAATCTTGCCTTTTTTGACACAGCTTTAGTAAGATTGCAGTTTGCTAGTCTTCTGGCAGAAGAAGAATGCAATACTTAAAGCAATTTTGATTAATCCTTGCCTCTATTGTACATGTGCTTGACAGAACATCTAAATAATTCTCATGGTGGCAGTAAATTGAAATATTGATCTTGGGGAATTCTGTAAAGCGTGGAGTTGAAGGGCTAGGACTGTTCAGAGATGTAGCTTCAGCATGTAGTCTTAGACATTAAATGATGGGAATAGTTCTGAGTTATCTGTATACAGCCATATTGTCATTACCGTGCAATTTTTGACATAATGTTCTGAAGTTCAGGAATGCATTTATATTTGAAATCTCTTTTTAGCCCCCAAAATCTTGGATTGAAGAAGCCTTCAGTAAAAGAGAATGTGCCCACATTATTCCCAGCTCAAAAGAACCACACAGGTAAAGTGTGGAAATTCTCTTCTTTTCTGTTACATTTAAAAAGAATCAGAATAATTTTATGGGCATTGTGTTTGGCTTGGACAGTGTTTTTTAGTGTCTCAGCCAATGATTGCTGGTCTATGGGTTTTCATGGATCCCATTCCCAGTCTGTTTTATATGAAACTGTATATTTGAATTATAAATTGATAGCAATTAACCTTGTTATGCTTCTTAGATTTGTTGTGTGTCAGTGTGGTGACAAAAACAAGTGTGGTGTCCAATAAAGAGACGAAGTTACATGGAGTTACTGCTGCACCATTTTTCCCTTCCTCAGAAGGGAAAACTGCTGCTGATCACAATCTTCTGATACAGAAATTTCTGATCATACTGGTGTAGAGTATGAGAAGAATAAGGAAGAGATCAAATCCTCAACCTGTGCTTTGGGACCTGAGGAAGCAAACATAACTTGGCATTCTGTATTATGTATCTAGTGAATGGTGTGGCCTAGATAAATTTGGGGATCACACTCTGAGAATGTAAACTTGTAATTTTGATCATATGATTTTGAACACATGGATAGTGTAGCATATGTAAGATAGATAGCTCTACTATGAAATGCATCTCTGACATACAGCTCTGATTTGCAAAATGCCAAACAAATCACTGAAGTTATCCAGTACATTTTCCAGGGGTTAGTGGTAGAGATGACAGCCTGCTTTGTTGTTGATAAGAATTTTTTCACTGTTGAATTGATACTCTAAGAAGAAAGTAAAAACTGTCTTATTTTACACAAGCATATATTAATTACTCACCTTTCATTCACAGATGTCCTGCAGGATGCCAGGTGTGCCAGAATTTAATCAGGTAAGACTGCATAAAAATATATGGACTATTTTTATAGTGACCTAGTAATAGGCAATCCTAGTCAAGGAAGCAATGGCAAGAGAAATAGCTTTCTTGTTTTATGATCAGAGCAGCATTTCTAGGGATGTGCTGAAGAATGCTTGGCATAAGTATAAGTAGAATAAATGGTGTGATAATCTTTGATTTATTTGGACGAGAAAATTCTACCCAAATACCTTGTGTGCATGATTTTATTTTAATCTCCTCAGATTGATTGAAAGGCAGAAATGTGTCTTTAAATGAGAGTCAATTCCAGCTATACCCAAGATTATATGAAGTCTATAGAAATAGAGAACAGTGGCAATTATAGAAAGAAAAAAAAATGGAGAAGAAAAAGGGTAAAAGAAATATCCCTATTATAGGTTTTTTGAAGATTTTTCATCTTCTCTGCAGTGAGGATTCTGAGTCCCTGCTTTTGGGAAGGCAAACAGCAAAAAATTAATTACTTTGGTGCTTTTAAAATTGTGTTGTTTTCTAGGGAAATTGTACTTTGTGACCTGTATTAAATAGTTGCTTTCAATCCAATATTTGTCATTCAGATGGTATTGCCAAACACATTTTGGTACTGTATATTTATGATATACATTATCAGTTATTTGTTTTGTGTTAAAGGCATCTGATAGCTGAGGCAAAAACTGGTGACTAGCAAGCTGGTGTCAAGTAGTCCTATAATCTTTATATATCTTAATAATAATTATCTGCCTTTTCGTTATGCTTTACATTTCATTTTGCTTCTGAGATTTACAAGAGTCATGTTTCACAAAGAGTAAATAAATTACTCCTGACATCAGATCACTGTAAAGGGCTGATATGCAGAATGGTGCTGGCATTGTAAGGCAGCAGATTTGTGTTTCTGTTCAGAAAGTGTGAGCTCCTTCTAAGAGAATGGTCTCATGTATATCTTGCTTTAGAGCAGAAGAATAGATATTCAAAGATTTTTGCAGGTCTTTCTGAGAGAAGAAATGCAGGGGTTGTTTTAATGCTTCCTGCTAACCTGCAGATACTCATCTGTGTATCACAACTAAAGTTAAATTTGCCTTCAAAATACAGTAGTTTAATTTCATGTCTGTCAAGACTTTACTGCAGTTCTGTGGTTCTCCCCCTCTCCCCACCTCAAAGTGACCATATTGTTAATGAGTCTGGGAGGATCAGTAGGACAAAAATTAACATACAGAAGTGGAAAACCAAAAGATGAGCTTTCACCAAAGCAGCCTCCTAGTCAAACACAGTTTAGCTGCATAAATGTGAATACAACACTAGGAAAGGGAGGAAGAGAAACAGGAAGTGTGCACTCCATTTCACGGATTTGTTTTTTTCTTTCACCTTCTTTGTCAAGACTTCCTATATCTTTGTGTGTCTTTTATCTTGTAGTTGTTTCTCTCAGTTTTTGCTGAGCATTTTCATGCTGCTTAGTTTAATAGGATTCCAGTTTGTTGGTCTATGTTTGCAGAATGTGTGTGGGTGTCTAATGTACATTTCAGTCAGCCCTTACCTAGCAAGTACATTTTCCAAATATTAACAGTTCTTGTCTTCTTAAAGTATCCAGAGAGCTTTGTTCTAGGAGAATTTTTCTGTTCTTAACGAGGAGAAATAATGTCCTTATAATTGTTATGACTGGTTATATTGTATTTATTAGATCATCAATGAAACAGGTTTTGGGCCTCTTGAGTTCTGTAGTTTTCCACAACAGTCAAAAAATCATGTGGATATACTTGATGCCTACAATAATTTGACCTAATATTTTAGGCAAATAAAATCTCCTAATGATTTCTTTTGTAGAGAACTTCCAAGGTTTGCAAGCAGTTTGTGAATGGAAACAGTTTGTGAATGGGTTATGCAACTAATTTTTTAATTCTAAGTAGAATTACTCCATTTAGAAGTTGCTAATCAAATTTGAGTAACTTACCAGCACCTTTGCCCATGCTTCCATGGTGAGCTGAAATGGGTCTCTATTCACTCTTCTGTGCAGTACTTACAAAAATATCCCAGACAGGAGTTAGAATGGACTCACTATATGAGTATTCAGAAGTGAGGCATCCATTTCCTGCATCCTTATGCATCTGAGATGTTCTTGCAACTTGTCTATATATCTCACCTTTAAGGCATAAATTTTAGACACAGCTTCTAAATTGCTGCCTGGGTATTGTTATCTGACTCCTGCAGTTACTTTTACTTCATTGTCAACCCTTTGGGTTTTCCCTTGTTCAAAGTGTGATTTTTCTAGCAGCCTGCTTTTATGTTACTGATGATGTTCCCACCTTCTCTGGTAGCTTGGTGAGCTTTTGAGGCAAAAAAGGCAAAGTCATTGCAAAGATGCTTTGTATCAATGCATATCCATATATCCGTAGGATCACAGAGTAACTCAGACTGTCAGGGACATGATCTCCAGTATGTTCTGCCAGGGAATCTGACAAGGATGCTTCACTCAGTTGTGTGAAACCCCCAAGGATGGAGATGGCTCACCCTCCCCAGGTCCTGAATTCACTGCTGGGTTGTCTTCCTGAAAAAAAGGCTGCTTCTTATTTTCAGCCTCAGACTCTGTGTTTCAGCTGTGCTGTTGAAACACCCTTCTGACACCCTTCTGCCGTGTCACCGAAGAGCTTATCTACATCTTCTGCATTCCGTCCCTTCAGTAGTGCTGGGTGTGTTGTTGGAACCCCTGAAGCCATGTCTCATCCCAGCAGAACCATCCCCTGTCCAAAAGCCTCTTCTCAGAGACCAAGGGCTGAGACCCACCATCTGTCACCAGAATAGTCACTCTGCCCCAAAGCCTCTCCAGTTTGCTGGTGTCTCTTCTCCATTGTGGACTGAATGCAGAGGAGGTGGTACTGAGGCTGGGGCTTGGTGGCAAGCAGAGGGGACGGAACCTGCTGCTCCCATTCTCTGGGCCCATGTCCTGCTCACACCATCCCAAGTACCTGTGGCCCTCATTGCTGCCCAGGCACATGGATGACCCTGGCTCAGCCCACTGACACCCAGGACTGTGTCCCAGAGCTGCCCCACCCCTAGGGCTGCACACTCCCTCCATCCCCTTTTCCAGGTGGACAGGCTGAACAAGAGAGGCCCTGTACCCCCAGGAACCCTGCCCCACCACCCAGCCATGTCCTGACCTGCCAGCCTGGCATCCCTCCCACACTGCAATGTCACAGCCCAGCTAGTGGGCCTGGCTAGACCAAAAGCAGGTGCTGTCCTCTCATACCCATAATTATGTTGTGGAAGGTGATGAGGTGGGTGAGGCATTACTGACCCTTGGTAAATCCTTGCTTTCTGCTTCCTGTCACTGTCTCCTCCTTCGTGTGTCCAGAAGTGGGTTCCAGGAGGTCTCACTCCTTGATTTTAATTCAGACTTATGGCCAGATGGCTGGCCTTGTTCCACAGGGTGGCTTTTGCCTGTTTTTGAAGGCATGCATGACGTTTACCTGTCTCCAGTTATTGGGGACACCCTGATCTTCACAGCCTTGGAATCTGGCAGTATAAGGGCATCAGCCAGCTCCCTCAGCACCTTGAGGTGCAGCCTGACATGTGTGTGAAACAAGTGCTCCTGTGCTAAACATCATCTCAGCCTGCTAGTGCTACTCCACCTTGATCACTGTGTTCCAGAGTGTAGGAGTCTTCTTTCTCCAGTTTGCTTTGTCAGAGCATTGAATTAAACAAGAGTAATTTACCTAGGTTGAAAAATGGAGTGCCAACCTAATTTCAATTTCAACCTAAATTCATTTCTGGGTATCAAGAAGGACCTTACTAAAGCAGCTTGCCTCCTGTGTTTCCTTCTGGTTATTTTGGGTTTGGTTTTGGTTGGTTTGTTAGTTGATTGGGTTGAAAAATCTGTTTCTTTGTCACCAGTTAGCTCTCACTCATCTCCACTTTTAGAATGCACATCTCCAGAGTCTTGCAGACATTTGCATCTAACCTGCCCCTGAAGGGACAAATAGTACAGCTGAAGCCTGAGGCAGTTGCATTTGGGTTATTTGAATTATGTTTGATTTCTTAAAAGAGAAAAGGTGAAGAATTTATCTCCATTTCCTAGGGTATATTAACTTCTGAAATGCCTAAAGGAGACCTGGACTGTCAGCTGTCACTATAAATTACACTGAAGTTAATCCTGTAGAGGAGACTGAAGCCTGTTGAAGCCTGTGTGAGAGTAATGACTGAATTTGGAATCTGGGTTATTATTCCAGATGCAAATCTTTAATGCTAGCTGAGTTTCTGGTATCTTTCTGTACTGTTTCTGACTAGGACAGGGTCAATTACTTGCAGAAGCCAACCAGAGGCCTGGCTAGGACCCAGAGGTTGTTCTCTACCATGTCAGGTCATTGCCAAGGCTTGGGGGGAAGGGAATCTCTTCTGGGGAGGAGGGGTCCCTTCTGGATCAAGGGAATGCTGTCTTGTCTATTGTCAGGGGTATTCCCTGTGAATTGTTAATTTTTTGTGCCCCTTGTCATCAGTTTGTAGTTGCTGTTCATTTCCTTATCTTGCTGCTGTTTCCAGCAAACTGTTCTTATCTCAACCCATGATCTTTACCTTTTGTGGGCTCCTTTCCAGCCCCAGCAGAAGGAAGGACAGGGGGAAGGAGGAGGAGGAGTAGGGGAACAGTGCCTGGTTTGACAGGTTTCAGTGGGAACACCAAACTGGGGAATCACAAGGTTGGAAGAGACCTTCAAGATCATTGAGTCCAATCCAGCCTTTGGAGGTGATTCCTGTCAAGTGTGAGAGAAAAGTACTTTTTCAAGGGTGAACTAGTAGTGCACCCAGGCAGGTGGGACACCATGGAGAAAGGTATCCAGTTCCTGGGAGAAGGAGTGTTCTGGAGGTAATTTCTAGGGATTCAAATAATGTGTAGTCCTTTGTAGATCCAGATGAGGTCGGGTGTGCACAATCCACGTGGCAGAAGTTTGTATGGAGCACATGATCATCATACACCCACTCATTGGCATTGATGTCTGTGATAGGAGGAGAACAAACAGTGCTTCAGATAACTACAGGATTCCAGCAATATGAAGATGATTTTCTTATTTCCCGACCAACCTTGGCTGTGGAAAGAATGCCCAAGACTGCAGAAAGATTCAAAAGAGGAAATGTCCCATTCCCCACCAGTATGGACTTGTGTCTCTGCTATTGGGAGCAAGTGGATCCCTTCAAGAGAGAGGTTACCCATGATGAAGTAACCTGTGGTTTTTGTAGCATGACCATGGAGATGACATGTGGAAGTGGGATGGAAAATTCTCCTGAAGAATGCTTTTGCCATAAACCAAAGTAAGGTCAACAGACCTGCCCAGGAAATTCAGTTAGGAATAAAATTCAATTTAGGACTAAAATGACAGGATGAATGTCGACAAATTCCAATGGGCGTGGTCAACATATTAGTAGCTGCATAGGTTTTCATAGGTGGCTGGGCTTTTGAATGATCTGTGTTTAGGATTACAGTCAGATTGAAAGTCCTCTTGTTCAAGTGACCCGGAAGGAGAATGATTTTAAGCGAGGTCTTGAACAACAAGCTTTTGAACAAATCAAACTGGAGGCTGATCATGCAACAGCCCTTGGGTGTCATGACAGGACAAGATGTGAAAATTTGCTCTACATTGCAGGTGGGGAGAATGGTCCTTTCTGGAGTCTCTGGCAAAATGTACCTGGGGAGCCTCAAGGATGACCCCTGGGGTGCTGGAGTCAGGGATGTTCTTGGTTGAGGAACAGTACTCCCCAGTTCAGTGCCCTCACCAAGGCTCTCCAAAACCACACACCTCTCTCTCCCACTCCATCTTCCCCTTCCCCTTTCCACTGCAGTGGGGTGATGCTGAGAATTGGAGACACAAAAGGCAAAAGATCAAGGTTTGAGATAAGAACAATTTACTGGAAACAGCAATTTGATAAGAAAAAAGCAAACAGTAACAGCAACAATAAAAATATGTAAAATAATAAAAATAATAAATAAAGTGTAAATAAAAATAAAAAAGAGTGATCATGCAAAAATTCACACTGTGGAGCTCATGACCCCAGCAGGGCCAGCCTCACTGCTCTGTCCCTCTTGGGACTGGCACCACCTGAACCTGTCTCTGGCTTGAAACCAGCTCCCTCCACTACACATATTCAACCAGAAATAATCCCTTCTCCCCAGAAGAGAGAAACACATCCTGAACTCTGCCTCCAGCAGTGATGTGAGGTGCTGAAGAGTAACATCTGGGCCCTAGCCAAGCCCCATTGCAGCTAGTGCAAGGAACTAACCCTGTCCTGGAAAAAATCAGGACAGGGATACAAAGGAACTGAGGCCTGCCACACTCCAACTGAAAGAGACCCTGGCAGCTTATGAAGGGGTTTGAGCTGCTTCAGAAGCATTTGGCACCAAAGCACAGCTTCTCCTGGCACCCTGACTGCCAGTGTTGCCTGGTTGTCCAAAGGGAAAGTCCCTGCCACATATCATGGCACTGATGCTTTATAGGGTAAGTGGAGTGTGCTGACGACACAGCGAGCTTGAACAGGAAACTCCAGTTACCCAGGAATCAGGGAACTGGCCCAAAGACAAAAATTTCGTATTTTTCTCAGAAGAGGACAAAGAGGAGGTGACAC
Source organism: Passer domesticus (assembly GCF_036417665.1). Taxonomy (NCBI): domain Eukaryota; kingdom Metazoa; phylum Chordata; class Aves; order Passeriformes; family Passeridae; genus Passer; species Passer domesticus. Next base: position 61,671,917 of record NC_087512.1, read on the forward strand.
ATCCTGAGGAGGTTCCACCACATAGTCAGCTACAAGAAAATGAAAAGCGATACACTCTCTTCATTGATGCTTCCTGCTATATTGGAGGGACACATCAAAAATGGGAAGCTGCTGTACTGGAGTCCTGTGTGGCAAGTTGCAGAAGCTATTGAGGGACAAGATGGATCAAGTCAGGTTGCAGAGCAGAAAGTCATCCAGCTGATTTTAGATATTGCTGAATGAGAGAAATGGCCAGCGCTGCACTTCTATATTGATTCATGAATGGTAGTAAATGCACTGCAGGGGTGGCTGGGCCAATGGAAAAAGATAAATAGGCCGTCCAGAGGTAAACCCATGTGGGCTGCTGAGCTCTGGAAAGACACCGCTGCCTGTGCAGAGAAGCTGCTGTAAGAGCACGTTGTTGTGTAGATGCACACATCCCCAGGAGTTGGGCTGCTGAAGAGCATCACAGCAATGGACAGGTGGATTGGGCTGCCAAGATTAAAGTGTCTTGGGTGGACCTGGACTGGCAGCATAAGGGTGAGTTATTTCTGACTCACTGGGCCCGTGACACTCCAGGTCATCTGGGAAGAGATGCAGCAATACAGTTGGGCTTGTGAGTGAGGGGTGGATTTAACGATGGGCACTATTTCCCAAGTGATCTGAACTGTGAAACATGCAATGTGATCAAGCCAGGTGGGTAGAGCCCCTGTGGTATGAGGGATGATGGTTAAAATATAAATATGGAGAGGCCTGGCAGATGGATTCCACAGACCCCTGGTCCAGAGAGCATGGTATTGACTGGTATCAAGTTCCCTGGCATGCACCAGGCTCTGGGAAAGTTGAATGGAACAATGGACTGTTAAAACCACATCAAAACAATGGGTTGTAGGACCTTCAAACATTGGGATCTGCATTTAGGAAAGTTATGTGTTTGGTTAATACCAGAGACTCTGCCAATTGAACTCGCCTTGCCGAATCAAACCTTCATGTCGAAGGGGAGAAAAGGATAAAGTCTCTATGGTGCTTATGAGGAATATGTTTGGGAAGTCAGTTTGCTTTAGCCTGTCTCAAGCAAAGGCAAACCCGCCCACGGGAATGTTTTTATTCAATGACCTGGGTCTGCTTTGTGTATAATACAGAGGGACTGTGAAACAGGATGTGTGCCTGAAGGGGATTTGATTTTTCGTGAGAACACTCTGTAGTATTGAACTGTGTGTGTATTGTTGGTTTCTAAATGACACTGGCACTATGTGCCATAACTACCGCAACAGTGAGTATGGACTGCTCCAGATACACAGCTCATGAGCTCATGATGCAGCTTGCAACCACCTGGCAGCACACCAGCCCTCCTGCTCTGGAAGACATCTAGGACAGAGAACCCACATGGACTCAATGAACTCTACAGATATCTTGGAGGGAAGGCCATTGACTATGATACCTAAGCTTGTGTTTCTATATGTGTATATGTATACATATGTATAGACACACATGTATGTGTGTGTATATATATATATATATATATATATATATATATATATATGTATATAATTGGAAGTATGATTTGGTCATGAGATAGATGGTGTAGAATAAGGAGTGAAAAATGTCCTCATTCCTGCCAGGACAGAGTTATTTTCTGTAGGAGGCAGCGGGGGGATATGGCTAGGGTTTAGGGGTTATTCTCCACCACCTCATGTCACTGCTAGGAGTGAGGGATTCTCTCTTCCAGGGAGTATCACAGAATATGCTGAGATGGAAAGGACCCACAGTTATCACTAAGCCCTGATAGGGCTATTCCCAATAGTCATACCATGTGCTGAAAGGCTGGCATGGAGTGACAGAGGGAGTGGTTAGGTGTTGTCTATTGTTGAGGGGTTTTTGTGTGAAATACTAATTTCTTGTGCTGTTTGTTATTAGTATTGTTGCTGTTACTGTTTGATCTCTTGTCTCATTGATGTTTGCAGTAAGTTGTTCTTATCTCATTCTGCAGTCTTTACCTTCTGTGTCTCCATTTCTTCTCTCCAGTGCACTGCAGGGAGAAGGGAAAGGAAAGGGGTGAGTGAGGGAGCGGTGTGTGGTTTGGAGAGTCTCAGTGGGAGCATTAAACTGAAGAGTACCATACCCAAACCGTGACAATCTCTCTCAATCTCTCTTCAATCGATGTATTTTATATACACACTTTGCTGGCTTCCAAGGGTTAACATAAAGATCACCCTGAAATTCTCCTCCTGATTGTTGAGGATAACTCCTAGATCTTTCTTTAGTACTTGGAATAACCCGTGGTAATACTTATAGTAAACCTCAGTATCTTACAACGTTCCTCTGAATTGCAACAGGTCAGAACCTGCATTGCTCAGGTCAGAATTTCTGTATGGGGCTCTCAAACAGTTACAGAACCACACAGAATCACAGCACGGTTTGGACTGGAAGGGACTTTTGAAGACTGCCTAGTTCAACCCCCCAACCCCCCCCAAGTGTTCCTCAGGTAGAGAACAAATTCTATACCCAACTAAACTTAATGATATAATTCAATGTCACTTTGCTATTGTTGCAATTTTTTCCAACACAGCTTATTTTTACTGCATTCCATGTGAGACAACTGCAGTATTTTTCTTTGCAGGAAGTTATTTATGCATAGATCCTAAAGTTGTATGCAAGTCAGTTCGATATAAAATAATTTCTGTATTTTTAATGTGAGGTGCTGCTGTGGACGGCTGATTGGAGAGCACCCAGGAATAGAATGCAGCTGGCCTGTTTGTCAGGCTGGCTTACAGAGCGATGGTGGAGAATGGTCAGTGCAAAACCACACAAAGATGAGTCCAACAGATGCATTTGGTACAATCAATTTTCAAGATGGCGACCACACGTACCATGCCAAGGTAATAGGTGCTGTGTTTATATGTCTGACTTGTTTTTGCAATTTCAGCATTAGAAAAGAAAGGCAAACAAAGGCAAAAATTTGACTGGGTGCATATTGGATTGATTGTCTTAAGAGGGCAGGGGAATCTATGAGTAAACCATTTTAAAATGTGTGTATATTTTTATGTTAAACTTCACTGTGGTTAGGGATACACTGTCAGTATTGTTTACATGCATTTTTGTGCTATCATGTTAGGGTAGTATGACAGCTCTAATCCTTCACAAATCTGCAGGACATTAATGCTTAGAACTCTGTAATGTGTTCCAGCTTCTTCTCCTGTAGTATTTAAAAGATGTTTATTTTACCCACTATTTTCCTTTCCAGTATATTAGACTTTCTTATGACAGCAGTTTGGATCAGCTGCTGCACCTGATGGTTAAAGAATGGCAGATGGAATTGCCAAAGCTAGTGATCTCGGTTCATGGAGGCATTCAAAATTTCAAGCTTCCCTCAAAGGTCAAAAAGGTTTTCAGCAAAGGGCTGGTGAAGGCAGCTGAGTCTACAGGAGCATGGATCATTACAGAAGGCATTAACAGCGGTAGTGTAATTATTTTTCTTTGTCTCACTTTTCCTTTTGGTGTTTTCCCCCTGCATAACGGCATGTACATTTAGGTCAAAATAAAGTGAAATAATCTGAAAATTGGTGATATGTCAATACAAAATGAAGCAGTTTTTATACAAGGAGCTGTGCATAATTCAAAGAGTGGGATCATGTTGGTTTTCTGCTGACATGCATTCTGCATATTTTAATTAAAGAGCAAAGTACTGTACATGCAATAACAATAGCTATAACTTATTTGCAATAAATTTATCTGCTTCATTTAAATATTTGGGTTCTGTGTACTATGATTAGTATTTTTTAAACAATTTTCAAAGCTCAATTTAACTTGTGTTTTATAATTTATAAAGTTTTGAATCAGGATAATCCATTAATTAGCCTATTAGTAGCTGAAAATCCCCTTGGACTACTCTCAAAAACTCTGAAGGGTGAGTAAACTGTAAAGCTGGAAGTTTTACTTCTTTAGCTGTTATTCAACCTGGTGATCTTACAGGAGAGCTGTCCTGGGCATTTATGTAACTAATGAACTTTTATAGATGTGAAGAGCACCATTAGCAACATGTAAAAATATTATTTATTAGAAATATGTACTGAGTTTGAAGCAGTGATACATTACACCTGAGCTGTGAAATGTACATCAAATACACAAGTTGGGTGCAATGTTTTGGCTTTGAAACATAACTACAATACAAATTATGTGGTGTGAAAACTTTCTTGGTGTCCTGTAGCAGGTCTCTGAATATAGAACAAAAATTATAATTTGATTATCTGTCTAGGAGTGTCCAGGCATGTGGGGGATGCACTCAAAGGCCGCGCCTCACCACACCTGAGAAAGATCTGTGCTATTGGGATTCCTCCATGGGGTATCATTGAGAATCAGAGGGATCTCATTGGAAAAGATGTGAGTTGGATGCATCTAAATAACAAAAGCCTTCATGTTCGTGGGATGTTAGAGTTTTCTTGAATGCTTTATTTTCTTCTAGGTTAATTCACTAGTTTGATCCTTTTATCACTATAATAGGGGCTTAGATTTTACTCAGCCACAGAATTTTGTGGCATGTTGAGGCACTGCATTTTGCTTTTAGTGTATAAATGACTAGCTTTAAAATTCTTCTCTTATAGGAAATTGCCATTCCTTTTTAAAGTTTTACAATTATGTGGGCAACTCTCTTGTAGTTGTAAATTGTTTTTCTAAATTGAGATTCAGAATGAACAGTCAGGTTAGCAGTGTACACAAATTAGCTATTAATATGTGTATTATTTTATTCCCAGTCTATTATATATTCACAAACTATGACTTTATGTGGGGGCATAATCTACTCAAGTGTCTAAAAGTACTTAAGTAGTAAGGTGAAATCATTCCTGTTAAATGTTAGGTCATGTTTTTTTAATGGGAATACAACCCAAGGAAACTATACCATGGTGTTCCAGCTGTTGCAAAGAATGCCAGGTAATGACTCTAAGGATTGCAAACCTAATCAGAAGTGTTTCCAGAGGTATTAATTATGGGTTTGTTGCTATTAAGAATCAAAGGTCTGAGTAGCTCAAAAAGCATGATGGAGAATTTTGAACAACTGCACAATGATGAAGAAATACATACAAGTAAGGGAACATAAATTGTGGTATTTTGTTGGTTTCTTTGAGGACATTTTTTTTTTGGTTTTCTCAGGTAGTTTGCCTGTACCAGACTCTTGGTAACCCACTCAGCAAGCTGAGTACGCTCAACAGCATGCATTCTCATTTTCTAATGGTAGATGATGGGACAGTAGGCAAGTATGGGAATGAAATGATGCTCAGGAGGAATTTGGAGAAGTACATATCACTTCAAAAAATACACACAAGTGAGTATTGCTGTGGCATATCTGCTTTATGACAGAAAAACCTACCCTAAAAGATGGGGAGGTACTTGACATTTCATGTTACATATTGTACATCTTCATTTGCCATAGCTTTCACTGAGGTCAAATGTCATTAATTGTATGTGTCTTGAACTCTAAAACTCAGGAAAATGAAAAGGACAGCATTTTTATAAAGTTATGCATATGATGAACTTACAAATGTGTTTCTCAGTTGTAGAGACGAGACATCTAAATTACTCAGATTATTTAATAAATATTGAGCATTTGCTCACTTCACAGTTTTATGTGGTCACTATTTCACCACTAGATAGTTCTCTAGCATTTTGTGAGATGGAAAGATTGTTACATTCAATGGAATTAAAATCCTTTTTACCATGTTAACCACTTTTGCCCTCATCATTCCTCTCTATTGCAAGGCTATGACCTCCTCAAGTACAGCAATGAAGAGTGGTTGCAGAAGTAAAACCTTTAGCCAATGTTTGACAGATTGCATTGCTTCCACCATTTTTTAAGAGTAAATAAGTTACAATAAATAAATAATTAAGTAAATATTTATTACATAGACAATTATTTCCTTTTATGCACTAGATTGTACAAATTTTTTGTGGAAGTTCACTATTACTTAGTCATTCAAATCTTGAGGTATGTTAAAAGGCATTAGTATTATGATGTTGATGTTGCTTCCTTTATCTGTCACATAATAGAATTGACAAACTTAGAAACCAACCCAATTTTTAACATGCTCATGTACAGAACTTTTTACTCAGACTCTTATATTTTCCTAGTATGAGCTTTTGCAAGTCATGCTTTCACTTTCATTTATATTGCATTGTGCTTTAAATTCTTTTCTGCTTTTTAAAAAAACCTGCCCTGCTGATGTAACACTTGAAAGAGTCTCTGAAGAAATACCTGGTTGCTAGGTAAATATGGTATATAGGTAAATATGTGGCTGTTGAACATGTTTCAAATGTCCTTGAATGTGACAACTATTACAAAGGGAAGAGGAATATTTAGAAGGGTGTTCTTCCTGATGGTTTCAGTTTTTTCAGCAGTTTTCATTATCTTTTGTGATCTGGTCGAAGAAGTTTTTTGAAAGTCTTAAAAGCTGTAAGTGACATTACAGATGGTGAAGGAATGATTTCCTCTCCATGTTGAACCATGTACAAATATTTTTTCCCTGATGTTTTGACTTTTGTGTGTGTGTGACTGAGATTTGTTTGTAACTGCTTTGGTGTGTTTTGAAACAGGAATGGGCCAAGGTGTTCCCACAGTTGGGCTGGTGCTGGAAGGAGGCCCCAGTGTGATCCTGATGGTGCGGGAGTACGTGAGGGCCAGCCCAGCAGTGCCAGTGGTGGTCTACGAGGGCACTGGCAGAGCTGCAGATATCCTGGCATTTGCCCACAAGCACACGGGTGACACGGAGTGAGTAGAGGCATGATGCTCTGCCTTGGTCTGGCATGCACCTGCAAACCCCTCTCTCAAAACTGCTGAGATAACTTCTAATGCTTCTAGTAATGATGGCTCTCTGGTCTTTTGCCAGCTTTAACTTCTGTGGTGTTTCTTTCTTCCCTGCCTCAAAGTAGAGCTGAGATAATTGTTCTGCCAAATTTACTATGGCTTATTTGAAGAGAGAAAACTGCATGTAGCTACTCTGAGCTATAAAATTTCTCACCTTTGGTGAGATGCTCATGGACTCATGGACTACCCCCAGAGTATTTGCAATTGTTTCATCTCGGCCATGTCTCCAGCTATCAATATTCTGTATGTGGGCTTGGATTTTGATTGTACAAAACTTTTGGGACTAGAGCTGGCGGGGGGGCACTGCTGCAGAAGCCTCAGGCTGGAGTAGAAGGAAGAATAAGTTTCCTCATCTTTGGTCTTGGGTTACTCAGTGATAGCCCAGTTTTGTCATCCTTGTCAAGGTGTCTGTGTCACCACCAGTCCAGCCTCAGCTGCAGGCTCCATTGAACCTACCCTGGTGAAAATTTTGCATCCAAATTGGACATAAAAATATATGTTTGCATAGCAAATTAATATTATATGTAAAAGTTTTCCAAAGAGCTTTTAAAAATAAAAAAATGCATTTTAAAGATGTGCCCTGTCTTCACTCCCATTTAAGGAAATGAAGTATTTAATAAACTTTATATCCTAATTGTTTACTTATTGTCTTTTATGAATATACTTTTGGATATGTGGTATTTGCCCCTAGTGTGTTATTTGTGAACTTTTTTCTTCACTTGCTTTTTTCCCTATATTTATGACATTTAAAAAAAATTCCTGCAATTAAAAAAAAAGGAAAACATTAATGGAAAGGTTAACAGAAAAACACAAATCAGAAAAAAATGGGAGAGATATGAAGTCTAATGAACAAATGGTAAGGGAATTTCATTTTATGCCTATTTTTCTTTCTTTATTGAAAGAAAGAAAAATCACTTTTAGTAATTTTTAGCTCTATGTTCACAGAAAATCTTCTGAAAATCGTTAATTTACTCATGTGTTGTATTTTCAACAATAAATATGTATATCAGAACAAATGTGTATACGATTAATAATTTATGTTATGGGATAACTTTGTTTTGTGTTGAAAGGCAGATTAAGTTAGCAGAGAAGTAGAAAAAAAAAAGAAATTTCTCCTATGTTTCATCTTTTCTCAAGAGTCATTTGGGTGGGTAGGAAATATCTAAAACAGAATCATCATTGTTTATATGTCTGTTTTCTAGGGATCTGTGCCCTCAGGTGAAGGAGGAGATCTTAATGATGATTCAGAACATATTTAGGTTGGAACAGAAACAGTCCAGTCGTCTATTTCATGTTTTGATGGAATGCATGAAACACAGAGAGTCTGTGAGTAGGGTTCATGTGCTGTGTTTAGGAAGCCTTCATTTCCTATTACCCTTTTTGCATTTTCTCTGGTGAGTTGGCATGAGCACAGGTGTTATATCTAATATAAAGATAACACAAATGTGTCTGTGCCAATTTCTATATTGAGTAGCTCTACAGAGCCTGTTTAGTCAACTTATCAATTTTCAGTTTCAGCTATTGTTAATAAATTGAGAGCCTTTCTGATTTTAGTAAAATACCAAATATCTTTGTTTTCAAAGGCAAGATCAATTAATTCCTATATTTTTACTCTATTAGAGTCTTATTTGTAATTTAGAAAGGTTTCCTTCCATTCTTTTTCTCACAACAGAATTGTGCTAGAACTTGTCTCTGAAACACCACTAGTAACTGGAAATCCCCTCCCTCCCTCCAGCTGCTGGCCATGCACTTGAGTAAACCATATTGGCTGCCATCAATCACTATCTTATTTTCCATGTGCCTTACCCCAGTTTCCAGGAGGATCTGCTCCATGCTTGTGCTGAAACTGATTGGCCTGTAGTTTCCCAGGTCTTTCATTTCAGCCTTTTTAAAAATGGTAATTTTGTTTCCCCTTTTCCAGTTACTTTGCTGTCTGTCACAACATTTCAAATATGAGAGTTCTGGAGTTTCCAGTATTTAGGCAAATAATGATGGTTGTACTAACAATCATTAAAATGGACACCACCCAGTACATTTTTAGTATTTTTTGTATTACTTTATTCGAGCGTCTCTTTTCTAGCTCAGAACTGAGTGAATATCAGCAATGTTGCATTTTTACATTTTTCATGTTTAGAGGTTAATCAAAAGGAAACAAACTCATGTAGACTCCTGCAGGAGGTTTATTCCAGTTTTTCTGGGGTGCCATTGCATTGAGAACCAAAATGGTGCACGTGTCTGAAGCAAAGAAAAATTGGGTCTGGACCCTTGCCATTGTTTGTGTTGAAATGTGTATGATTTAATCTACCACAGCCCATACAAAGAAGAAATAACTACAGACTTCTGTGCCTCACCTCAAACATTGTACTTCTGCAATTCTAACAGATTACCATATTTGATGCTGAGTCAGAAGACGAGCAGGACATTGATTTGGCAATTCTGACGGCACTCTTGAAAGGTATTGAAAAATACGACCTGTTTTTATCTGGCATGCAGTCTCACTGGCTTATCTTTACAAAATAAGGCAGTAACATAAATGTGTGAAAACTGATAGATCCTTGCTGCCTCCTAGGTACGAATATATCGGCTTCAGATCAGCTAGATTTGGCATTGGCCTGGAACCAGCTAGATATTGCCAAGAAACACATACTTGTTTATGGACAACACTGGAAGGTACTATTACCTGTTCTTTCTCACCATGTCTTTGCTCTTTTTTTTGATGACTAATTTTTCATTATTTGCATTTGTCAAGATTTAATTAATAGTTTCAAGATTGGACTCAGTCTTCTGTAGTCTGCTTTGATATTGGAGGAGAATTATCCGTAAAATACTGAAGTATTCAACTACACAGTGCATCAGATTGCATTTATTTTTCCAGGGAAGAAATGATATCCTAACATTTGTTTTGCCGTGAGATTTTCCAAGTAGTTTCAGTGATACTTCTGGATATGTATTTTGCAAGCCTGTGTTGGAAATCAGTGGTGGTTAGGGATATTTCATTGTAGCTAAGAATACTCTTTTCTCCAAAGATATAAACCCCAAAGGGCTTATGTCTGTTTTTGTAGCTCTAGACAGAATCTAGTGTAAATCCCAGTGTAAATCATCAGATTAAAAAAAGGTAACGCCATTATTTTAGATATAGTTTCTTAGGAATAGCTGCAATGAGAGAGAGTTATGACCCGATTATAAGAGATGTCTCTTCTCAACTTAAGATGTAGAAGAGACCATACTCAATAGTAGAGGTTTTTTTAACAGTAAATGTGAGGTATGAGAAGGGGACAGAGAAAGAGAGTGAGAGAGAGAGGTTAAACAAAAGATACCACCACATGGATTCCTGCAGTGTCCTGTTGGTTACTCTTCACCCTTGTCTTCAGAGGTGAGGTGCCTGAATTGTCCTTCTGGAGGTACTACTTTTACACAGTCTAAGTCCCAGGTACTCACAAGATGTGCTGTTCCCATATGGGAAATCCCATAACTTGTGTTGGCACACAGATAAGCACTGGTTTCCTTTCTCACAGTTTGCCACAGTATGAATTTTTGTCCAGATGCTAATCAAACCTTTACCTCCCTTAGGCCTGGAATGAATTCTTTCCTGCTGTGCCATCTGTGCTTATTTCAGGTTCTGTTGTGGGGGCTTATTTTATCAGGACAGTGTTTCAGGACAGCTAAGTGCATTCTTTAGGTCCTTACAGAAGGCAAAACATGATTTAGACCTGCAACAGTTACACGTGTGTGAAAGAACACAGAGCAGCAATTTAATTAATTAATTAATTAAATTTAAATAATGGTTTTCAAATTTTCATATGTAATCCAGTATTTAAATATAACCCTCCATAAATTAGTTTTTTGTGTACATAAGATTTTTGTAGATGACAAATATAAAACTGTATGTGCCTCAACACATTTTTTCCCATTTGTTATATGAATTAATATTATCTTCAAGAAATAAAATGGTCAAAGAAATACTTCCCAGAAGTATTCTTTAATTCCCTGTACAGAATTACAAGGTTAATTTTTTTTCAGTCACAAGCGTGTTTTCTTCTTTAAAATGTAAATTTTGAAAAATGGGCAGTTGTGTATATATATCTGAGTGGCCATAGGGGGTTGTTTGCCACAACAAGAGACCTGATTTTTTAATCACCAGACCATATTTTCTGTGATGCATAAGGCTGACTATATGGAGGACTATGTCTGGGATATCTACAATTGAGCAACCATGAATTAAAGATAGGATATTGGAAAAAAATTATGAATGAGAAGCGTTATCAACTGTTGGAATAGGCTCCTCAGGGATGTGTTGAGTAATCAACGACAGAACTGCTTAAAAGGTGTAGATGTGGTACTTAGGGAGGACAGGATTTAGTGGTGGATTTGTCAGTGTTAGATTTGCTGATTGACTTGATGATCTAAAGAACTTTTACTGATGAAGTTATGCCATGAATTCTGTGTGTGGGGGAAATAATAACATTTTTCTTATCCCCACCTCTTCAACACAGAAGGGTTCAGGGACTTATTGAGTGTTACTCCTGGTTTTTCTAAGGTGAATATTGGTTTGTTTTTTCCATATTTTTGACAATATTTCCTGCTCTTCTGTGTACTTGAATTTTCAGATGTAAAAGTCATCTTTTGGGATAGGTAGATCAGCACTCAATATTCTCATTTAGCTATTTGGGGAAAAACTATTATTTTACATATTGTTCTATATTAACTTAAGGACAAATCCTAATAGGCTGTATGGGCTTTAAAAATGCTTTTTAAAAATATTTTTAATTTATATCTGGTTTATATTCATGATTGCAGAAGATAAGTCCACTAGAACTTTCTTCTGCCTGTCACTGCCAAAATTCTGATTTCAGTCTACAATGTAACTACCTTGCTTCCACTTATTCTGCTATATTTTTTCATGCTGTTATTATTGTACATCTGTTATATTTGTCCTTACAAAGTCCTAACTGTATTGATATGCCATATTTTGATAACTTGTTTTTTTAACAATTTTCATATTTCATATCTACTGTCTATGCTTCTGATATTAAAGGGGCTTATTTCAGCTGTACTTCAGTTCTCTGGAAACTCTTAGGTGAATACCAAATTCCTGACAATTTGCCAGTATGACATAATGGATGGTTTCTATAATCTTTTCTACTGATACTTCAATTTGAAACAGTTCCTCAGATTTTTCTCCCATAAAGAACAACTTTGATAGGGGACTTCCCCAGACTGTTCGGTAGTTAGCTGTAGGACAACAAATTAGTTTGCTATGTCTACAATAGCCTTAAGTGTTTCTTTTATACCTGGTCATCCTCTGTCCTTACGGGTCCACTGGCAACCCCCCTACTCTTACTCCTCTTCTTCTGATATGTTTGAAAAAAATCTTTGTATCTGTTCATATCTATTTAAGTGCAATGTTCAGCACTATTTTGAATGAAAAGCCATTGTCAAATAATAATTGTGTTCTCCCATTCACATAAGACTTAATGATTTCAAAATAAACAAGCCTCACATCTCTTGCTTCTCCAAGCAAAAATTAGGATGACATATACTCCTGAATGTTTTTCTTTTCTGATCAGGGAATAAAACCCCAAAATTTTTCCTACACTGAAAACGAAAAGAAACCAAAAAACCCCCAAACCTATAAGGATGGTTTTAAAGCTTGCCTTTAACTTAGTTGCTGTCTCAATTAAAGTGAAGCAATTGTATCTCTGACTGTCAGGTACTGCCAGACCTGCAATTTTGGGGGGCTACAGCTTCTGCAGAGTTATTGCTGTTGTGTGTTGAAATTTTGAGTTACATATTTAAGGTGCAGTTTTTTGGTGATTGTGGACTCCTATAATATTTCTGTCTATTTAAGTGTTTCAAGGGAACATGTACAATTGTGCATGTGTCATGATAATTTCTTTTGAGAAGTCTAGTCCTAGAAATTTAGAAGGTAAAGGTTATAACCAGTTGTGGCTGTGTTTCTGTTTAAATGTCAGCTCTACCTCAAATACCAAAGAATACCATTCTAATAGTTAACAAAGGGCTGCTGACCTCTTCAGACACGAATGGTCAGTCATTCTTAAATATTTCTGGAAGAAAACCCAATAATTCAGGATCAGTGCAAAAGTTTTCTTTTTATGTACAAGAACTCTGTAGCATTAATTGGTCATCTTTTAAAATAATTTCTGTCAAACCTCAATATAGACATGGAATGTACTATTTTCAAGTTCTCTCTCATATTTGAAAAAAAAATCTCTTTAAAGAACTTGCAGTTCTATAGAGACTTCTCTGTAGCACTTGAAAAAGCTTTTGTCATGTGTCAAAAAAAAAAAGGGCTTCCTTCTTTGTCCTGCATTATCATACTTTATCTTCTGAACTGAATTACAGAGCAGAGAATGTATTATCAGAGTCTGATTGTGAAGTTACATTTGTAGACGTCTCTACGTATATTGGGTTTATGGAAACTGTTTTCCTTCCCCTCTATTGGCTTTTTACACAAATGTTTCCTCCAGCATTTTTTTCTTCTGTACTTGCACTTTAAATATACACAGAGACAAGTCAGTGTGGTGGAGAGGTTACTAGCTCCAGGAATGTTTTATTTATTTCCAAAATTAATTTTCTTATATTTTCCTTCAACTCTGTCCATTTGAAGGTTGGTGCCTTGGAACAGGCAATGCTGGATGCTTTAGTCATGGATCGTGTGGATTTTGTCAAACTGTTAATAGAACATGGAGTGAACATGCACCGTTTTCTTACCATATCTCGTTTGGAAGAACTCTACAATACAGTGAGTATTTGAAATCCCGATGTACCACTTTAGACAGGAAAGTCTGGAAACAATGATGTTTTGCTTAAGGGATATGATGATTAGGCCACATTTTTATGAAGGATTTTTGAATTTAAAAAAGGGAAAATTAATGGGTTTGGTTATTTTTGATTGTAATGTGGGGGTTTCGTAATGATATAGCAGGTTGTTATATTTGATTCACTGTCACTAGATTGAGTACTCATTGGAAGCTGATAAGAAATATGTTCAGATTTTAATCTGATATGTAATTCATGCTTACCTTGATGAAAATGATATATTGTTTAGACCAAAGCTATATTAGCTTCTTTCTAGAATAAGTCAAGATTTAAGATAGTAGAGGTGTTGCTGATTGGTGTTGAAGTCTTTTTGAAAAGACTTGTGGGTAGAGTGGAGAGAATTTTTATCACAGTAGTTTGTTTTGTAGATTTTTTAAGCTGCTTTCTTATATATATTATATGTATTGATTTTCTAGTGTAGAGTGACATGTTTTTTTACTGTCTTTTCTATTCACACTACAGAAACAAGGACCATCAAATCTGCTTTTACATCATCTAGTTCGAGATGTGAAACAGGTAACAGACATAGGAAAGGCTGAGGACAAAAATACTAGATTAATATTTCAGTGTCCACTGGCAAGCTGCTATTAGATAATACAGGGGAATTTTGGTAATAGAAGTGACAGCTTCATTACTGCAGTCCTATATCTGCTAAATGGTTTCATCTTAATCATACTGCTGCTGAGGCTCCCAAGGCTCCTGTACTTTAATTTCAAAACTGAGTAGTTCATCCAGATCAGACTCTCTTTCTCACATTACTAAACTGACATTTTGAAGTGACTGTACAAAAGACTTAGTGAATTAGTGCAGTGGTTATACTCATTGCTTTAAGGTTTCCTATTTTTTCCCCAAAGTTAAAGTCTTTCCTTGTTAGACCAGTAATGAAAAGAGACTGTGACAAGAAATAATATTTGGATGTGCTGCATTGCCTAGGAGAACAGAAGGTGGCAGTGGATGACTACTGCATGGAGCACTGGTTCCATTAGTGATTTAGTAGCAGCCTTGTTATTTAGATACATCATTAATTTATTTCACAGTTCTGTTACCTGTTTCTCACAGCACTGCTTAGCCAGGAGGGATGAGCTGTTCTTTATGCATCTAGACTTCAACACAGGAGATTCCTAGATCCAAATCTAGACTAATTGGCTAATTCTTTCCAGGGTGTGATTGCTAAGATAAAATGAAATGGCAAGTCTGACTGTTTGCAGAGTTCTGTTGGATTTGTGCTATCATTTTGTTATGGTGGGTGACTTTCATGTCAATCCCATTTATGATTCTTTAGGTAGATGTAGGGTATCCTGGTCTCCCAAACAAACTGTTTCCCATGTTTTTCCATACTGATGAACATATTCAAGATCTAATTTATGTTATAAATCTGGAACCTATATGTTGAAAGGTCTAAATCTTGAAAAAACATTAAGCTTCTCCAGGCTGAGAAAACTCTCTTCTTCACTGAAGTGATTGATATGATCACGTCTCTAAAAACCATATATATATTTGTCTTTATATATCTCAGAACACTTTGAGAAAGCCCAGTGTGTGATCTAAAGAGAAGCTTTTGCCCATCTGACATACAGTAATGGAATTAATGTTAAAAATGTCTGCATAATTTCAAAACTTTCACTGCCTTTGTCTAAGCTAAGCTTGGGATCTGCAAACAGGTCTAAATGCTGAAAAGCCTTATTCACCTGAGCTTCTGTAAGTTCACATAAGTGCTCTGTGAATGGGTTGTGCAGTTGCAGTCTAATTAAACATGGTGATACTGTAGTTGGGACAGTCAACAGAGTGATGTGACCATGGATTTCAGAATATTTTCTGTTACTATGCTTTGCTGCTGCTGTGATTGAATGAAGATACATTGCAGTCTGCTCTGATGATGTAAAAGATGGTGATTAGTGCAGAGAGAAGTATCTACAAGCTTAGTATTCAAAAATACTTGCCTAACTCTCAGTGACCTGGGACTAAGTGGCCTTCGCTGACTGTACTGAAGTTTGCCACTGAAGCGTATTGAAAAAACACCCTCAGTCCATTAAAGAAAAAGACTTTTCACAGTCTGAAAGGCTTACACTGCCGGGAATACATAACATCTCTGATCCCATTTATATACAGACCCATTTTTCACTTCAACGAGTTGCAGTTTAAGGTTTTACCAATTTTTTTTTAAATCTGCATGGAAGAGAATGTATTCTTCAGAGAATTTGTCACAAACCTTGGGTCTTGGAAGGACAGGGGAGGTAAGATGGGCACTGGTGCTTTAAGCAGAACAGGTGAGATACTCAGAAGGTAGATCTAGTGCATGTACTGCTGTTGTCCTAGTTGTCAAGACAGTCTTGTTCCTCAACAGGATATTTCCAGTCTCTAGGAATTACTCTGCTCCAGCTTAAATGCATGCTTCATCTACTTCTTCAATTTGAGTTAATCAAAGTTCTTAATCATACCACGCTGCCTTTCTCTTGTGAGAAGGTTTTTATCTGTACCTCTGCTGTTGGTGCTTGTCCTGAAGAACAGTTACCCTCACTGCTAGATGCAGCTGATCTTATGAACATTGCAAAATATGCCATGTGGGTACACTGAACTTCAGGAATCACATTTTTCCCTCTTTTCTAGAAGAGTTCCACATGCATAATGAATGTGTACATGTGTTTTTCCAGATTTTCCCTTACAATAGGAGGACTATGACATGGTTGAATGTTTCATATAACAGCAACATGAAATATTTGTGACATTTGGTGTTTCAGAATAGCCTTTCTTTGGATTACAAGATATCACTGATTGACATTGGACTAGTGATAGAGTACCTCCTTGGTGAAGCTTATCGGAGCAGCTACACAAGGAAGCATTTCCGAATTCTCTACAATGATCTCTACAGAAAACACAAGGTAGCTTCTTCTAAAACACTGGTCACCAAGAAAAGCCAAAATGTGACATCTGAAAATAGCTCATGTTGTCATCCTGGTTTGTCCGAGGAGTATAATTTAAATGTGTACCACGCTTACTGTTTGAGAACTGTAGGGAGGTTGCAAATAAGAGAGACAAGTCCTCAAGAGTACTGGTGGTTGTTAAATTATTTATTATTTCAGTAAATTTACCTTTGTGTCCAGTATCTGGGTTGTGTTTTGTCTATCATTCATCAATAAAGTATGACAAGACTGTGCCAACCACCATTTTCCTTTTTTTGAAACAGTTACATATTTACTTCTTGCAGCTGGAACCAGCTCATGGAAATACTAAATTCCACATGCCTTGAAGAAGACTTAGGGCATGTCAGCATGCTCCCTATTGGTTTCCCAAAGTCAGTAGCTTAAAACAGCCTAGATTCTCAATAAATTAATTGAAAGTCATTCCCAACATTGCAAAAGGTATAGATTTACTGCATAAAAATGACTCCCAGTTTCTGGAGTAGAACTGGACATTTAAGTACTTCCATATGTTAAAAAACAAACAAAAAAACCCTCCCATCCCCATTGAATGTTTCCATGACTAAGAGAAGAACCTCATAATTATCAGGGAAAAGGAGAAGAAATAATGAAACTTGTAACTTGGAGTGATTAGAAACAGAGAGACAAAGCTTTCTTTGTGCCACTAGTTTTTAGCGTAATGCTTTAAAAAGATGTGAGCAGTTCTAATACTTTTTGCTCTTTCCTAATGAATTATGACCTTAAAAGTGTTAAGTGAAAACATATATACATATAATTAGAATTGTTGGGAAGAGCATTAGTGATTCAGCTGCTAACATCCTTCCCTCTTAGCCAACACTAAACAAAACTTACAGAGATCCTGGATATGCCATCCTTCAGATGAAATTATCACCAAAAAGTTCAGAGTTCTGTCTTTCAAACAGCTTATGACACATTATATAAAGATTGGCACTCGGAAGAGCTTCCAGACTGTGTGATTCCATCTGTTGAAACCCTGCTTGTTGCAATTTGTGGATGCTATGAGTGGAGAATCTTGATTGCATAAGCTTCAGTGGTAGTTATGGTAATTTTTGACTCACTAGTTTTTGAATAACATCAATTTCTACATGCACTATTGTAGTCAACAAGTACCAGCAGACTTTATTTCTAACTTGTGATTTCTCCTCATGTTTTATGGTTTGCTTTTGGATCTAGAGAGTGGTCTCCAGCTTGCCTCGAAGCCTGTCTCATCCCTTTCATCAGAGTAATCAGACGGATAGTGGAATGGGATCCACTGAAAGTACTTTGCATTCTCAGTTCTTCAGAGCTGCACAGCCTTACAAATACAAGGTAATATAATTGCTTATTCTAGACTTTGCTTAGGACATATCAGGCTGATAATAATTTTATTGACAAATATTATACATGTTCGTCAGGCTCTTAGTTTTTATGATTCTACTTAAATTGCAGTGGAAACAATGCTTTACTGCTCACAAAGTACAAATCTTGTAATTTTATTGGTGAAACCAAGCTCAGACTCTATGATAGTTTTTTTATCTTCTGTCCTTTACTTGCTAAGGGCTTTAATTCACTGACATGTGGTATCACCAAATTTCTGAGTATAAAGCATCTGTGAAAACTCTTCTGAATTTGGAAGAAACATAGGAGTTCTCTGACTTTCCTAATGCTTTCTCATGAATGGCTTATTGAAGTGCTATAGTAAGACTGTTAAGAGGTACATTCAGAGAAAGAATGGTAGAAGAGCAAAGATTGGCTTTAATATCTATCTATTATCTATCTATCTGACAAAACATAAAGTAAAATGAATTTAAAGCACTGAGACTTCCTCACATCAGTAAGATCCTTTTTCCTGTACCATTCTCCAAGAAATACCCAGATATGAATGTATAGCAAGATTACATTACAAGTGTGACAGACAGGGAAAATAATCCTTAAGTATCTAAGGTGTTTAATTCAGTCTACTGTGTACTTTGTCTTCTATCCTGACACATATAAAAAAGAGAGTGAAAGCATGGGGTATTATGGCATTTGCAGAGTGCCCAACACTATGGAAAGGGAAGTCATGAAAAACATGGATGCAGAGCAAGGTGTATTTTTCCTTCATCAATGTTACCAGCTTCTTAGCATTGGTAATCTGAACATGGTCCTAGCTGTGGTTTATGACTTAAATGTATATAGCTATCAAATAGTTTGCTACTTGCAATTCAGATTTGCATGCAGTTTTATTTTCATGAATCTCAGCCATTTACTGGGGTTTTCTTTTTTTTCTTTCCCCTACTTTTTTTTTTTTTTAACAAAAAATCTTTTTATAGGAAAGATCCAGCCCTTTCCCAAAGTATAAGAAGAAATCAAAAGAGGATATAAACTGTGCAGAGAATTATGAGTCAACTGGCTTCATCTATCCCTATAATGACCTCCTGGTTTGGGCAGTATTGATGAAAAGACAGAAGATGGCTATGTTCTTCTGGCAGCATGGAGAGGAAGCCATGGTCAAAGCTGTTGTTGCTTGTAAACTGTACAGAGCAATGGCACATGAAGCTAAACAGAGCAACATGGTGGATGACACTTCAGAAGAACTCAAGAAGTATTCAAAGTATGAGTTCTCCCTTTATTTCAGTTAAAGTTCTCTGGTGCTGAAAATGGTTAGAGACTACTCTAATCTGCTAAAAGTTAGTAAAGTTAGTGATGCCATGGATTATGGAGTAAAAAAAAGTACTTTCAGATATTCACTATTGATACTATACAATGGATCTATGTACTGGTGTGTAATATGGAGAGTTAAAGGAAAACTATTGGCTTATTACCTAAATGCATTTTTGAAAACATGGGTGAGTAATATATATCTCATTATCTGCTAAATGGTCAGGTGAAAGGCTGAAATTTCCCTTGTGGCTTCTCTTCCAGTTCAATTTGTTGAAAAGCCAAACGGCACATAGGTCTGGACTGTTCAAATTTATAGCTAGTAGTAATGAACAAACCAAAATCAGTTCTTAAATCCTGCTCTGTGTAAGACTAAATGGAAAGTGAAATACCCAATTGAATTAAAAAGGAAGTAGACCAAGAATTTTCTTTGAGTTTGTAATTTTCATTTAGTGTTTTCTGGTAGTTTTTCTTGTTGGCAATGTATTTTCTGCTTTGTATATTTCATGCTTAAGATTCAATAAATGTTTAAGGTGCAATAAAATGTACTTTGTTCTTTTGTATGCAGCTCCAAATCTTAATTTCAGGGAGGGTATGTGCCTTCCTTTAACAGCCTTCTCTGCAGAAGTGTTTCAAAGTCAGTCCAAAAAGAGACTTTTGCAACTGGCTGCAATGTTTGCCCACAGTGGTGATGAATCTGATGGTTGAAGCAAATACAAAGAACTTTGTAGGGTCCACTTTGATCACTGGGTGAGATTAAGAACAAAACAAAAAATGACAAAACAGGATGACCCTAAACATTGTGATTAGGACTAAACAGTTAGGTTTACATCCCAAATTGTTTTTTACTAGGTATATTGATAAAGCAATGAGAAAAATGGGAGGAAACATACTTACTGAGATTGATAGCTAAACTTTAGTTACCAGAGGATTCACAACAACCTCTTTTCAGCAGTAACTCTGAGTAACTCTGATCCCTGTTATATTGACTGTTAATTCCTTTCTGCTTTAGGGAATTTGGGCAGCTTGCCTTAGATGTGCTGGACAAAGCATTCAAACAAAATGAGCAGATGGCCATGAAGTTGCTGACCTATGAACTGAAAAACTGGAGCAACTCAACTTGCTTGAAGCTGGCTGTGTCTGTGGGGCTGCGGCCTTTTGTGTCCCACACGTGCACACAGATGCTGCTGACCGACATGTGGATGGGACGCCTGAAGATGCGGAAGAACTCCTGGTTTAAGGTAGCATTGGTCTGCTTTTTTATGACCATTTAGGTGCTTTTTAGATGCTTAATATATGTTTTTTTGGTTATGGACACAACTAATGCAGCTTCAGACAGCTATGTTAAGCATGTGTTGGAATGTGTACATGAGTATCTGGGAAACAAAAGCAAGGGAGGGCGGGAAAACAGTACTTGCTCCTGTTTTATTTCTTTGCAAAAGCATGGGTGGAATGACATTAGGATGAACGATTTTTTGTTGCTCTTCCCATTCTCTCAGCACTTTTTAATCCTTCCTCACCTGCTCTTGCTTCCCCACATTGCCTGTTCCCTGGCAGAGCTGCTGGTGGGCAGGATGCTTTCCAGACAAAAGGAGCTGTATTGAAAGCATCCCCAGATACAATGACACTCTTCAAAGCCAGAGATCAGCAAGAGCAGCACAAATCTTCAGAGGCTGTCAGACTGTGTGACACAGATTCCCAGCACCAAGGACTTCTTCCCCAGCCAGTGGAATTGCACTGGGTTTGTGCTGGCACCAGACATGGTTAACCGTGGCCTTAGGTTTATGCTATCACTGCTTAATAAATTTAGTACCTCTCTTTTAGGTCATTATGAGTATTCTCCTGCCTCCCACCATCCTGATGCTGGAGTTCAAAAGCAAAGCAGAGATGTCTCATGTGCCTCAGTCTCAAGACTTCCACCAGTTATGGTATCATGGAGAACAGAGCCCAGTCAGCTCTAAAGATACTTTGGTTAGTCTGTGTGGATCAGTCATTTGTGTGCCAGAGTCTGTCTGTTTACCACAGTGCAGTTCTGAGGAGTGGGAAGATGCTGATCAGGTGGAATGAAATGGCTGGAGGCCAGTTCTCTCCAGAAGTATGGGTTAGATCCCTAGTTTGGATAAGGACTTAAGTGAATGTGGTACAAGTTACTTCATCTGTCCTTGATGTCACCTCTGTGCTGACCATAATGAGAAATCCTTCCCAACCTCACATGTATTGCTAGTGCAGGAAGGGAGCAGCCCCACCTGAGGCAGCTAGGAAAAGTGCTCACACACGTTCTGCTTAATTCTGATTTTATCTATTAGTCTCTAGCAAAAGTCCAGGCTACTGATTTTCCTTAAATACTCTTATACAAAATACTAAAAAATATACAGACAGTGTAGCTGTGCCATATAGACCATCTTTCACAGAGTGTGTGTTGATTGTTGCAAATGAGATATTTGTAACCAGACAAAACCCCGCTCAGTAATGGTTGGTGTATTTAGACATTTTTGTCTGTCTTCCCTCTGAAACAACACTACCTTTGCAATTATATACCATTGTTTTTTACTTTTAAAATGTTGTTTTCTTTTAAAGAAGGGTTATGATGTAGAAAAGGCTGTTCAGAAGTCTGATGAAAGCCAAGGAGATGGTGGACAAGGAAACCTGCCTGGAACTAGAAAAATCTATGAGTTCTACAATGCACCAATTGTCAAGTTCTGGTTTCATACGGTTAGTAATCATTCTAGAACTTGGACTGATAAACCCCTCCTTTGGTCCTTCAAATGCCACTTAATCCTGCTTTTACTTTTTCTAGCATGGATTTGCAGTCACTTAGTGGTGGGTGTAGATGGGAAGCTATTTGAATGGTTGAAAGCCAATTCTCTAACAGTTAACTGTAAAGATTGTCTGCTACAATCATGCAACTGAACTAAAAAAAACCCACAAACACAAAAGCCCAGAAAAACAAGTATAAGGAACTAAAGAAAAACTCAAGCACAGCCTTTTACAGTGGTTAGTTGCAAAGCTGACATAGATTTGAAGGTGGCCTTCTGTACCTTTAATAGTTCACTGATATTCATGTTCCTTTCTTTAAGAACTGTTTCTGGAAAAGCAAATATTTATCTATAAGAGATCATTTGCTATAGGAAATGTGCATTTATTAAATTAGTTTCAGTAACCCTGTGTCAGCAGAGCACAGGATGTTTAAGATCAGGCTGTGATCATATGTGTTTTCCACCTAATATTGTTTCTGTGTTTTGGAAGGCACAGATTAACCAGCAGTGACTTATTTAACTTTGAGAATTGTTGCTCGTCCCTAGAGAAGTCTAGGATAAAGGCATAAGACTGCCTTCGCATTCACAGAATGGTGTGCAGATCACAGAATAAAATCACAGAATAGTTATTGTTGGAAGGGACCTGTGGAAGCCATCTAGTCCAACATCCAAGATAAAAACATCTGTCTCTTCTATGGGGATGAGCATATGCTGCAATTGTTTATCTTCTGTTCCTACCTATTTTTACAGCATTAAAGTAACAATTTCCAGTGTTGTTTAGGGACATGCCCATAAAACGAAAGCAAAACAAAACAAAATTTTTGAGAACTGGAATAAAGATTCTGGGCTCAAAAATGTGGCAGTGTCCCAGGAGTTTGAGTACCTGTAGTGAAGGCAATCCGCTGTTTTATTTGCAGAAATTTATTAGATGTTTTTGTGTGTATGGATTATACACTGTGTGTTTTGCAGATGTCATACTTGGCATTCCTCATGCTCTTTACTTACACTGTGTTGGTGAAGATGGAACCAAGACCAAGTGTGCAAGAATGGCTTGTTATCATTTATATTTTCACTACTGCTATTGAAAAAGTCAGGGAGGTAAGTTTTCCATTCGTGCTTCTCATCTTTCTTATAAATCAGGGAATACCTCTCTGAAGAATGCTAAATCCTGCTTTATTTTTATGGATAACTATGTATAGCATTTATTTATTGGAAGTCTTTTACTAGAAGACCAATTCTTGGGGCATCAAAATGCATCTTAAATTTTGGCCTTGATTCTCCACTTTTCTGTGTAGAGCTGATTGGTAATGTGTAGGTGACTGCAGAATTGAGATCTAGAATCTTAATGTAGGCATCTGGTCCTTAATTTTCTTGAGCTGACCATTAGACTTCTAGTAATAAAATTTGTCTTTAGATATTTAATCTGAGTGAGAACTTGTTATGAATTAATAGATGTTTTGCATAGAATAATCAATGCCTCTCCCTCAAATCTAGCCAGCTTTCCATAAATGCATTTGGAAAAAACCACAATCAACTTTTAATGCTGGATTTATTGAAGACAAAAAAGAAAAAAAAATATTCCAACCAAAATTATCGCAATTATTTGCAGTTGATTAGACCTAAGCTTCTGAATGCACCTTGAGCTCCAAACCAGAGTCTAGGGACAAATGCAGCTATCTATTTCCTCAATTATTGTATCTGCTCTGACATGCCTTCACTGCAGAATCAGCACATAGTAAATAACAATAATATGAATAGTCTTTTGTATGACTTTTGAAATGCCGTATTTTAAGCTAGCCACAAAAAGCCAGCCACAGTTCTAAGAAAAGGATACTGTAAATACAGATCACTCAGAAGACTGTGAAATCACCATCAGAGAGGTGAAGGATTCCAAGGGACAGTAAAAATTCTGGGAATATATCAGAGCTTGGATGGACTTCAAGTTCTGTGTGAACATGAGACAGGACTGAAAAAATCTACACAGA
This sequence comes from Passer domesticus, assembly GCF_036417665.1. Taxonomy (NCBI): domain Eukaryota; kingdom Metazoa; phylum Chordata; class Aves; order Passeriformes; family Passeridae; genus Passer; species Passer domesticus. The sequence goes on from NC_087512.1 coordinate 61,695,891, forward strand.
ATTTCCTAACTGAGAAAAATATTAAACATAAAATAGCAAGCACTTTTGAAATCATTGTTGCTCTCTTGCACCTTCTTGATGCTGGGACTGCAGAAAGAACATTTCTTCTTTCTAGTATCATTGGTTGGACACTTTGAAATTGATGTCTTTACTTGATTTTCTTTATCCATGTTCTAGTTCTGGTCTGTTGGCAAAGACTTTGTAGGACACTCTGTTTTAGCCATGCAGCTGCTTAGCTGCTGAGGGCCTTGTTATATATAGCTGCAAACCTCTGTTTCTCTAGATTGTATCAAATAATTGTTGAAGCCTTAGGCCCTGTAACTAGTTACTCATGTGAATTAGTCTAGATCACTTGTCTACATTAATGTGTTCGTATGCATAAATTCTTGCAGGATCAGGGCATAACATTTCAAAATCTCTCCTTTGCTTGGTACTTATCAGTGTGATCTCACATAGCACTGCGTAATTGGCCTCACTTGTGGCAATGTGCAAACATTTTATTTGTCTCCTCCCAAGGATTACACTTCATGTGCTTGCTCAGTGAAGCTTAAAATCCCTTTGGGGCACCTTACAGTTCAAGGAGTAAATATTTCATTCTTTACCTTGCTAGTTGCCAGCACTTTTTTTCTTTTAACCTGTCCTTGGCAGAATACAAGGATCTTTCTTTATATTTTTAATCTGAAACAAAGGTCATTTGTTATTCCCAGTGGCAAGGTTAGGCTGGTACTTTCCATGACTTTCGGGATTAATGAAAAGGTCGTTGCAGGTCGTGACCATCCCTCTAGAAAACGCTTGTTAATTTCTAATAATATGTATGTGTAACAATTCTTTACTGGCTGCTCCAGTATTCCACTGAGCTATGTGCCTTTTAGTGAATGGATTCAGGTTCAGGATCCATTTTTTTTCAGGAAGAGCTATCCCATTTGATATGGCATTCTTGAGCAATATGACATGGTAGATTAAGTAAAAAACTCAATTGATGGTGAATGGCAATATATAGTAAATGGGTACAAGACAAAAGGAAAAAAAAAGAAAGGGGGGGAAATAATACATTCCCAAATATCATTAAATAATGCAGACAGAAAAGGTTAAATAATGTATATGTGATTTTATTGGCATTTTATGGTGTTTTTCTCCCAATTCTATCCAGGTATTTATCTCAGAACCTGGAAAATTCTGCCAAAAGGTGAAGGTGTGGATTTATGAATACTGGAATTTTACTGATTCTGTAGCTATCATCCTGTTTATGATTGGTTTTGGTTTGCGGTGGTCCAACCCCCCTGTTCAAACTGCAGGGAGGTTGCTTTACTGCTTGGATATCATATTTTGGTATACTCGGCTTCTTGACCTTTTTGCTGTGAATCAGCATGCTGGCCCATACCTGACAATGATTGGGAAAATGGTAAGTACTGTGCTTTGGAGCAGTATTTCTGTAGCTAAGGCATCTGCCTTCAGGAATATGTAAAACTAGAAGGGACAGAAAAGGAGAAGTGGTCTAATGATTCACAGTGAATGTTTTATCTTGAAAATACCATTTTTTTTGTTTGTGGGTTAACTACAATCAGATTACACTTTTCTTTAATTTATTCACAAAAGCCATTTTTACTTAGTTCCTTGGAAAAGGGTTGCATTTGAGTTAGTTTGCCAATCTAGCTTGGTAACAGGAGAAAGAAAAGTCACTGCCTCTTGGAGATGGGCTCACTGTGACAGGTTGTTCCCCTAACTCTTGGAAGCCGTTTCATTATTGTGCTACTTGTTGATTCAAACAACTATATCCCTGTTTATCTGTCAAAATTTTTGTGAAACCAAAGTTAATCTTGTTTCTCTTTTGTTGTAAGAATTGTTTCTGAACAACTGTCTAGTCCTGAGGGACATGTGAGGATTCCTGCTGTAATTTGCCTCCGTTACTGAAAACTCTCTTAACTTTTATATTCTGTCTTTCATGGCAATTGCTTAGGAGGCAAAATAATTTTCACTGCCGTTCCTTGCTCTCAGTTTGAAAGAAGCACCGTTGAGCAAAATCACCATTGTAAGATCTCTGCATTTTTTAGATCTTGCTTAAGATATAAGAGGAACATGTGAAGCAAGTAGGACTTGTGGCTTTTTTGGGTCTAGGATGATTTTAACATCTACAAAATGCTCATGTAGTCCAGGTCATAGAAACAAAATATTTTTATTTCCTCGAGCATATTAGATTATTACTCGTGGTTTTATATTCTGATTTGTAAAAACAGTGATTGATACTCTTCCCTAAGATGAATGCCTCTTTTACATATAATTAACACAACTAATTCTTTTACACAAACATGTCTTCCAGACAGGAAACATGTTCTATATTGTAATCATGATGGCCATAGTCCTGCTGAGTTTTGGGGTGTCACGAAAGGCGATTCTTTCACCAGAGGAGCCCCCTTCTTGGACACTGGCACGAGATATTGTATTTCAGCCCTACTGGATGATGTTTGGTGAGGTCTATGCTGGAGAAATAGATGGTAGGTAATTTAGAGACTGTAGTTCAACAGCTTAAATTAAATATGTACAGAAGCATGTCCATTTTGGTCTCCTGAGTTTTGACTACCTACTGAGTCTTCCTTAAACAGTTCTGACTCCAGTATACCTGTGTCCATAATGAGTAATACTGCATGAGTGAATTTGAAAATATGAGATTATTTTTGAAAAATAGATAGGTTTAAATGCTAAACCCTTCAAATTTAGTGTTTCAAATTAAATATACTGCAAATATCAGGTCATAGCACACAGGAACTAATACTAAGCTACTTCCTGGTAAGGGGATCTGCCAGTGAAACAAATTTCCAATTAAGTGAATCCAAAGCTGCTGATCTCTTGGAGAAAAGAGAAAAGCTCCCTTTAAGGAAGAAAGAATAAAAGGAGGGAAAAAAAGGGAGAAATAAGTTACCTGGCAACATTCTTAAACAGATAAACCATATGCACATAGGAGAAATAAAACCAATCAATGTAAATAGGAAGAATTGTGTATCTTGATTATGGTTTTGATGAGAGGAACCAAGCATTCCAGAGATATTTAAGCATTACAGATATAAGACACTCCCATGCTGCTGACTGAAGGTATAAGAAAAAATAGAAAAGTAGTTATGCAAAGAGAAATATATATTTAAGGTACATAATTCAGCATAGACCCAATTCATTAAAATAATCTACCACATTGCATCCATTATTACTGCTGAAACAGTCACATGTATTTTGGTTATATAAATCAAAATTCTTTTAATGAAAGCACACTAAGTTTCCCAGTTTAATCCATTTAATCACTTAATAATTTTAAACCTTTAGAAATTTGACACTTCCCAAATCAAGCTATGATTGCTCTAGTGACTCTTTATCCTGCAGAATATGTCCTGAATGTATGGATTCTTCTTTATAAGTATGTTTCAAAGTTTCCTTAAAAGAGTTAAATTTGATTAGAAATTAAAAGGATTGGAAAGTATTTATTTTGATGATTTAAAAACATCAGAAGGGATCCCCTAATTTCCACTATTTGTTGCTTTATGTTTGTGGCGCTCCTGTCTTAAGGATCAAAGACTTGGATTTCAGCTTACTTGGGTAAAAACCATCCCCCAAACACATTTCAGCTGTGTATTTCCCCTTAACAAAGAGTGGAATGACTGGCATAAGAACTGATTTGTATGAAGTGGTGTCTGCATCTTCTGAACAGTTGTAACTAAGGTGGTGATAGCACGAAGAGGTCTCAGTTCTCTTTTTGCTAGAGACTGATCTTTAATTTGGAAATTTAGTGATGTATCTCTGTGAAATTAGTGAGGACTATTCTGTTTCTTGCTGGGACAAATGAGAAGCACAGGCCATTCCTGTGCTCTGCACTGGTTTCTGTGCTATCCATGTATGTCTTTCATTTCCAGTTTGTGAAGCCAATGAAGACTGTCCTCCCGGCTCCTTTCTCACACCATTTCTGCAAGCTGTCTACCTCTTTGTGCAGTATATCATCATGGTCAACTTGCTCATTGCATTCTTTAAGTAGGTACCTTGGTATATTGCTGCAAAAGCAATATACTTACTTTAACACATGTTGTGCCTGCCCTTCTCAAAACGTTTTCACCAAAAATGCCCTAGCAAGGGGACGTTGATGTTGGTGGGTGTACCCCATCAGCCATGGGGGTAAGTCAAATAAAGGAAAGAACAGTGGTAGCCATATGGTGCAAGGAAAGAGATAGTGAGAAGACAGCTAAACTCTTTTGCCACTTAAAAAGAATGTGACTCTGTGAGAGCAGACAATTGCAGGTGGCAAAAACCACAGCATTAATTCATTCCTGAAGTAATTTCCCCTTCCTAAAAGTTGTATTTGCTATACTAAGAGCCTATATAACATTCATCATAGGGTCGGCCAAGTTTTAAACTGGCAGATAAGTAGAAGGTGTTCAAATAAAGAGGATAAAGTAGGAGTATGCTTTTTCTTTAGGAAATAATTTGAAAATTCTTACTTACTTTAAGCAATTTCATATGTTCTAGACTGAAATCTAACAGTAGAGTTTCCAACAATTTGCCTTTTAATATGTGTTGCCATAGTAGAAAGGGTCTTTATAGTAATTCTATAATAATTCATAGTACTTTATCAGTGTCTTTATAGTAATTCTAACCCTTCATGTTTTAGAATTAACTCATTGTAGTGGAGCAAATTCTGTAAAATATTACTAAAGAGCAGCCTAACCCAAGCAGTTATTTAATTTTTCTTAAAGTTCTAGCATTTCTGGGGAAGAAAAAGTCAGCTGCAGGTTAAAAAAATCAAATTAATAAAATAACTCATTCATATGCAAAAAAACCTGAACTATCAAAACTCATTCTATTTCCACATCCAATAAGGAATCCTTTTCCTCTCAAGGAATCAAGCTATTATTTTCTACATGATGTATAATTTTACATGTGTGAAATTGTTATCTGAATGATTTCTGGAACTAAAGCTTTAGTAATGATGACATGGTAAATCTTCTATGAAGTGATTTGATTGTTCCAGAAGTGGGACCAGAAATGGGTGGGTGTGAGAAATACATCTAATTATGTTCTCAGAAGGAAAGTTGATGTTTTTGTGATTATATACTGGCTGTGTAGAATGACAGTGCATCTGAAATGACCAGAAATGGAATGTTAGAAACTACAACCTTTCTTTCCTATGCTTGGGTCTATCATAGTAGACACAGAAAATTATTCAGTGTAGTCACATTTATTAATTTTGCAGTTCCAATGAGTATTCTGCAGAAGAATGGCTCATGTAGCTGAAAACTATTTTGTTGCAGTTTTTCCTTAGCCTGACACCTACTTTTAATCCAGTCCAAAAAGGCAAACAATGCTGAATTCTCAGTTAGGATATGTATTAAAATTTAAATAGTATGACTGGGATTTCAAAGCCATGTCAGTGGCATCTTTTGCCCAGCTTTCATTAATGTGAATGGGAATTGGATCTCCAAATCTGTTAGGCAGCTTTGAAGATCTCATTCTAAGTGCACTAGCTGCAGGCACATGAGTTGCTAAGCTGATTTCCCTCACTGGAGGAATGAGACCAGTATTATATTAGATCTGTGGAGAAGTGTCTTGTGCTATATTGGGAGTATTCCTCACATGAGTGTTTTCCCTCCTTCCTCTCTCCCTCTGTGGCTCTCTCCTCAGTAATGTTTATTTTGATTTGAAATCCATCTCGAACAAGCTCTGGAAGTACAACCGTTATCGCTACATCATGACCTACCATGAGAAACCATGGCTGCCTCCACCATTCATCCTCCTGAGTCACATTGGCCTTCTGATAAAGTGCATCTTCTACCACCAGCCCCCAAATGAGTTGGACCAAGAGGAAGGCGATGTTGGACTAAGTAAGCTGGGAAAAGAAATAGCTCATCATCACTCCCATTACTGTGTCTACAAAAAAGAAAAAAAGAAAAAAAGGGGGTAATGCTTTGCTTTGTGTTTGGCTGTTGCTGTGCTGCATACTGTGCATCAGTTCAGTCATGATACCTCACAACTCTGAGCTGAAATAAAGGGACAGCAATTTATTCTGTAGGAACAAAATAATTTCTTATTTTAAAAGAAATTAAGCAGTACCAAAAATGTAAATTTCTGTACATTTGCCATGAAAAGACCAATAATTCCTTTATCATTACCTGGGGAAAGTAGCTGCAGAGCCCAAGGATAGAGGAGATCCAGTGATTGAGGATGCAGAGAGGCTTCCCACCTCCTTGCTGCTTTTGTCCCTTTGTGCACTGGCTTGTCACTGCACCTTACCTTCACTTTTCCCAGCCTGGAATTCTTCATACCAGGTCTTTCCTAATGCCTCCTTAAGGTGATGCCAGTTCCCTGTCCTACTGTCACCAGCTCTGCCAGGAGTAGCCTGAGCTGTTGTGGGAATGGGACTTCAAGATACTGGGATGGAAATGAATACTCAGTAATGGGGCTTGGTGGTGGGTGTGAGGCAGGGGAAGAGGTGACTGTAGTATATCTAAAATAAATTGGGAAGCATTGATATCTAGTATTATACAGCCTCATCCTTTTTGATGCATTGTACATCCTTGATGCCTTATAATAGAAGTGGGCAGACCTGTTTGGGTTATGCCCCACTTTGAATTTTCTCTGCGGAACATGAATCCCTGAAGATACCTGGCATGCTCACAGGTGGTTACAGAGCTCAAAAACAGGTGTAGCTAATCAATGCTGAGCTACTGTACTGCTCCTCCCTGGTTCAGCTCCCCCATCATGACTGGATGCACCAGCCTGCCTTTGAAGTGCCATTGCTTGTTCTAAACACAGCTTAAGTCAGTGGCATAGCATAGAGGGTGTCTTGTAAGGAGCATTAGTCTGAAGGAAAACTGCTTAGCACATCTAAAAATCCTTGCACAGAAGAGGGCTCATGGTTTCCTTACCTTTCTCTCAGAAGGAGAATTTTTTTCTGTTTAGGCACCTCTGGGTATGTTTTCTATACACTTTTGCTTGATAGCTTTCTCTTTAGTTTTGGTGTTGTTATGATTAACTGGTTTTCACAGCGAGAGCTCAGGGCCACCCTGTGGAAAATAAATACCAAGACACAGAGTAAAATTTTGGAGGGAAAAACACAGGTCAAACAGGGGAGAAAAGTGTCTGGAAGGTGATGAAGTCTCATTTGGAGTGAGAGGGCTCTTCACTGCTTAGCTGTGTGTTGAAACTGAGTACTACATCCTTGCAGCAAACTGCCTTGTTGCTTGGAACAGGCCCCTCTCTGGCAAGTACAGTGAGGACTTTGGTGCATAAAAAAGGACAGAAAAGAGGAGCTTGGAAAATGTGGCGTTTGAGCCACAGAAGCAGCTTTCCACCATATGCATTTTTTTGTACTTCCTTGTAATGGAGCTGTTATCTCAGAAGTCTTGGTGTGCTAGAAGAATAGCACCATGAGCTGCCCAAGTTATGGAGTTTTAAACTTCTGAATGCTTTTTTTCCCCTCAATAATCTTGGGGTGGAGGGTATTAATGTTTTGTACATATGAACTTTTATTAAGCATACCTGAATGTTTTATAGATATGAGCACATTAACCAGTCAGGTGAAAAAAAAAAAAAAAGGCTTTGCAGCTTTGAGCACCTAAATGGACTGTAATTGTTTTAGGCAACTAGCTCTAAATGAATGCCTGGGCTAAAATGAAGTGAAATTTTTGTAAGGTTTACATGTTCATATCTAAGTCTTGTGAATGACACATGTATAACAAAGTACAGGGAAAAAATTGTGAGAAAATTAGTCTTTGTGAGCAGCCATTCAGATATGCATTTTTGAGGCTTTAAAGAGGAGTGTACTGGAATTTTTGTTTGTGTAGTTTTGTTCCCTATGTAAAGAAAAACAAAATCTCACATTTTCATGTATTTGAGTCTTTAGGTCTGATTCATTCTTATCAAGGGAGGGACCGTAAACAAATTTTTTGACTGGATTTTTTTTTTCCCCTCATGCATACTTATAAATTATTACAATTATTAACATGCTTCATACTGATTCCCACCTCCATTTTTCAGAGCTCTACCTGAGTGATGAGGAGTTAAAGAAACTCCATGACTTTGAGGAACAGTGTGTAGAAGAATATTTTCTTGAAAAGAATGAAAACCTGAGTTCCAGTAGCAGTGAAAGGATCCGTTTGACCACAGAAAGGTGTGTTTTGATGCATATTTATGTTCTTTGTATAAATTTGTCATATAAAAATACTTGGATAAGTTCATGCTTTTGAAGCTGGTTATGGCCACTCTGAACATGCATAGGCCTTGTTAATTTGATGGAATTGTGTCTGTTTCTGTATATTCATCTCTTTGAGGCATATGTCAGATGTGTCTGGGAAGCCTTGCTGACAGAATTGTATCCCCAGACCCGTGCAGTGTGCGCATGGTTAAGGGAGTACAGCGAGGTGCTGCTCAGTTTCACTTGTGCAGATCAGGTAGCACTACAAAAGCAAGCCAGACAACAGCATACATTATGTAATTTTATTTAAAAGCTTAGTAGTGTAGGGACTCTGAGTATTGCTTGTGATTGGGTAAAATTGCTGCTTACAGAAACAGCCTGAAAACCATTGTAGCATTATTTGTAATGTAGTGTCTTGGTTTATACAATGTCAATACACAGCCACCAGCTGGGTTTCAAAACAGTCAGTATTGGCCTAATTAAGCTTTTTATTGAAATCAATGATAAATCTACCATTAAGTTGAATGGGAACAGTTAAAAAAATGAACACTATAAAAAGTCTTACTGAATGCCAACACTGATTTAATCTAACAAATTTGTTTTTTCTAGAGAAAGCATAACATTGTTTCCTACATGTTAAAATTAAACACAGAAGCAAAAGAAATATCCTCTCTAAAAGAAATTAAATAAGTAGTTTTGTTCAGAAACTGCAGAATTGATTACTTCAAGAAGGTCTCATTTACTGGATAAATATATATCTGGAAAGGAATTTTAGTTACTCTGTGACAAAGGAAAGAAATTACTACTGCATATTGCCTGCGGCTAACTTATCATTGTCTTAGTGATAAAGTAACAGAGAAGAAATATGAAGGTACTGATTTGGTTAAAATGATTTAATTCCAGTGTACTTTTCACAGGGATTTGAGGATAATAAATAAAGCTTTGGTTTTTTAGGCAGTTAAATTTTACCTGAAGATAACCAATGCCATAAGATGCATAGAATCTGCTTCCAGAGGCCAAATATGTTCTTGGGAAGACCTGTTTCTCAGCAGTCTTTAGTATTTGAAAAATGCAGGATTAAAGTTTTTGTGTGAGCCTTATCCTTTTCATGCTTGCACAAGAAATGTAAAATGCAAGATGTCCAGTTGACAGGAAGCATATTTCATAGCAGCCATACCCAGTGTAACCTGCCATCAATGTTTTAGTAGTTCTGTGTCAATTAATGGGTATTAGCAGGAAAACAGCTATTTTTAAAATAGGTATTCCTTGAGCAAAATGTTTCCTTAAAAAACCCACTGGCAGTTTGTCTGGGTTTTGTCAAATACAGATATTAATGGCAACGAAACTCACCATTTAAAAAAAAAGCCTGTTTAAAACTCTGACTTTTTGAAATGTATTAATGGTTTCTTTCATCATCTCTCAAACAGATGTAAAGATCTATGTTTTGGCATTTTAGTTATGTTTTCTTTTTCTACCTAGAGTGGAAGAGATGTTTCAACAACTTAAAGAAGTTCATGAGAAGGTATTTTATATCAAGGAGTCTTTACTCTCCCTAGACAGCCAGCTAGGACATTTGCAAGACCTGTCTGCCCTGACAGTGGACATCCTGAAAGTGCTTTCAGCTGTAGACACCTTGAAGGTGGAAGAAGCCTTACTGGCTGACACAAAACATCAAAGTTGCAGGAAGCTGCCCCATAGCTGGAGCAATGCATTCTATTCCAAGACTTTGAGCAGCCTGGAGGGCTTGTATGACAAGAAATACCACTATTACAGCATGCCACCCTCCCTCTTACGGAGCTTGGTAAGGACTCAATCTCCATCAGAGTGCAAACTCTTGAAGTCTGAGAGTAACAAGGTGGTAGAAGACAGCTCTCAAAAGGTAGAAATAGAAACAGACACAATCACTTCAGGAGTATCCTCTGAGACTAAGTCGACTCCTAGGTATGGGCAGTTTTTGCTGGTGCCTCCTGACCATCAGGGAGGGTCTTTTTGCGATGATGTCACCTTAAATTTCTCCTTTTTGAACACTGCTGCCAAGTACAAGGATGAAGCATTCAGAGATGACCTGCAAAGTAGCATTGTAGTTCCTCAAAACTTGCCGGGTATCAGCTTCCTTGGTAAAGAGACAGAAGGTTACCAATGGAGCCAGAGAGACTATGTTATTCATTTGCCATCAGAAAAGATTAATGCTGCAGAAGCTGCTCATACCCTTGATCTCCAGCCACCACTGGATATTAAAGAAAGTGCAGAATCCCCTTGTGATGACAAGGAAGAAACTGAAGGTGGTTATGTGAACTGGGGATTCTCTGAAGGTGATGAAAAAGGAGTTTTCATCTCAGATTCAAAGAAGAAAGCCTTGTACCTCCATTCCTCATATGACAGGGCTAACAATTGCCAGAATAATCCCACCAGGAATGTCCACTTAAGGGATTCGAAGTCCTTCTCCTACAACTCTGTCAAGTCATGTCACAGCAGCAGCCTCTCTCAGAACAGGCTGAAACGAAGCATCTCCTTCTGGATCAGCCCTCTCTGGAGGGACTGGAGTTTCTGCAGAAGCAACAGCTTACCATCCCCTAAGAAAGAGAGATCAGGGAAAGTCTGCAATGCTGTAGGCGGTAATTATAAAACATTAAACATGTACAGTATCTGCTACTGGAGAGTCTAAGACATCAAAAAATGTTTCATTTGCATGCAGAAGATATTAGATGCAGTGGTGGATAATAGCTGGGAGTCCAGAGTTGCTCTCTCACTTTGTTTGTGTGTGTCTGTTGGGAATATCTGAAGTATGCCTGCTATCCAAGCTGCAACACACCTGTGTGTCAGCTACCCTGATCTGCCCCATCTCATGGAATCTCCATGTCTGTGCTACACAGCCAGGTGGCAGAAGGATTGTGCTCACTCTGAGGAGGTCTCTTGCCCTGGGAATGCAAAGACAGAATTGCAGGAACCAAAATACATTACATGTACATAGAGATACATTAGGACTATCAGAGATGGGTGCATGGAGAATGAAAAGGCATATTTTCTGTAGTCAGTTTAAACACCTCTTTGTCCACCATCAAGTTTACTTACCAAGTGTTAAAATACATCAGATTCCAGTTTCAGTTATGAATAGTATAAGGTGATGGATGGCATTAGTTTTTTTATGTCTTGTGATGCTGCACATCTTTGCATGGAACTGCCTGAGTGCTGAGTTTGGATACCACAACTTTTTCTTGGATTGCTTTAGACATCTGCCAGTTCTCAGTCCTATCAGATTTTCCCTTAGTAAACAGAAACTCTGTAGCTTAAAGGTGTTTTTTGACTCTTTCCTGCAGAATCTTTAGGATCCTGTGAGCTACACCAGAGTGAGGCAACTAAGGCAAAACAGCAAAACAGAGACAGAAAGTCTGGGAGAGGAAAGAGGAATCCAAAACCTCTTCAGGTGCCGGTATGGGCAGATGCAAGAGAATTGTGTATCTCAAAACTGTCTTTTTCATTCCTTAAGAGCAGTTCTGCAGTGTGGTTTCACTGAAATGCAAACATTTAAAATGTTGCACACAAACTGCAGCATCTCCGCTGTGTGTCTAGTTTTGGTTCCATTTTTACTTTTTTTCTGGATCTGTACGGTTTCTGTTTTGAATTTGCTGGCATTCAAGGACTTTGGTATACCATGCTGCTACTGGTTTTGTGATGATTCAGAACCATAAATCAGTTGTTGTATTTCAACTTTCAGGGGAACTTGTGGAGGCTTCATGTGAGCTAGCCTAGACTGAAACAGCGATCATATCCAGGGGATTTACAACCGTACTCGGGCAAGATAGGCCTCATAATGTTGCCTCCTGCCTGAAAGAGTCCCATAGACTTTTCTCTGAACCCACCAAACATTTAGCACATTGCAGAAAGTATATTGATTTGGCATAGGTATGGGGCAACTTTTGCAACTGTCTGTGTGTTCATAAATTAAAATCTATTTCTAGCACCTATAAAAAATTCTAGAGTGTTTATTATCTAGAAAGAATTATCACGGTTTAATGAGATGAATATTGAAGGCTGGTTTATTTACGTAAGATACACAGGTCAGCAAAGAGTCTCGTACTTGAACTTTGAAATCTAGTATCTCCCAAGGTATTAGGTCTCAAAGTTCAAATACTTTCAGATAGTGTGAGACCGCAGTACTTGCTAGACAAAAGCAACGTCTTCTGCAATTTGTAACAAAACTGGGAAAACCTGTTTCTCAGTTGGGAGTGCATTCATTAATTCATTGGCATTTCAGAGATGCTCTGAGAGGCCACATCATAATGCGATCAGAGGAACTGTGGAGATGCTAGTCATCCTGTAAATCCAGTATTGCTTTGTCTGTGTCTTGGCAGGTGATTAGAGTGGATGGTTGTCCTCAGAACACTCAAGTGAACTCAGAGCCTGCAGAAATCAATGTCTGGGATGAGCAAGAGAAACACAGCAAGAATTGGCTCACCGTGTCTAATTTCAGTCAGCTAAGTATGCTACATGTTACAAAAAGTGAATTTCAGAATAGCTTTTAAAAAGAACCAGTAAATATAATTCAGTAAATCCAAGTGTCATCCACCATTTTCACCTTATGGCATAATTTTTATAGAATTAGACTTCATTTGTATTGGTTATTTGATGCAACATTTAAGAGGCAGAAGAGTCACAGGATGGATGGAAAATCAGGGGACCACTTTTTGGGACCACTGCCTGTCTTCCATGGGAGATAGTTGAGTGCTAATCCTCAGGAATAAGTAGGAAGAATGATGTCTTTGTCTCCTCCTGAAGTGCCTTCTAAAGTGACATTTTCTAAAGTAGCACCCTGGCTAATTGCAAAATAATAAACTCATTATTTTTCAGGACATTTACCCTTACAGGCAGTGCTGTGATACTGTGTTTGTTGGCAGATCCTCTGCCTGCATCATTCATTTCTCATTGCTCAGAAACACATCCTCCAAAGGGAAGAAACTAATTCTGTATTGTCTCTTTTGAAGAGAAAAGGAATGGTATTCTGACTCTTCATTTAGTAATTCTCTATCTCTTTAATTCTCAGAAATTCTATTCATCATTAATCTCATCTTTCAACTTTGCGGTGATGTAGTTCACTGGTTTCATCCTGTGAGCTGCTGGGAGAAGTCCTGGACAGTGCTGTGGCTCAGTACCACTCAGTACTCAGCCCTCAGAGGAGGGCTGTACTCCAAAGTGTGCTGAAAAATGTGGAAATAGTCTGTTTAGCCCTATGAAATTCTGTCATTGTTTTTTTAACCCATTAGTGGGTTACATTTACTGGGACAATATGGTGTATAGGTGTTTATTTTATAACGCTGTGTAGTTATTTAGTTTATAGCAATAGAGTTGTTAATTTACCCTCTAGAAATAGCTGACAGATTCTCTTTTGACTAGGTTTGGAACGTCTCCATTACAAGCACCAGAAAATTAAAAATCCAGACTTTGGTAGGCATACCATACCATTCTGTGATTACCTGAGGCATTCTAGAGAGGTAAGACCAAGCATTACATCGTAGTCCATAATTTTGGCTGGAATGAGCCCAGAGTAGCTCTACTAGCTGATGATCCAGAGTCATCCCTGGATTTGCCAATAGAATTTCTTTGTCACAACATTCCTCTTTGAGAGATGAGAAACTTTGTTGTCTGCTGGAACAGTGTACGTGTGGCAGTAAATAAATGATTTAACAGCTGCTAACACTCTACTAAGATTATTGAAATAGGACATTAAATTACTGAATCTTTGAGTGCTTCTGAGTATGACCTTAGTCACAAATAACACAAGGTGATTTTTTATCAGGCAATGAATGAGCACACAACTTGATCTTGAACTTGTGGGCAGAATGGATTAGAAGACAATTTTGAAGTGTTAGCTACATAGCACTCACTTTTTCACATAGTCATTTCTTGCAAAAGGATAGATAAATATCAATAATAATTGCAAAGCATGGATTTTTTAACCATTGTAAAAAAATTGATGTTGTCTTATAAACATTGTATTTTATTATTTACCGGAATTAATATGCAGCTCTGTAATCTAAAGTTTCTCTTCCTGTATGAAAATTAATATAGGCTCCTTGAATTTGATGGAGCTAGTAGACCAATTTATATTTCCTGAAGACTTGAGCAGGAATCTGGATTGTGGAAACTACTATCTGTTTTAAAATTATGTAGCTAATAGAAGAAATGGAATAGCTAATAGAAGAAAATGTACCATTCATTAGATTTTATATTTCAGAGAAATGAAAGGAACTTAGCAAAGAATAAATTAAGAAAAGGAAATGTAAGCAAATCCTTTCCTCCTTCTTTTCAAGACCACCAAAGCACCCATCCTTGTTGATTTCACTTATAGGATTTTGGTTATTAAAATGGAGATCTTTCAAAGACTAGCTTATTTTTCACTGAAAATTATAATTTTTCCTTTTTTTTGGGAATAAAAATGAAACATATAATTTCAGTTATGCTGTTCTGAGTGTCGTAGAACTTGAATCCCATATACCAGGGATGAGAGCTTTAATGTTTCAATTTTAAAAAATGGTGGGGTTTTGTATGAAAAAGTGATGAGAGAGAGAAATAGAAATAAATTTACAGATTTTGTGTTGTGTAAAACTGAAACTTGGACTCAAAATCAATACATCTTTGAATTGTGAATCACAGGATCCGCCAGACAAAATGAAGTCAGGAAAACTGTGTGAGGTAACCAAGTAATCTGGTGTTTCATAGCTTATATTAAGATATATTCAGATAAAACTCAAGTGTGATATTTTTTAAATTGTAAAAAACCCCATTTTGCTGATTAATAGCAGTATTGGAGTTATGCTGAAACCAGTTGTTTCTGAATGACCAACTTCAAATTATTTATTCTTCCAAGGTTCAGCTTTCAGTATCGACTGAATTGTTGTGCCTCTCTCTGGAATATGAAAGCTTATATTTATCACTGAGATGTAACAAAGTTGCTGCATCCAACTGTTTCACTTGGAGAGGGATGTATTTTAAAGATATGTATCTTACCAAAAGTGAAGCTTCCCACTCATGGCATACCAGGGGCTCAGAAATCCTTCTTGATAGGAAGCAGGGAGCTGTGTAGGAAGCTTTTGTTAAAGACTTTCTCATTGTCAAAGCAAGGTACATGTGCAAAATATGAGAGAAATTAAAACAAAATATTAAAATTTATTTAAGTTTCAGTTTAAATTAAAAGTTGAATTTTAGTTGATTCTTCTTTAAACTTAGCTGTCATAAAACATTTGTGTATGTGTGTGTTTTGAGGATTGAAATTGAACAGGATTGAATACTACTGAGAATTAAAAATCCATTTCTTACTGTCACATTAGGAGGACCTGGCTGGCCCATTTTTTTCCTAATATGGCTTGAAGTTTTAAAGATTATTTGAGTATTTCTTTAAATAAAAGATCTGGAAAATATGTGATCTAAATAACCCTGGAAAGCTGCTCAGTGTGTTACAGTCTTCTGTTCCAGGGCTTATTTTCAACAACAGTAAGGGTTATATGTACATTGGAATTTTCCAACATAAAGAAAGTTCTCTAATACTGTGCTTATTAGAAGACCTTTAACTAGCTTTGTGAGTGTATGGAGATATAGATGGTGACCTGAGTAATTCAAATGTCTGGAGACAACATGTAAAATGGCAATGTGAGCAAATTATTTCCATTTTAGTGTATGTATGGCGGTGCTATGATTCACCTGCCTGTTAGGGTCATTATTCATGTTAACAAAAATCATATCAACAACTGTTCTCAATATTGTACCTTCTTGAGCTGTGCACTGTGTATATGATAAAGATGTGCATATTTTACTGGTAAAAATATCTTTTTTTTTTAGGAATTCAGTAATAGTGTATTTGGAAACACCAAGAAAAGTAATCTGAACAGGAACTCCTCGTATGTATCATTAGTATGTTAAGACACTCATCACAGGTTTTCAGAAAGAGGTGTCTATAGTGTCTGCAGGTTTCCATTTCAGTTCTGCAATATACTTAGAATGACCAATTCTTGAGACATGGAGAGTTAAGGCCATTCAGTGTATTTAAGTTTATTTAAAGGAAATCTTATTAATAGAGATCAAAGAGAGCCATTTAAACAAAATGTATTATTTTAGGTGGAATAGACACCCTTTCTAATTCAAACAATAATTGAATTTTCTAATTCAGTCACTAAGATGACAGCTAGACCTGATGATTTACAAGGTATTTTCCAGCCCTAATGATTCTATGATTCTCTGGTGATTCCATGGTTGTATGAGCATAGCATCTTTAATTAGCCCTTTTTCCAATCTAGTCAGCATGGAAAGTTGTATTTGCTTTTGCTGTGCTATTACATGTTTTATTTTTTAATAATTGCAATGCTAGCATCTCCTGAAAACTTCTCTCATTGACCAATTCATCTACTTCGCACATTTGCTAAATATTTAGTTCAGTTTTCTTCATGCATTTTCAGAGGTTATTAAGCTTTAATTACATTCAGTGAAAGTATACTGGTTTCACAAGTGGTTTCCATTTTCTTGTGAGGTTTTAAATATTTTCCCCAGATTGATTAATTATTATCATAATATTAGTAGGATTTAGGGGCTGTTGAGTGGCCTGAATCTGTTGCTTAGTCTGTAGTCTTCAGTGGGATACCTCTGGTCTCTGAGGTGAATCATATCTTCTGTGTTCTATAACAAAGACTGCTTAAATGCAGCAGTCTTTTTGCAATCAGACTTGTTAATCCAAAGAACTACCAATTTTAAAAGTATGTTCTTTTACAAGGGATGGTAATGACAAAAGTAACTGTTAATACATCTCAGCATTGACTAAAAAATGAACAGTTGTGTATGTGATTGAAAGCTCTGTAACTGATACTGTTATTGCAGTGTAAAAGATGCAAATAGCAGTTCAACATAAAGGAGAGAAAGAAACATGTAGAAAAATGTGTCAGTTCTTCAGTGCCTGAAGATTATTTGCTCATGGCTTTGTTGAACAAAATTTCACTTATTTTACCTTAAGATCGCTGAGTCACATATCTTTACATGTGATCTATGTGTACCAGTTTTAGCTTAATGACAGAAATGTTGGATTAAAATATCAAATATTTGCTTTTAAACAGATTGAGAGCTCCAGAGGAAACTGACAGTAAGTTTTTCGTTGCTTGTCACTCATTTTAACTCCCATCTGCAATTCTCATGCTGACAATTCTGAAGTACAAAATCCAAAAAGAAGCTAATTTACTGTAGTTGAGGATTATAGCACAGATATACTTTCCTGTGTTAATAACTATTTTTTACTTTAAAGTAAAAGATTTTTTTTAATGAGAAACATGTTTTTCTCATAACAACTGCATAATCTTAAAAGAAAAGGTTTTATTTTCACTCTAGTCTGCCCAGTAATGTTGTCTTTTCAGCAGGAAGAAACTCTTTAAGATGCTTCTGCTTTGATTCCTGACGGTACAAGTGACCTCCTGGGTTAAACCAGGTGTATGTCTGAAGTTCTAAGATTTCTAATGTATGCTTGATTTTTCAAATTGCAATTATGTGTAATATCCCTGTTTGGGTTGTTTACCTGGAATTCTGAAATCTGTGAAGGACTAAATTTATTATGAAATGTCCAATTAAGAAGTTCAAGCTTTTAGTGTGGAATCAGTTTGTTCCTCAAAAGCAGAGTGTTAGTGTGGTATTTGTTGTGTTTTAGTCCATCTCCCAGTTTTCCTGGCATGACACTTAGCTGAAAGAGGCTGAGCAGCTGGGCATCTATTTCTTTTTGAGATTAGCTATGGTGCAGGAATGAATTGCTGCTAGTCTTATCTCCACTTCAAGTGATGCTGTTTGCTGGTTCATCTGTGCATAAAGCACTGAAGCATTCTGCTGCAAGCACACTGAGTTGTAAGGTTGCTCTCCAGAGCACACCATTGTTTTGCCATTCTCAAAAGGTCCCTTTTCATGCTTTGTTTTTTTGCAACATGCAAAATGCTGCAAAAGTAGATGTGTCCAGCAAGAAAAAATGACAAGGGACTTTGAATCACTACGGAGAGTGAAAAATGCTGACCCTTCGCCCAATATCTATAGATGTTTTCATGTAAGGTCTCTTTCACTATATAAGGGACTAAAAGCAAATGGAATACACCAAAAAGAAAAGTGTTAAGTTCAAAAAATTGTGGTCAACATTGTTTTGATTATGTAATTTTTTTGAAAATTAACAGTAGTACAGTATATATAGATACTGAAATCTGGAATTTTGAAGGATGGTTTTCCAGGAGAACAAAATTATTTCATCTAATTAATGAAAATGTGTTCATTTTTCTTGGTTGTTTTAAAAAGGCTTTTTTAAATAAAGCAAACATTTTTTGGACCAAATTTGATCTGTCTGAGCATATGTAACCACCAAAAATGTTTGCCTGCTTATATTTTAACAGCACTTTGGATGCTGTGGGTTAATTCCTCTTTAGAATGTTGAGCCAGCAATTCTGATTAATCTGTTTTGTGACAAACTCTGGGATGGAAGGAATTAAAAAATCATGCATTTGTGTTTGATATAATAATTAATACAACAATCCTTTAAACATTATTTCAGAGATCTTCTCCTGCTTGAAAACATCTCAAGATTTGCATCTTCACTACTCAGGTAAGCAGGAGGCACAAGAATGACAGTTGAGGAATTTAAGAAATTAAAACGAACATTAGTTGTCCCTTTGTCATCCACTGTGATTTTCATTTTGAGGACTTGCACAATTGCCCGCTGCTAAGAAGGTTCTGTGTTAATTCATGTCTAACACTCGAATGAAAGGATTATTGATTTTTTTTTTCTGTTGATAATTGCTTCATTCTGGGTATTTATGGCAAATCCAGAGCAGAATGTAGATAATCCCTTTCAAAATATCAGTGAAAATCATGAATACAGGTCAACTCCTGAACACGCAGAAGAGGCACTGATTTGTTTATAGCTGTCAATCCCCTCCCACCTCCCAAACCCTCCTTTGCACTTTCTGGAGTTCTTTTCTTCAGATAATTGGTCCTGTACTGCTTAATCTGTCTTTGTATATCTATGAACTCCCGAAAATCTGGCAGGGAATAAATCTTTTGAATGTTAATTTCCTGCAGTCCTGCCTTTCCCCGAGCTGAGTCCGCACAGGTTTTCCCCTAAGGCCTGGATGTCAGTTTTCCCAGGAGGAGACGAGAGCAGAAATTGCCGGTAGATGTCACCATTGCCCACAGGACTTGGCCTCCGGTACAGGCAGGGCTGGACTAAACCAAAACTGTTAGCAGCCTTTTTAAATTCAAAATGTTCCTTCCGAGTTTTCACTGGCAATAATCAACTGGCTTGGAATCAACTGTACCGATGTAGTTTCTCTGGCATGGTGGCATTGTTGCAGGTATTGATTTATTGTTTTTCAGGCATGCTATTTGAGATGATGTTGGACTTTTTAGCACAGATGGAAGTGGTTTCCCTTATGAATTGACAAATGTCTTCAGAGGTTTTCAGTGTAGGTTTTCTTTCTTCAGGAAGGTTAGGACAGAATTTGGCCAACCAGGCCCAAAAATCCTGCACTAGAATTCTGTACCATATACTGCTTTTGTGTTATTCTTGCTATCAGTTTGAGAAAGCAAATATAATCCCACCTCTCTGCATACCCAAAATAACTAGATCTTTGTCCCAAGTTTGGCAGCTGCTGCAAGTCCATGTCACATGGCTTCTCAAAGTTCTAGAGAGACTGCTGGCAGGGTCTGACAGATGGCATAGATTTTAGCAGCTCCTCTGTTCACATCCTTCTTCCTGCTATGCACTGCTTTCATGATCATGATGGTGCTGCACCAAAGGAAGATCTTGTTTTTCAGTCCATGCTCCAACACTATTGAGGCACAGTAACCAACTCTGATTGAATGTGGTATGTGTAAACAACCTTGACCTGGAGTATGAAGGGCAGGTCTTCTCAAATGAGGACTCCAGTTCATGGGGTGGATGTGTCATGGGTGCCCTTTGCTCTGCCCTTCTGGACTCAATAACCTCTGGTTACATTTTGCTTAAAGAGGTAATCTTAAAAGAAGGATAGCTGCTGTCCAAACCCCACAAGTTCCATAAGCTCCAGAGTTGGTTACCATGGCTTTTTTGTTACTCTGCAAAGAAACACAGCTCTGCTGTGGTTGACTCTCTGCTTTGTTCACTCTCTGCTTGGGAAGATGCTTTTGCCTTCATCCATTGAATAGGGAAATTAGACAGAACAGTAGTGTCCAAGTTGCCTCCTAGTTCTAGGAGTGCCTTGTTTTACATCTCTCTTGCACTTCCTGATAAATCAATCATTGTGAAGACAAATCCATAAATATTTGGTTGGCTCTCTGAAGTTTTGAAGGTGTTTGCCTGAGAAATATGCTGCAGGTTAGGGAGATACAATAATGTTACTGATGTTTTTTGGCAAAAAGCCTGAATGAAGAACAGTACTCTGTGCAGGGAGGTCTCAGTTTTCCTGTCATACCTTGCTAAATCTCCAGGTGCTTCTAACCCTGACCAGACAAACAATGGGGTCAAGGCATCTCATCAGCACAGTGTGAGTGTGTGTTGCTGTGCTGGAGTTGACAGGAGCAGGATGGAGAAGCAGCCCTTTGTGAAAGGAGGAGGATGAGGAGATAGCAGAAGTCCTTCTAGGCAGGGTGCAAGGAGCTTTCCCAGAGAGCCTGCTTCTTTGGAAGGAGGGAATTCACAAACAGTGAGATATAATGGGTCGGTACCCAACCAGATGGGGACATGGTTAGGCCCTGGAGGTTATTCTGTATCAATTCATGCAATTTTCTGGTGATGGAGAGGGGCTCCCTTCATGTTGGGGTAGTGGAGGATCACTTGTTGCTGATTTACATGTAGTGAGTATTCACGTGTGAATTGTTTGCCTCTCTTGTACCCTCTGTTATTAATACTGCTGCTGTTACTTTAATTTTCCTATTTCATTGCCGTTTCCATTGGTCAATTCCAGTAAATTGATCTTATATAAACCCATGGTCTTTAACTGCTGTGTCTCCAATCCTCTCCATTCCACAAATGGGAGGAGAGGGCGGGAAATGAATAAGCAGTATTTGGTCTGGAATGTTTCAGTGGGAACACTGATGTGGGGACCACCATTCCTAAACCACAATGACCTTATTTAGTGTTTCATGTGAAACGTGAAGAGGTGAGATAACAGATCGGGAAAGCGTGGGTGGGAAACAAGTACTTCTTGTATTAGGTATGTCACAGTGCTGTAACCTAACCCTGTATGCTTCAGTACAGGCACTATACTGAAACAGGCCCATTGAGGAGCTCCTTTTCAGAGCAGGGAGAGGGATCAGGATTGTTTTGTTGCTGAACTGTTTTGATATCAGCTTACAAAATGATAACCTCAAGAGCAGTGAGGGTCATTTGTGATGTGTATTTAGTTCTGGTCTTCTGCCCTTACTTCAGGCACTGCCTTTAGGAAACCCTTAACATTGTCCTAGGTTGTATCAGGCACAGCATTTCCAGCTGGTCAAGGGACATGATTGTACTGCTCTGCTTGGCACTGGTGTGGTCTCACCTTAGGTACTGTGTGAGTTTGGGCACCACAACATAAAACAGACATTAAGCTATTACAGAGCATACAAAAGAGGGCCATGAGGTCTGGAGCAGAAGCTTTATCAGGAGCTTGCTGAGGTCAGCAGCTGTCTGTTCAGCCTGGAGAAGAGGAGGCTGAGGGAGACCTCACTGCTGTCTTCACCATCCTCATGAAGAGAAGCAGAGGGGTCTCTTCACTCTTGTGACCAGTAACAGGACTCAATGAACAGGCATGAAGCTGAGTCAGAAATTAGTTAGTCAGGTTTGGGCTGGATCTCAGGAAAAGGTTTTTTACCTGGGGAGTGTTTGGGCACTGGAACAGGTTCCCCGGGGAAGCAGTCATAGCACCAAGCCTGACAGAGCTCACAAAGCATTTGGGCACCACTCTTAGGCACACAGTGTCACTCTCAGGCATAGGGCCAGGATTTGGACTTGATGATCCTTATGCATCTGCTTCCTGATAGGTCCCTCAGCATATTCTATGATTCTGTGTTTCTGTAATAATTGTACCCAGCCTGTGAGCAGAACAGGGAAGGATTATTTTCCTTAGTTTTTCACTCCTTTTCCCTTCCTGAGGCCTGTTACAACATTCTTGGAGGATTTTAAATTCCCTTTGGATATTAAGGAAATCATGCTTTTGTTGCTAAGTCTGCCAGGTCTCTTCAGTGCAGTCTTACACCCTGATTAGAAGAAGGGATTCTTAGGAGGGTCTTTCAGAGATCTACCCTGAGGGTGGATAGTCATGATTGGCCTGTAATGTGAGAGAAAATGGGCCAGCTTTTGAAGGATTATTCTGCTCCAATAGCTTGGAAGTTCACCCCTGAACAACTAAGGGACCCTGTTAAAGTGGCAGAACATTTGAAAGAAAAATGCTGTGGCAGCTCAAGAGAAATGTAAAGTTCTGCAGTGTGCAGGGCCCTGGTAACTCTTTATCAGACAATCCTCTCAATACTAGACTGCACCCTCAGGGGGAAGAAGGGAAAGCAGAACAACAGGCACTGTGGCCACTCAAACTGCAGCTGAACGACAGGAACAACCCATGCTAGTATCAATTGTTCCTATGCAGAAGAAATTCAAGCCCAAAAAAGTTTGCATACTGAAGAGGAAACAGGGCCCTCAGAAGCAGGATCAGAGAAAATCACCCCCTAGGTGAGCTGTAAGGTATGTGAAAATTTTTCAGCCACCAGTCAGGAGAGTCCCTGCTGACCTGCTGCTCTGATGTTGGGATAACACAGCCATATATATATATGAAATTATATGGTCATGCAACCAATCAGCTGGGATCCCTGTCCCAGGATGTGGGCATTGACAAAGGGATTGAGAATAGAACAGAAACTCTCAGAGGCAACTCCTCTCAAGTGTGAGGGAGTGGTGACTACCTGGCTCTGGCAACATGAAGAACATCTTTTTTTCCTCCCTACTGGCCCTACTCCTTGGCTGTGGAAAGGTCTCTTTGCAGGGGCTCCCTGCCACTGAGGAGTTAACAGCTCCTTCCCTTTTTTTATCATCTGTGAATTTGCCTGGTAGCCCATCAAGCAAGGTAAAGAGGAATTTTTCCATGCCTTACCAGTATGGACCAGAGTCTCTGCTATTGGCAGCAAGTATCCCCATACTCAAGAGAGGGTACACACCATGAAGCAACCTAGTTTTTTTGTGTGTGTGACCGTGAAGAGGGCAGGAGGAAGTGGGATGCAAAACCCACCTCTGCCCTAGCAGCAGATTTGAAAGGAAGAACAACCACCAAATGTCACTCTGGTTTCCAACGAGCAAGTCCTCAGACAGAATAGGAGGGCTAGTGTTAGTTTCAATTCTCTTGAAAGGACCTTCATCTTGTATTTACAAGAAGTGAACAGTTCTCTGACCAGAATTAGAAGGGTCCTTCCTCCAGCCAGGTCTTTCCTCATCCAAGGGAAAGGGACAATCAATTCTATTGGACTGTGTGGATGTCATGGCCTGGCTCATCAGACTCACAAGAGTATTGGGGTTTAGTTGACCCCAGAGCACAATGTACCCTGATGCCATCAAGATATGCAGGGGCAGAATCTATCTCTATTCCTGGGGTGACAGGCGGATCCCAACACGTGACTGTACTGGAAGCTGAAGTGATTCTGACTGGGAACAAATGGCAAACACACCCCCTTGTGACTGGCCCAGCGGCCCTGTGCTTCCTTGGCAGAGATTGCCTCGGGAGAGAGGGTATTTCAAAGATCCAAAAATTTGGCTTTTGGGAGGCTGTAGAGACAGAGGAAGTTAGGCAACTGAACACCTTGCCTGATCTCTCAGAGGACCCCTCTGCTATGAGGTAGCTGAGGGTTGAAGAACAGGTACTGATAGCTAGCACAACAGTGCAGTGTCAATAATATCACACCAACTAGGACTCTGTGCACCCCCATCCATGACGTTATTCTTGAACTGGAGAGTCAGGGAGTGGCCAGCAAGTCTGTCTCACTCTTTTATGACCCTGTGTGTCAGTGTGTAAGTCCAGTGGACGGTGGAGACTGACAGTGTACTATTGTGGCCTGAAGGAAGTCACACCACCACTGAGTGCTGTTGTGCCAGACATGCTGGAACTTCAATATGGAGTCCAAGGCAGCAGAGTGGTGCTACCATCAATATTGCAAATGTGTTTTTCTCTATTCCTTTAGCAGCAAAGTGCAGGTCACAGTTTGCTTTCACTTGGAGGGATGTTCAGTACACCTGGAACCACCTGCCCAAGAGCTGGAAATACAGCCAGAGTATTTGCATTGAACTGATCCAGACTGCTCTGGAAAAGGGAGAGACTCAAGAACATTTGCAATGCATTAATGGCATCAACTTGTGAGACAACACAGCAGAGGAAGCTTTTGAGAAAGAGGAGAAGAGAATTCAAATCATCCTGAAGGCCAGTCCTGCCATAAGTCAAAGTAAGGTTTAGAGACCTGTGCCATAAACTCAGTTTTTAGAAGTAAAATGGCAGGATGGATATTATTAGATTTCAATGGATATAGTCAGCAAAATAACAGCTATATCCTCACCAACCAGCAGCAAGGACACAGAGGCTGTCCTACATACTGCGAGTTTTTGGTGAATGCATTGTCCAGATTAGAGTCAGATTGTGAGTTCTCTCTATCTTGTGATTCAGAAGAAGAATGATGTTAAATGGGATCCTGAACAACAACAAGCTTTCAAACAAATTAAACAGGAGATTAATTTGCAGCAGTAGCCCCTGGGCCAGTTAGGACTGGACAAGATGTGAAAATGTGCTCTACACTGCAGATAGGGAGAATGGTCCTTCCTGGAGTCTCTGACAAAACGTGCCCATGGAGGCTTGAGGATGATTCCTGTGGTTCTGGAGTCAAGAATACAAAGGACTTAAGGCCTGCTACACTCCAACTGAAACTCCCTGGCAGCTTATAAAGAGGTTTGAGCTGCTTCAGATGCGTCTGGCACCAAAGCACAGCTTCTCCTGACACCCTGACTGCCAGTGCTGGGCTGGGTGTTCAAAGGGAAAGTCCCTGCCACATATCGTGGCACTGACAACACATGGAGTAAGTGCATCACTCAGATCACACAAAAGCTTCAATAGGAAACCCCAAGCACCCAGGAATCTTGGAAGTCATCACAAACTGGCTCAAAGATGAAAATCTTGGAATATCATTGGAAGCAGAGGAGGGAAAGGTGACTTGTGCTGAGGAGATCCCAGCATTTAGTCTGTTATCAGAAAAAGTGATATGGTCTCTTCAATGATGTTTCCTGCTGTATTGAATGGTGCTCTCATCAAAAACGGGAAGCTGAAGTATGGAGTTCTACACAGTGAGTCACAGTATCTATGGAAGGACAAGGTGCATCATGTCAGGTTGCAGAGCAGAAAGTCATCCAGCTGGCTTTAGATATTGCTGAATGAGAGAAATGGCCAGCGCTGCACTTCTATATTGATTCATGAATGGTAGTAAATGCACTGCAGGGGTGGCTGGGCCAATGGAAAAAGATAAATAGGCCGTCCAGAGGTAAACCCATGTGGGCTGCTGAGCTCTGGAAAGACACCGCTGCCTGTGCAGAGAAGCTGCTGTAAGAGCACGTTGTTGTGTAGATGCACACATCCCCAGGAGTTGGGCTGCTGAAGAGCATCACAGCAATGGACAGGTGGATTGGGCTGCCAAGATTAAAGTGTCTTGGGTGGACCTGGACTGGCAGCATAAGGGTGAATTATTTCTGACTCACTGGGCCCGTGACACCCCAGGTCGGAGATGGGGACACCCCAGGGAAGAGATACAGCAATACAGTTGGGCTTGTGAGTGAGGGGTGGACTTAACCATGGACACTATTAACCATGGACATTATTTATAACTGTGAAATGTGCTGAAATAAAAAGAGGGTAAAGCTCCTGTGGTATGAGGGATGATGGTTAAAATATAAATATGGAGAGGCCTGGCAGATTGATTGTATTGCAAATGTGCCAAGGCAAGCTCTATGTACATACAATGAAAAAAACACTGGATGGCAGAGTTGCACCCCCTCACCCCACTGCTCAGAACACTGTCTTGGCACCCCAGAAAGAGGTCAGTCAGACAATAGGACCCGTTTCAAAAACAGCTTCATAGAACCCTTGGTCAGAGAGCGCAGCATCAAAGTGGGTATCATGTTTCCTGTGATGCACCAGCCTCCAGGAATGTTGAACAATAAAATGGATTGCTAAAAACCACATTGTTGACATCTTCAAATATTGGGATCTACATTTAGCAAAAAACACCTCATTGCTTAACACTAGAGGCTCCACCAGTCAAGCTCAATCAAAAGCTTCATGTACTGTACAAGGGGATAAAGCCCCTCTGGTGCATATAAGTAATATGTTCAGGAAGTCAGTTTGGATTAGTCCTGTCTCAAGCAAAGGCAAACACACCCATGGGATTGATTTTGCTGAATGACCTGATTACTCTTGTGGAGAAATGCAGATAGATGGGGAAATACAATGTGTACCTGAAGGGAATTTGATTTTCGAGTGAGAACAGATTGTGGTGTTGAGCTGTGTGTGTATTTTTGGTTTCTAAATGACACTGGCACTGTATGCCATAACTACCATGGACAGTGAGTATGGACCGCTCCAGACACACGGCTCATAAGCTCGTGATGCAGCTTGCAACCACCTGGCAGCACACCAGCCCTCCTGCTCTGGAAGACATCTAGGACAGAGAACCCACATGGACTCAATGAACTCTACAGATATCTTGGAGTGATGGCCATTGATTACGGACATGATAGCAGTGCTTATGTACATATACATCTCTATCTATATGTATGCATATAGTCGAAAGTGTATGACTTGGTCATGAAGGACATGGTACAGAAGAAGTGTGTATCTGACTTCTTTCTGGCAAGTGCATGGAGTTCTGTGGAATCCTAATATTTGTCTCAACTAGGGAAAAGGTGTAGGTGATTATCTAATCTGTGTCGAATTATCTTGACAGAAAATTGGGCACTTTTGGTTATCTTGAGTGCTTTCTGACTTTTAGCTAACCATCATCATGCATACGAGAATAGAACTGAAGTCTTTTCTACAGTGCCAGTCTGCCACAACTCTTTAATTCTCCAGTGGCTAAAATAGTTTCATTATTTGTTCCCCAAGAGTGTGGAAGACTTCGTTTTCCAGTTTGCTTTGTCAGAGTGTTGACTCAAACGAGTAATTTACCTAGGCTGAAAAATGGAGTGCCAACCTAATTTCAATTTCAACCTAAATTCATTTCTGGGTATCAAGAAGGACCTTACTAAAGCAGCTTGCCTCCTGTGTTTCCTTCCGGTTGTTTTGGGTTTGGTTTTGGTTGGTTTGTTAGTTGATTGGGTTGAAAAATCTGTTTCTTTGTCACCAGTTAGCTCTCACTCATCTCCACTTTTAGAATGCACATCTCCAGAGTCTTGCAGACGTTTGCATCTAACCTGCCCCTGAAGGGACAAATAGTACAGCTGAAGCCTGAGGCAGTTGCATTTGGGTTGTTTGAAGGATGTTTGATTTCTTAAAAGAGGAAAAATGAAGAATTTATCTCCATTTCCTAGGGTATATTAACTTCTGAAATGCCTAAAGGAGACCTGGACTGTCAGCTGTCACTATAAATTACACTGAAGTTAATCCTGTAGAGGAGACTGAAGCCTGTTGAAGCCTGTGTGAGAGTAATGACTGAATTTGGAATCTGGGTTATTATTCCAGATGCAAATCTTTAATGCTAGCTGAGTTTCTGGTATCTTTCTGTACTGTTTCTGACTAGGACAGGGTCAATTACTTGCAGAAGCCAACCAGAGGCCTGGCTAGGACCATGTCAGGTCATTGCCAAGGCTTGGGGGGAAGGGAATCTCTTCTGGGGAGGAGGGGTCCCTTCTGGATCAAGGGAATGCTGTCTTGTTTATTGTCAGGGGTATTCCCTGTGAATTGTTAATTTTTTGTGCCCCTTGTCATCAGTTTGTAGTTGCTGTTCATTTCCTTATCTTGCTGCTGTTTCCAGCAAACTGTTCTTATCTCAACCCATGATCTTTACCTTTTGTGGCTCCAGTTGTCCTTTCCAGCCCCAGCAGAGGGAAGGACAGGGGGAGGAGGAGTGGGGGAACAGTGCCTGGTTTGACATGTTTCAGTGGGAACACCAAACTGTGGAATATCATTTCCTGAAACACAGCATTGTGCAAGGGGGAGTTGCTGTCTGGGTAAAATACGGGGTGATCAGATGTTTACACAGTATCACACTGCTGCGTCCTCCTTGGCTTTATACACTACAGTAAAGAGCAGCCAAGGGGTTTTGAAACTTAGCCAGCTTCTTTATTCAGTCTAGCAATGAAATCTTTGTTCTTTGCAGCTGTTGAAAGAAACAACTTAATGAGACTTGCTCAGACCATACCATTTACACCAGTCCAGCTCTTTGGTGAGTACCAACTTCTTGCTTATGCTTTGCTTTATAAATAGTTGGTGCATTATCTTTTAAAAACTGTGCTTGAGAAATTGTCTTGGATTTATTTCAACAGTTCTTATTTTCTGAAAGAGACAAGATAGAATTGTAGTTGTGCAGTAGTTTAGGGACTTTTGGAGGTCACCTTGTCCAACTCCTTCCATGGTCAATTCAGATCATGGTCAAACCAGATTGCTGAGGTACTGTCAAATTGCATTTTTATTATGTCTATAAATGGAGACTCCTCATTTTCACTGGGCAATCTCTTCCATTGTTTGATTGACCTAATCATGAATCCAGGGTTTCTGTCTGTATTTATTGGGGTTTCCCTTGCTGTAGCTTGTATCTGTTAGTATTCACATGACTGCTGTCAACCTCAGAGATGAGTCTAACTCCATCTTTTATGTTTCAATCCTTAGGATAGCTGAAGACAGCCAGATATTTCCCCTTAACCTTGATAACTTCATTCTTTCTATTTCCCTCTCACACACACTGACACAAACACAGGTACAGAGGTAAATCTATGTATAGGATATGCCATCAAGAAGGAAACCAGGCAGTGATTTAAAGAGCATTATCCTTTTATCTGGCACAGAAAACTTTTGATGTCTTCAGTGTCAAGGAAAAATCTTTGCTGTAACTGAAGAATGGTAAAGCATAATCCATAAATTTTTGGGAAGAGTTCTGAAAGTAGTGTGCAGTATTTGCTTATGGCAGCAGAAGGTCTGCCTCTAGACCCTCAATATCTAGGTGCTGCCTTCTCAATAGGTAGAATATTTTGTCTCACGGCAACTAACTGCTGATACTTGCAGTATCATAGGATTTCTTGGGACCAGATTGCTGTAGATAATTAATATAGCCATGGTGATATTGAGCATTCTAATCTTGCAAGCTCCTAGGAGAACTTTCTGGGTATTAAACTGTCAAAAGATAATAAAATAAATACTGAATGTAAGATTAAAAAATGTGTCTAGTTGTACTATCTTGATTCAAGTGTCTGTCTTTTATGTAAGGTGCTGACTTTTCCAGTTGCTTTATTTTAAATTAAAATGTGCCTAAATTGCTGGATTCAACAGCATCTGCATTTGTGCTAATTGGTGAAAGGCAAGCTCAAAAGGGAGGAGGAAATCTACTAGTCTGGATCCAATTTGTAATTGCTTATGATGGTCTTTGCCATTTTGGCAATTTATTTACCTCATCACATTTGCCAGCGAAAACCTGTTTCTTATTAATGAATGTTACAAATAATGTGAGTTGTAGGAAGGAAAGCCAGATTTAAAAAAAATCAGTCCACTTTGCTGTTAGTTTACAAATGGCAATAGAAAAGTGTTGTTGATTCTGCTGCAAGAGGGGAATGCCTCCACAACTTTCCAGGGGGAAAGAGAGTGCAACTGAGTTAAAGCTCACTAGGTTCTGCTTGCAGAAAAAATGATATTAGCAGGAGCAGAGCACCTCAAACATTTCATCATTGCATATAACTTTGGAATTTCTAGAAAATAAGTCAAAATATTAGTTTAAAATAACAAAACCGTAAGCTTCATAATAATTTGTTTTAGCTTGTTCTCCTAGAAATGTCCTTTTCCATCTAATTTCCCTGGCTCATCACATCATGGCCAAGTCATAATTTTCAAAACAAACTGAGCTCTCTGCAGGAAAAGGTGGCACTCTCAACTACCATCAATATTGTATCAACTACAAAATTAAATTCCTTTAATATTTAATACTCAATAACTATTACAAGCTGTTTGCCTTGTTGTTATGATTTCCCCCCTATATTTATTTAAAAGTATTATTTTAAACTATTTTTTAAACTGTTCTTAAACTAAGATTTGAATTCAGGTGTTCTGCTCCTGCAGGTTTGTTTGGCTATTTATTGCTTTTTTTGGGGTTTACTTTGTGAAACACAATGTTAAAAGAAAAATTCAGGAAGTGTTCCACAGATCATGATTAACTTAAAAGTCTTATTGAAAATTCCCCTTCCACATAAAGAGAGGGAATTACACACGGGATATTTAGAGTTCATACACTGGAGATAAAAATTGTGACCCTTTAAAAATATGTTGTTTTAAATGACTGCTATAGACTAGAGTATCAGTGAGTTCTTTGTATGGAAGAATCCAGGAGGTCTTGAATTTGTCTTTATTTAGAGGCTTAATACAAGCTGTTTGGACCACCTATTATCATAGTAGAAGAATTAATGTGTAGAAGAATAGGTAATGTAAGTTTAGGCTGGGGAAGTTTTCAGACAGATGAATAGTTGTGATAAAAGGCTCCCTTTTTAAAGAAGTGTGGCTTAGAAAGGTGTGTAAAGAGGTGTGTTATTTAAAGACACAAAATGAAAATGCTGTTTCTCCTGTTTCTGCCAATGACTTTTGCTAACAAAACTTCTTTTTATTTAAGCTGGAGAGGAAGTGACAGTCTATCAGCTGGAAGAGAGTTCGCCTATGAATCTTGATAAAAGCATGTCTTCCTGGTCCCAGTGTGGCACAACTGCAATGATCCAAGTCCTGTCACGGGAGGAGATGGATGGGGGTCTGCGGAGGGCCATGAAGGTCATTTGTACTTGGTCTGAGAGTGATGTATTAAAGTTGGGACAAGTATTTATTGTGAAGTCTTTCCTGCCAGAGGTGGTTCAAGCTTGGCAAAAGATCTTTCACCATGGCACAGTATTACATCTCTGTCTGAGGGTGAGTTCAGACCTGAAGGAACAACACATCAGGCCTAGCCCGATGTTAGACTGCTTACTTTTTAATGTCTTCAACTAGTTGTCATGTGTTTTGATGTTATCTTTTGGAAAGAAAAAAGATTTTGAGGAAGTTGTATCTCCCTTTTGTAAAAAATAAATAAGCAGGGTATGTGTGTGTGATTAGTTTTTTTGAAAAATTCATGACATCTTTCTTTATGAAAATTAAGTGGTGTTTATAACATTATCTTTTTTCAGGAGATTCAACAGCAAAGGGTTGCCCAGAAGTTAATCTATACCTTCAACCAAGTGAAGCCTCATACTATTCCCTATACTCCAAGGTAAATTCAGTGCCTTTAGGTACTAGGTGAAAGAGGTTTCTCTTTTCAGCCTCCTTTAACGTTATGGGTTGCAATTATAATGAAGTGGTAATGATAATGTCTAAGGATAGCTAATGCATTTTTAAGAAGAAAGATAGGCAGCTTTGAAATTTCTCTTTATAGTTACATGTAGTGGAAAAATAAACATTCTGTTCCATAGACTTAAGCCATTTACATAATTAAAAAAAATTATTTGATGCAGCTCATTTACAGAGCACTAGGGTAAATCAGATTATATTGTTTGTTCATAAACTATACCTTCTGATCAGGTGCTTTTTTTTGAGCGTTGTCAGACCAAGAAAGTCTTTGTTCTCTCTATTATTTGTACCTACCTACTGTTGTTGAAAATGCTCCAGACAAAGAAGACATGTCCTCCTTTTTGGTATGCTTGCTCTGCATCTTGATGGCTGCTGGCTATGATGATGCTCATGACCTTGCCACCTGCTGACAGACAGTATTTACATCTACAGGTTCCTGGAAGTTTTCCTCATCTACTGCCATTCAGCAAAGCAGTGGCTGACCATCGAGAAGTACATGACTGGTGAATTTCGGAAATACAACAACAACAATGGAGATGAGATTACTCCCATCAGCTTGCTGGAAGAGCTGATGCTGGCCTTCTCTCACTGGACCTACGTCTACACCCGTGGGGAGCTCCTGGTCCTGGATATGCAAGGTGACTGCTAGCACAGGATTTCTGTTTGAAACCAGATGAAAAGTAATTATCTCAAAAGAGAATTTAGTACTGAGGGCCAAATTCTCACTTAAATGAGGAAATGCAAAGCTCAAAAAACCTCTGGGTATCTGTTGTGTGATGCCAATAAATGAGAATCCACAGAAACAGTCTAGGTTAATGTAGGTGTAATGGGAAAATAATATTGCTTCAAATGCCTCCAGGCTGAAAAACCAAAAGAGCAGTTAGATAAACTGCAGGAACATTTCATCAAGCTCCAAAAAAGCCACTCCACAGTTAAGGTATTTTTATTTTTCATAAGATGTATAAATAATACAGAGATCATGTATATGCACCCAACGTGTATGTAAATCTGTCAAAAATATGTGCACTATCTGCATTTTTTTATTGTTGATATTAATAAATCTATATGCAGTTTAAATAAGCTTTAAACCTGAATGCTATTCACAAAGTCTAGTGACTCCTTCAAAGAGCATGTGATCATTTTACTATACATATGTAAGTGGGAAGATAGCATATTTTGAGGAGATGAAACAGTTGACAATGTTCAGATGAACATCACTCATCAAACAGTATAAACACTATCGCTTTTCATTTTGTCAAGGGAAGAGTCTATGGGTAGCCAGAGACTTAACATAGTTATATTTTACAGCATCCAGAAGATGTAAGTTACAAAAAAGACATCGCTATTATGCAAAATAAGCTTATAATTCCATCTTTGCCTTGATTTGCTTTAGCTATATATGAAAAAAAGAAATTATACAGAAAGAATAAGTGTGTCTCTGCCATTGCCTATGAGAATTTGTATGAAATTTGCTCAGGTTTATTACGTAACTGTCACAGTTCCATAGCAACCATGTTGGCTCAAAAATGGAGAATATAAACATCTATGTAAATCTCAGTTTTCATCTTAAACAAACTGAGATCAGCTCTAGTTTTTGCTCATGTTTAATTCTCTAAATCTGGAATTGAAGAAAAGTGCAAGGGCTGCTCTCCTTGGAGTTCTCCTTGGAGGCTGAATCTAGACAACACTTTACTATTTAATACCATGGTCATTTCCACATACACACACATATATATATACATGTTTTGCCTAATTTGCATCAACTGAAATTGCAATCTGGGGGTATTTCAGCCACATTGTGCTGCTTCCAGAATCTTTATTTTTGTTACAAAACATAAATTTACCATGTTGAAATAAAAATAAAAATAATTGCATATCACATGGCTGTATGGCCATAGATTTTTTATTAGTGTAAAAACACAGTGATTTTTGTCAGATTCAAGAAAGGATGATTTTCGTAAATTATACTTTAATCTGTTTGGTGAAAACTGCAACATAGGTATCAGTATTCAGGTATCATAATGTCATTATTTCTTTAATATGCTTACTTGGCCACCCAAATGGAGATAGGAATAACAGATGCAAATATTTGCACATCATGAAGCTGTGGCTTGTGTTTGTTACCTTGAAGAGAATGTATGTCTGAAAGTAGCTCTATTGATATTGGTAAGATCCATGTCTGATTAGTACCTTTACTCCAAGTAAAATAACAGTGTTTTGGTCAGTCACATTTTAGTTAGTTGAACTTTAATATACCATTTATTGTACTTTGATACACTTTCCATCTACATGTAAATTAACCTCAAAGCAGCTGAAGACAGAATGTAGTAACAACTGAAACTGTAAATGTATTGCCAGTACTTTACAAATTTTTATACTCATAGCATTTTCATTCTAGCTCATGATCACTTTAACTATGACACTTCATGATGTACGAAAAAAAAAAAAGTTCATTTACATAGCTTGTTAAGTGCCAGATTATGAAATCATGACTACCTTCCTTGTAACACACAATGTTTATTTGTTGTAGGTGTTGGGGAAAACCTTACAGATCCATCTGTGATTAAACCTGAAGATAAAAAGTAGGTTTCTTTCTGTTGAAATTATCATTCATTTCTGACATTCTGCCAGCAGTCTGTATATTTAGGATGGTTTTCTATATTTTGTGGGGGAGGTTTTAATTTTTTTTACACATGGTGTTTGGGTTAAATGATAGTATGATGCCAATGGAGAGACTGCATTTTCTCCTGTGCTTTGGAGGACTTTGAGTGTCCCAGCTCTCACCATGTGGTAGAGGTATATGAAAGGTGGGAGAGTCTGCACTGCTGCGCTGGGAGCAATCTCTTTACAGAGTTGTATAAAGGATATGAATGTAGCAGTCCAGTTTCCCCTGACCTTTTCTAGGAGTATACAGGGCCACAAGGGCTTAAGAGGATGAAGAGAGGCCCCTGGTTCTTTAACCTCTCCAACAGGTTTTACTGCTGCATTTAAGCATGCAGCATGATTTCACAGATGTGATATGAAGATGGTAAATCATTAGTGGAAACTTACAAAAACTGGATAGACTAGACATACAGAAATAACAGTCTCCCTTCATGAATCAAATTTCAGAATCAGAGCCATGGCTGTTCTTGTGTTCTGTGATCTTGTGCTTTAATGGTATTTGCTGTAGTAAGAGCAGAAGCAGTGGTGTTGATGGCTGCTCTCCTACAGCTTTCCTACTCTTCCTAAACCCCACACCTCTCCAGATCTACCCTGACATCCCTGCCTCTCCCATTTCTGGTGTTCATCTTGCTCAACTCATACCATTTGATTAAAGGGAAGCCTCATGTTTAGAAGGTAGGAAGATACAAATGTAAATAGTCTAATTTATTAAAAAGGGCAACTATAGAAATATCAGATAACTTGCCTACAACTTGGAAATCCAAGTTAATTTTGTAAGCAAGTTCTTAGTTCTGGGACCATATTCAGCATTTCAAAAATATAAGTAATAAATGACTGTCTTAATGTTTAATTATGACTGTAGGTGTATTGTACATATAAAATTTATTTTGGAAACAGCAAATACATTAGAGCAATGATATACTGAGCGCTTCTCAATGACAAAGTCTTTGCCCTAAGTAGACCATAGGATCATGACAGAAGCACATAGATAGATGAAGTTAGAGATGCAGAGAGATCAAACATGTAGTTGTTCTCAATATTTTAGCAAATACTTTTAAGGTGCAGATGTATGAAATTCTGATTTGCTACTGTTCAGGTAGATTTTTTATATCAGCGGACACATAAACAGTAACAGTTATTGCTGTAAACAGTGGAGAGGCACTGACCAAAGTAGTTCACAAGACAAGTCAGGTTATCCTCTTTAAAATAAGGATAACACTTATCTATATTATTAAAATAAAGTTTATTTTTATTAGTATTCTTCTCTATTGTTTTTGCTATTAAATACTTTTGTTTAATTGATTAATAAAATTTGATTATTATTTATATATATATATATAAATACAATACATTAAAAATATATATACATAATATAATATATTTGATTATTATACTTATATATAATTTGATCTTATTTTTAGGACTTTTTGTTGTTTATCATCTGCAAAATAGTAAGTCCTAGTTAGAGAGCAAGTGTTGATTAATTAATCAAGCCTAACCTGTTTTTCTTGTATTCAGGGAAATTTTCAGAACAGCAATTAGTGAAACTATATTGTTTGATTTAGGGCTGTAAAAGAATAAGACAGTGAAACCGTAGTGTTTTCTGTAAGCAGATACCCAATTCTAAAAAATGCTTTCGAAAAGAGTAATAACAATTACAATGTAAAAGCACTGTCTTTGCTCTAACCTTCATTTGTTCACAGGAGAAACATTTCTGACAGAGGCAAGATGTGTTTTAAGTTTTCTTTTGTAAGTAAGATACTCAGATAATATCAAAACCTGCCTCAAAAGATACTTTGAGTTCATGTTCTCTTGAAAACCTAGGATAAAATAGATGGCACCTGACTTATGGGGCTGATTGAAATTTTAGTTTTACTTAGTTAAATTATTTATGTTTTGCTCTTTTAACTCCATCAGTTCATTGGTTCATGTCATTATCCTGTCATGTAAGTGTTTTATTTCATGGATCCCATATTGTGTTTTGGAAAGGTCTTTGCAATGGCAGAGTGTGACCTCCAGGTCTGTGATAGTGCTTTATGTCTTGGTTTTATATCCAGATCAAGACAAATATATTAGATCTCTTTGGAAAGTATGCCTACTGTTGTGACATCTCAGACAGATCCTGATCTGGTGCAAATCAGTGTAAGAGCTGGCCACATGCACTGCAGAGAATGTATGAAGTGATAAAATGGTACAGGTATGACGTTCACAAGAAGATTTCCCTCAAAACAGATGTAATTGAGGCACAGCAACAGTTTAACACAGTCCCTTCAGACTTCTGCTCTGCCCAAACACTCAGAAGAGCTGCCTCAAAAGCAGTACTCTGGGTGCTTTTTGTAACATGTACTACTTTGCAAGTAGTACATGTTACAAAACAAAGGCCAAAACAAAGTTAATGAGTAAAAGTAAAGTTTTCAGGGATATTACATCACATTCAGAGATGAGGAAAAGAGATCCCTGATTTTCAGACTGAAAAGAACTGATATATCCACAGAGCATCTGTTTCCAATTGTTTGATATTATCACTGCCTGAAAGATCTTTTTTTTTTTAGAAATTTATATGTTTCTTTCTGGTGCTACCTACTGACAACAAAGAAAAAAATCAGCAGCCTTTTCCTTCAATCTTTTTTTTTTCATGTTAAACTGCCTCCTAATCTTTACATGCCATGGTTTCTAGGCTGATGATAATTTCCAATTTATCCCCAGATTCCTTGAAATAGTTTTCCAGATTTAAATGTCTCATGAATCCTTATCCATATTGAATAGACAGGAAGAGTTACTTCATATAGATTACAGAAAGTATACCTTTTTATCTCAAAACAGCGTGAGAAGATATCATTCTGTCTTACTTGCTTCATCTTGCTTGGAGTAATGGTTATATTAGAGGAAGTATCAGAGTGTTAGAGGAAGTAACAGAGTGGTTGTGCGGCCTTGAAATTAGCAAAGTCTTCCTAATTTCCTATATCTGCTCAAGCAAATACTTAGGTACATTCTATTTCTGTGGCATTTCATTAAATTCCAGAAAAGGATAGAAATAGCCATACTGCATCATGTTATTTAAATATGGCCCTTGATTGAGAATTCACTTCTTCTCTTGTTTGATGTATTAATTTGCATTATAAGATGATTAGATGCTTCACAGGATCCAGGAGACACATATTCACAGGGTCTGCAAGAAAGATACTAAATTTTGTATAGTAGTTTCAGCTAACCATTACTGTTCTCTTACATGAAAAGAAAGTTTCATGTTTGAACACTGCTTTCCTTAGAGAGAATATAGTTTTGTTGGTGTGACTTATTGGTTGATTTGATAGAACTAAAATATTTTTCTATAGCTTCTCAGAGCCGTAATTGATTTCAGATTTGGAAATGTGCTGTTTCCACTCTGCATATCATTAAAATAAAATAACTAGCATTTGTAAAGTTTCTTTGGAAGTGTTTCTTGTGTGCTGTGTTCCATAGTGTCTAGACTGTCAAATTCTTGAGAGTAAAAGTGTAGTTATACTAAAATGCAGTATAGCTTTCAGACTACCTTAAGAAACTGTGGTAACTGTGTGGTACTTCTGTGTGTGGATACAGGTGGTTTCTTTTTGTAATTGTGGCGGTTTCTTTCAGAATATGCAACATACTTCCACAAATGAATCCCCTAGTAGTATTGATGAATTGGTCAAAGAACTGACACATGGAAATGAGCACAGGATGAAGACAATAAATTTTAAAATTTGCTTGTCAGCAGCATGCTGTGGGTTTTGAGGTTTAAATATTTTTTTCATTTTTCTATGCTGCATGTTTTTGTGGCTAGGGTTCTGCTAGACTTTGCATTTCTGGTTTTAATTGAAGAGAAAATAAGTCCTTGTTAGCTCTGTTTTGTTCTCACACACCCACCATCAAAACTGGAACCAGTCTACTTGCTTGGAAATGAGTGGTGGCTGCAGCAGAATCACACTGATTATGGCACATATCATCAAAATGTTACTGTGCCCAGATTTCCTTTAGTAGGGACTGATGGGTCTGTCCTGTCTGCCTTCAGAGAAAAAGAAAAGTAGTGTGGGATATATGTAGGCTAATATTTTACTGGAACTGTCAGTTTTCTTGTCTTATATCAATGAAGTTTGTAATGTGTTAACCTTTGATTGTCTTGATAAAAAGGACTAACTGATTAAAAAAATTTAAAAATGGCATCACCTCCCTCTGCAATAATTGCTTCATTTTAGATTCACTGATTTTTAAAGAATATTTCTTTTAGGTCTGGGAAGATGGTATTTGGACCAGCAAACCTAGGAGAAGATGCAATAAGAAACTTCATTGCAAAGCATCGTTGTAATTCCTGCTGCAGAAAGTTGAAACTTCCCGGTATGCAAAGTAAAGATTAATTTTTAATGTATGTATAACTTTATAAGTGCAACAAAGTAAAGGCCTCAATGTGCTATAAAGATGAGAACTGAAATTCTCTTGAACTGAAAGACTCTGGTAGGCAGAGTCTTCCTGTGCAAAGGCAGATAGGAGAATATTGTCCTTTTGCCTAACTTCCATGTAAGAGTAGGAGCTCATTGACCTGTTGTTGGCATTCAGCATGAAAGCTTCTTCCCATTGAATTTTTTCCCTTTCTTTGCTAAATGGGAGCCCATTTTTCCAGGGTCATCACTACATTTAATATCTGCAATAATTTCTAGAATTAGAAAAGAAAGTGTAACAATAGAAAATTGTAATAGGAAATGCAATGCATTAGCTGGGGAAAACCTGGAGGTTTTCTGGTCCTGCTGCAGCCCCTACTTAGGCTTAGTTGGATTGCCTGTTGTTCACGTTACATTCGGTAGAATGTGCTTCTGTGTGATGTGTGGCAGGTTTTAAAGACTGAAAGCAAAATAGATTGCTTTCTGTATGACTTTTCAGCCACTGATTTTTTCTCTGTAGAGGAAGCTCCTTCCCTTCATTGCCTACATGGAATAACAATAGCTGTTTGATTCTGAAACAGAAACTCCATAGTTATTGGTTTGGTTATCTTTGTCTGTGGCAGCTAGAGATAATAGAGGGGAAAATCAGGTGAATGAATCAGGGAAGGTTCATTCATATGGGCTCACACCACTGAGTTCCTTAGGGCTCTCAAACCCCTGGTTCTTACTTGCCTTGCTCCAGATTTTCTTCCTCCTGGAAACATCAAATAAACTGCCATGAGTTATTGGGTTGAACACTACTTGAGGGGTTAGTGCTTTTCAAACATTTACTTGGATGCATTATTGAATTTGTTTTCCTGCCATAGATTTGAGAAGAAGTAACTACACATTGGAAACTGCTGGTCCAGCCTTTGGAACAGAAGTGGAAACAAGCACTGAAGAAGCTGATGATACAGATGAGACTTCTGAGTGTGATGCACAGCTGTGAAGCAGAGAGCCCATGTGTTTGCATATTCCAAAATTTGTCATTTATCACTGCCAAGGGTTTGTCCAAAATCACAAAATACAGGTGACTGAGTGCAGCATCTGTCTGCCCTAGCTAGACCCTATAGACAAGGAATGAAAAAAATTAGCTTTATTTACTCCTTTATTTACTTGCATGCTCTTGTGCTGGCCTTTCTTGTACAGATTAACGAATCACCAGGAGCAGGTCATCCCTTACCTGGATGAACTCTCCCATCAATGCCATTTTTGATAATGTAGGTCATGGTTACAAGTTATACTTTCTTAGGAAGATGATTGTGACAAGTTCATTTCCAAGTGGTAGTAATTTCTGTTTCTCTTTCTGCTCTTTAGTAAATAAATGAATGCATACATGTGCAAATAATTAATTTTCAGTCACAGCCCACTCAGGCCCATGCTCACTTTTCTTGAGCGTAAAAGGCTCTTCAGGAAATTGCAGAAATACTACTTTCTCTTTATTATTGATTTTGATGCAGAGATAAACCAGGAATAAATAAACCAAGTAATGAAGTTTTGGTTTAAGCAGTAGAAGTGTTGGTTTAAACATGACAGACTGAAAAATTTTGTAGGAACTTCAATTCTTTTCACATACCAAGTGTTATGGTTT
Source organism: Passer domesticus (assembly GCF_036417665.1). NCBI lineage: Eukaryota > Metazoa > Chordata > Aves > Passeriformes > Passeridae > Passer > Passer domesticus. The sequence continues at coordinate 61,736,289 of NC_087512.1, forward strand.
GAGGCTGGCACAATGCCAGTGTCCTTATGAAAATATACTTTTTTTAGTGGCTGCTGTGACATGTGATCAGGAACAAAGCAAAGCAGGCTCCGATTTAGGAGTAAAGGAAAACAACTTTATTAACTACAATATCTAAAAAGGAACAGATACAGAACTAAGAATGAAAACTCTCCAAGTACATTCTTTGTTCTCTCCTCATTTCACCTACAGCATGAAATAACACCATAGATTTACACCCAGTCACCATCTCTTAGATAATCAACTTTCAGTTTACCACTACCTTTCAAATATTTAACTCTTAAGTTTTTTAGGGAGAGATGAGTCCCTCCTCGCACCACAGGCTTCCCCCAGAAACACAGTTGAAACCTCTTGTGTTTCCATGTCACTCGTGGCACTGCCCGGAGAACATTGGCCCTCGTGAGTTCTTCCCTCCATGTCCAGTGCTCTCACCACTGCACATGGACCAGAACTGCTTTTAGGGTTCCCCTTTTGAGGATGCCCCACCCAGTTCCAAAAGCAGCAGTCTCTCAGCTTTGGGACACCAGTCCCCAACAAATTTACTCCCTGGGGCCGAGGGGCCTCGTGATCAGAGATCTTCCTCTTCCTGAAGACAGAGGGAATTCCACACCCTCCTCAGTCATCTCTGTTCTCGCCACTGCTTCACTGCACTCTCTTTGGCTTCAAGGCGTCGCCTCCCCCTAAATGCAGTCTCTGTGGCACAGGAAAAACATGGGTCTGTCCATGGCCATACAAGAGAGAGTGGCCCAAGGCCACTCCATCATCTCCTCCCACCTTCTCACCTCTTCTGACATTTCCAACGTGCACCAATTTCCATCGCACTTGCTCATTTCCTCCTGCTTCACCTCTCTCTCCTCATTCTGATTCAGGAGGATCAGTATTTGCAAGGTTTCCATTACTCTAGAAAGGGGTTAAAATCTTCGCCTCTGTCTGCCCAGAACTCCTATGGAGGGTGCCGCATCCCCCACTTCTCCTTCTGGCCGGCGGTGCTGCCAGTCCATGATACAGAATTTCAAGGCAGCACAGGCAGTGGTTCTCTCTCTATCTCCCGGGGGGTTGGGGCCTGATGCTTCTCAGGGCTCCTCCACCCTTCCATCCTGCAAGGCCTTCAGCCCCTCCTCTGCCCGAGGCTCCGGCCTCCCTCACCCGGCCGCACGGCTTCCCTCTCCCAGCCAGCCCCAGCTGGGCAGGGGAGCTCTGAGCTCCTTCACGGACCGGGACCGAGAGAGAGTTCTCCTGGGAGTTCTTGCTTTTAACCCCCTGTGTTCTCAGAGGCAGTCCATACCTTCAGTGGCCAAACCAGGTGCCAATATTCAAAGCCAAGCACCGATTGAGCACAACCTCCCAAAAAACTCACTTCCTTCTTAACCTACGACACCAAGAAAACGTTGCACAATAAAGTGGCAGATTATTGGACCCACAAGCACTGATTTTTCTTATTTTGAGTTGAAGAAGTTGACTATTCTGTGGTATTTAATACAAACATCTTGAATATTATTTGACTTTTAGGACTTGCTTGTCTTTATGATATTTTAGCTTCTGAATGTTTTAAAGTTGCAATTGGATGAAAGATTGTAGAAGTCACAAAGGATAGTATGCTCCATTTGGTATTTAACTGGTTGTCAATATCAGACTGAATGTAGGACTGCTGTCTAACAGTGGTAAAATTATATTAGGCAGCATCCACGTTTGTTTCTGTTGATGTCCTCTGATTACAGTTGAAGTTCAGAAAACAGAAAAATCAATCTGTGCAATATGATTTTTGTAAAGACTGAAAAGAAATTTTCAGCAGAAGTATTTCTAATAACTGGTGCTCCAACTTTGTACTTTGGTGTTGAGTAGAAAAAACTAATGTTCAAACGTCAGTCATTAGAAAACCTTATACTTGAATAAAAAAGAAAAAATAATCATACTTCCACTACAGCTGACAGTAAATTTTAAGGTGTAAGGGGGCTTTTTATTGTGATCTGTGATTTATTTGCTATATTTCACAAGTGTTGATATATACATAGGATTTGGACGTTATGTGTCCCCAGTTTTTGTATTGATTACTATATTGATATTGAAGTTATCAGTATTGTAAACAGTCATTGCGGTAATCATCTACACAATGTTTAGCTCAGATGCTTTCAGTTTCTGGGAAAACTTAGAAGAGGTTCCTATTGGTTTTTTCTTTTTTAACATAATTTTATAAAACCACCCCATATTTTTCTCCATCAGATTATACTTCTCATTTTGCAAAATATATAGTTTCCTTTGGCTCTTCTTTTTGGAAGCAAGCCGATATATCAGAAAACTGTGGAAGAGGTAGTTTGGTTGCATCTCTGCAGACTAAGGGTGAATTTTTGTCCATATGCCTGTAAAGTAGTAATTCTGTTTCCTGTTGTTGTCATTTTAAAATCTGACTTTAGGGATATATGTGCTTACATGAATACACATATACTTTAAAGAAAGATCTTTCTCTCAAGAATTTCTAACTATTTGTCCGCCTTTGAATTCAATTAAGTTAAATGACACATACATATGTCTTGAAAGTCAAAGACAATGTAACTCCTGCCTGATAGTGTTGTTTTCTCAAAATGTTGCCATAAATTTAGAACACATATATATTATGCACCTAAAATAAATTCTAGGCCAGGCTGGGCCTAAGCACTTTATATTTCTTACAAGTTTTGAAGGTATGCACAAATCATTCTTCAGATGACCTTTTCTTGGTAATGCTCCTATTGCCTGCAAGAGTGGGTGGCTCCTGCATTCATAGCAACATTTGTGAGAATTCTTATGATATAGAGCTAGCTCAGTGTAGATTAATCTTATTCCTTCTTGTCAGTATCTGTCAAGGTAAATACTACATTGCAGTATGATATTGGGGATCCTTGCAAGATACTAATCTGTGTTAAAATGTAGTTTATTTAATTTTATAGCTATTTAATTTTGTTCAGTGTGAAATATTAAGTGGGCGAAACAAGAAAAAGAGGCATTTCAAATTGTTCCACTGTATATTTTTATCCTTGCACTAATTTTTCCAAACGTGGAGACACTAAGTTGAAGTCCAGTAATTCTGCTGGCTGATAAATGATGCCTCACCTTTCTTTTTGCATCTTTTGGGAGTGCTGGTTCATATTTCACTAAACTGTAAATTTAAGTATATGATTGAAGAACTTCCTCCCCTCCCTTTTATAGTTTAGTAATAAATTATCTTTACAATTTAAAAAAATTATTTCTTTTGAGATCTTTCTTATTACAAATTCTGTACATTCTTTAAATTGTCTTTTGATTTCTAAATACTGACATTGGATTGAAACACATGCCTACTGAAGACATTAAAAAAAAACCCCAACAGCTTTTTAAGGGGATGGCAGTAAGCCCCATTCACACTAAAATTTGGGTTCATGTGAAATGAAAGATGTGGAAGTCAGGTTCTTTCTCCAGCTGCTTGACAGCTAGAGTGGAAGAGGAAATCATGTGTGTCAAACCAAACCACAGGAGTTTTTGATTATTAGCATCAATATTTGTTTATGCTGAAAAGAACGTACAGGGATTTCTTTTATAATTCTGGTGGGTTCAGGAAAAAAAAAGCCCTGTTTACTTTGTTCAAATAAGTCAAGCAGTAAAGTTTTGAAAGGACAAAACAAAAAATCCACCAGAGTATTTATAAACTCACTTTTTAATATGAGCTTAAAAGAAGCTTACTTAGCAATACAGTTGGGATTATCCACAGCAAAATGATTTTTTGGCATCTGCTGCATTGGAGATGTAGCTTGAACATATGAAAAATATCCAGAAATTGAAAATCTCATACTCAGGAAGGTTTTTTTTTTACTTTTATTCATAATTGTGGTGTATTTGGGGTTATTAATTTGTTAGTGCAATAAAATTAAAAAGGGATATTACACATGTATTCTCTAGAAATGTATTTGTTCTAGTTTTGTCACTCTATTTCATATTATTTCTAAAGAATAAAAGAACACTTTCACAATGTTTCTGTTCTTGATAGGTGTAAAATGAAACAACATTTTTGATCACTAAGGGGAACTGGTGAAAGTAACATACAGAGAATAATGCAGTTATTTTTATCTTTAATCTCAAAGTAATAAACATGTATTCTATATTTATCACATGGTTTCCAGCTCCTCTTTTGTTTTAGTTCAGCAATAGTATTAGTTTCTATTCTTGTAGCCAATATTCTTACAACAAGTATACTTCTACACCTGTCTCATAAGCTAAAATTTAATTTACAGAAGAAGAAAGTAGATATTTTAATTTACTTATTAGTTGTTTAGTAAAGTCTGGATTTTTTTTTTTTAGTTGAGATGTGTACGCAGATCTTAGAAAACTTGGTAAATCCAATCAGTGCTGCAGGTTTTAGAAATCTAGATATCACTGTTTTAATATGATGGTCTTATTTTTTACTGTAATTTTAGTTCTCTGATGTAAGAAGCCTGTATAGCCACAAGTGTAAACAAGGAGCTGACATAAATGACTAGCACTCAATTATCAAATCTGCTACGTTTTATATCTGTTTTTTGTTCTTAGGATGCTGATGTCAGTTACCTTTTGCTGAAAAATTTGTTCCCAGGGATAAAGAAAAACCTGTCTGGATATGACTTGGGCCTTCTCATCAGCTGTGGTCACACCAGAGTAGTCAGTGCTTCCCTTATGGCTAGATCATTTGCAAGATATGTTATTCTTTTCAGCTGTTTTTTACTGTCTTTGTCATATCTTGACTTATCCTGGAAGACAATTTGATCTCCCAATGCATAGTAACTACTCCTGGGGAAAAAAAAATTCAAACTAAAACTAGGAAAAACTGTTTTCCTGTTTGATACTGAAGAGCGTGTCAACAGTTATAGTGCTCTGCCCGTTTGCCTCCACAGAATTGGCTCTGTTTGCAGAACAGAAAACAAACCAGTGCTTTAAAATACCCCAGGTACATTTAGATGTTAATATTCTGTTCTGATAATGTACTTAAGGTTCAAGAAATAAAATCAGAGAAAAGTTCTGCAGGGAAGGAGTAACTTTGTTACCTAGAGGAAGTCTGTCTGTGTTCTTTGAGTCAATGATTTAGGTAAATGTCTAAAACCTTCAATTTCTCAGGTTGCCATTGAAAATAATACAATTTGGGTTTGGCACTTTGCAGGTAGCCCAACCTATGCAAGGCTGGCAGAAGGCAGAAGGAGATGAAAGAGGAGGAGAGAGAGAGAGACGAGGAAGAGGAGGGAAGGCTGAGGCACAGTGAGCAGTCTGACTTCTGAGCCCTTCTCCTGCTGTATTTTCTCACTCAATTCTGGTCCCACAGAGATACTGCCAATGTTATCTTGTTTCTGTGGTCTGTAGGATGAGGCAGCAATATGAACTAAAACACATTTACACAGTGTAGTCAAGGTAGCCTGGTTTCAACAGGTGTCTCAGCTGATGATGAAGAAAGAGGTGCTTCTCCTCAGATGACCCCTGCTATCACATTTGAAGTGTTAATGTGCCCTCTGAAAACGTCTGGGCAGGAAACACTCAGGTCAGCAACTGCTAAGGAGAGCAACGAGATGCAGGGTGGTCAGTTAGGAATGGCCACATGCTCCTCCTGTTCTACCAAATGGATACAAGGCTGCCCTGAAGCAACCATAAGGAAATGTGGTCTGGATTAACTTCAGGTGTCCCCTGTACATTAAAGGAGCCCAGGCTGACCCTCAATGATTACTTGGTGTAGCTAATTTGAATTAAAGTTGATATCACAAATCTGCAGGTTAATTTGTTCTGAATAGGACTCCAAACAACTTGTTGAATGAAGACAAGGACCAGTGTGATCCCAGGAAATTTACTGAGTGTAAAGCTGAACCCAGGCATTGACTTTAGATGACCCCAAGCAGATCACCAGCTATCATATTGTCCCAAGTTGACCTCTTATCTAATTTGTTAGATCTTGACCTCAAATGAGGTCAACATTTGAGCCTTGGGGCTCAAAAATGAAGCCAATTTTACCTTATTGTGACTCTCTAAGTTACTTAAACTCATGTTTTCTTGAATTGACTTATGAGAGTTGACTTTAAATGACCCTGCAGTAAGAGTTGCATCTTCAGTTGAACTCAGATGACCTCAGACAGGAGTCAAGGACTGTGACTGACCTATTGGCACCAAAAGAGATTTGTCAATGACAAACCAAACAGTTAATTGGATCTGAGGTTCACCTGAATGACTTCTGGGCACTGAGCAAAGGCTGAACTGACCTCACATGAACCCTAACAGGCCCTCAGGTGACCTCAAATGAATCCTGATTTCTTAATTGGATACCAAACAGACTTTAAATATTTGCCCCACCTCCAAAGGAGAAGAGTGGTGGCTTTAAAGGATCTCTCTGAAAGTCAGAAGTATGTCAGGTCTGTCAGACTTGAGGTCTCTGTATATCAGGTTGACCTCAGGTGATCCTAGGCTGCAAACAAGAGCCTAGCTCACCTCAAACAGCACCTTGCATACACCTGGATTTCATGATGGTGAGAGATAAGCCCTATTTGACAGGTAAACTGACTCCTCAGGTTCACCTCAGATGACCCTGCAAAAGTTATTTAGCCCACAAGTTGATCGTAATCATAGACCAGGTAATTGATTCTCATTTAACCTCTACTGACCCCAAGCAGTTACTTGGATCCCATGCTCATCTCAAATGATATTTAGAGTCTCTGACTGTACTACAAGTTGATTTCCAATGACCTATTAGGTGGAAATAGGGCTTATAAGTGGTCCAAGTGACCTCCTTTTGGAAGATAAAGAGCACAGTTACCTCTCTCAAATGCTGTCAAGGCTGCAGAAAGAAGTAATTTGTGACAGAAAGGCGCTAGTTCCAGGATGTGCTGGCAGTAGCACATCCTGGTTAACACATCCAGAAAAATTTTCCTTGAAGTGATAGACTGTGTGAAAAAAAGCAACTTTTCATACCTGATCATGTCACCGATCAAACAAAAATCATGTTTGGGACAGGTTATGGGACAGATGCCCTCTGCAACCATCCACAAAGCTCCCCAAATATGCCTCTGTGGATCCTGGAACCTGGGCAGTATATAAAGGTTGCACTACTGTCTAGGTGTTAGTCCTAGGGGGAGGTCAAAACAGCTTCAGAACAAGGATGTATCACTGATAGTGGATACAAAAAAAAATTACAGAATTAACAGGTCACAAGGCATTTGCCAGAACTCCCAAGATAAAGAAGAAACTAATAAAGCCAACTCAGCTACTGTGCTGAAATCAGCTCCAACTGGGTGGAAGGTAATTCCTGTAGGGTGATCTGCAACCACTGGCTCACAGAACACCAAACCACGAAACCCACTGACTCAAAAATAGAGAAAGAAGAAGAGAAAGACTGAGCATGTGGACTAATTAGCATAAGAAGCAAAGGAATAATTTAATTACTAGAAGATAGAATACTATTTATTATGAGAACTGTGTAGCTTGCAGTCAATAAGGATTAATTCCTTTGTTTGCTAAAATGTATAGAGTGATAAGATTTGACAATCCTTGGCAGACCTTGTATACACAGTATCCCTTCCTGCACAGAATGTACCAACAGAAGGACTAACTGTGTGCCCTGGTCTACCACTGAGAAGCTGAGGGTGAAGATGGACCAGTGGGGCACTGCTGGATCCAAAGGTGGTGACTATATTCTGCTTGCACAGTCTTTCTCCTTCCCTCTCTCTCCCTTTTGATCTTTCCCCTATCACTTAATATTACAAAATAAGGTCGGTGTTAAAACAGCATTTGGTCTAGTTTACACCTTAATTTGAGCAAAGTCATCTCTCACTAATTGCACCGTAACACCTCCAAATAGGTAAGTGGTTCTCATGTTGATATCAGTTGCCTCAGGTTGCAAAAGCCTGAAATTACCTCTGGTGATCTGAGTGGATCTCAGGTTCACTTCAGTTGACTCCTGTGCACCACACAAGGACCTTGTTAATTTCAAATGATCCCCTTGTCTACTGTTTGTGTACCAAATTAATGTCAGATGACCCTGGAGAAAAATATGTGGGATGTTTTCACATTGAACTGATAATCTGATGGATCTCAGACTACCCCAGTGAAATTACCTGGGTTGACTAGACTTTAGATGCTCAGCAAAAAAATAGGGACCTTACATGACTTCTTGCCTCTGAGATTAAGCTGAGATGACCCCTGGTGAGGCACTGGGAATGAGCCGACCTTCAACAACCTTTGTGCTACTACTAATTCTATTTCTCAATGACCTCAGATGGTCCTTGTAGAGCAAATGACATCCAGGACTATGCTTGGCTTTTTGACTAAAAAGTAGAATCACAGATCCTTTTTTTTCACTTAAAATATCAGGTCACTTCTTGCAAAGTTGTCCATCTGTCCCATGCACAGGACTTTGCTTTTGTCTCACTTAGCATTGCTGCTGCTCATCCTTTTCCATCCTGTGTCTGTCAAATAGCTGAGGCATCATCTGCTTATTCTGATTTGCTATCCTTCATTAACTGGGTAAGAGCACACTCTTGCCCAATCATTATAGTTGTCTATCTCTAATTTCACTTTATTTTTGACACATTTCCTAAAAGCTCTAGATCCCAACTTATGTGCTTCCCCAGGGATGTCAGCTGAGGCCATATGGCTGGGCCTGGGGCTTCAGCTGAATTCAAACAACCCCTGAGTGACAAAAAAGGAAAGTGGTTTTCTGCAAAGGTCTATGGTGCATCAAATTGAGGACAGTTTACTTTGGACCAACTAAACATGGACAGCACTTAAACTAAGAGAAGGTCTGAGCAGTAAATTGCTGTAGTATTCTTTCCTATATTGTATTTAAGAATAAAGTAGAAAGAGAGCATTCCTGCTGGGCGTATGTGCTGATTTTGGCCCTATTTAGTTCTATTTTCTTCACAGTGGCTTGTATGGGGTTTTGTTTTGGATATGTGCTGAACACAGTGTTAATAACATAGAGATGTTTTTGTCATTGCTAAGCAGGGCTTATGCAGAGACTTTTCTTGTACTGTTGTACTGGCTAGTGAGGTGCATGAGAATTTGGGATAAGACACAGCTGGGACAAGTGACCTCTATTGACCATAGGAATGTTCCATCCTGTATGACATTAGTCTTAGTATGTAAAGTGGAGGGGGAAAAAAAGAAGGCAGGAATGTTTGGAGCTACGACATTTGTCTTCCCAAATCACTGTTACCTGTGATAGAGCCCTCCTTTCTTGAGTGTGACTTGCCTGCCCATGGGAAGCAGCAAATGAATTCCTTGTTTTGCTTTGCTTAAATGTGTGGCTTATGCTTTCTCTATTAAGCTGGCTCTATTTCAAGCCATGAATTTTCTAACTTACTCTTCTGATGGTCTCCCTCATTCCATTGGTGGGGAAATGAGTGAATGATTCTGTGGGGCTCAGTTGGTGGTTTAGACCATGACATCATGAATCTTGTCACTAAAACTGGCAAAATAAACTCCCTGGCCATTTTGTTAAGTTAGAAAGTAGACTTTATTCAAAGCTGGCGTATGTGGGAATCACTCCACAAAACACATACATCAGTCATCAAAACATTTAACTTTATACTTTTTAGCAAACAAAGGAATTGGTGTTCATTGGCTTACAGGTTATGTGGTTCCCTTTATTAATTAGTATTCTATCATCTATTGCTTATTGATTTCTCACTTCTCATGAGACTAATGGTCATCAGTCCACTTCTTCAGTCTTATTATCTTTTTCTTGGACAGGGACAGTTTCAGTAATTGTTGGCTTCTTCATCTCTGGTTTCTGTAACATGTTTTTGTAGTTTAGAAATTTGGTATTCTTAGTGTCTAGGTCTCAGTAGGAGCAGGCATGATTTCCTTTGTCTCTCCTGAATTCTCCCAGTGAAACAGTTCTTTCAACTGTTTCACTGGGATTGCTATCTTCCTATCAATAGCTGCTAAAAGTGCTATAACTCCCATTACAAAAAGATTGTTACTGTTTTCTTGACCAAACTAAACCTAAACTCTCTCTCAGGGGCAGGGGCAGAAAGAGCCATTGACTCCTGCAAAACAGAGAATCATCTACTATAGAAAAGAAAACACCTCTATTCCATGTTCCAAGTGTCAACAAGATACTAAACAATACATGAATTAATGTTTACTTTGGCAAATATCAAACATTCTCTTTGTCCTTTATGGAATGGTGTATCTCAAACAGAATCCTTACCCTGGCAGGTCTGCTTACGTGACCTTCTTTTTGCCCTGCTGTTTTGTCTTTGTCCTTCTTCCCTATCCTGCTACAGAAAAAAGGGGCAGAATCTTCTAGCACAGTCTGTGCTAGAAGATATACCACCCGCATCATTGCTGGTGGTGTGATTTTGGCAAGACAAAGATAGGGCCAGAAACTGAAAGTTTGCTATTTTTCCCGGCTCACTCTGGCGAGTGTGGGAATAGGATCAGAGCCACCCAGCTACTGGGCACCAGGAGAGAGCCCTGGGAGTGTCCTGTGCCAGTCCTGCAGAGTCCCAGGCACTGCTGCTCCAAACTGCAGAGACCTGCATGGAGAACTCGGACTGTCCTCAGCAGTGGGACAGAGCCACCACACCACGAGAGCCACAGAGGAGCCCAAAAACCCAGCTGGAGCAGAAGCAGGTGAGTGGACACTGCTGAACACAGCTGAGAACAGTGGGCAGGAGAAAACAGTGGGCAGCATGGCACAGATAATCTAAGCTGGTTGTTGTTTTCTTTTTCTTTTTTTTTCTTTTTCAATTTTTTTTTTTTTAATGGGGACTGGTGTTGGGGGGGGGGCAAAGTTCAGTGCTGAACATGCTTGTGAAGATAAAACACCCTCTCTCTATATATTGTTGTTGGGTTCTTTTTTGCTCCTAGTGCTCCTGTGGGTATTGCGATTTTCAGTAAATTGTTGTTCCAATTTATAATCTCTCTATATAGTGTTCCTCCTTTATGAGAAGGGAAAGGAGAAAGGGAACAGCTTGAGTGGGGTTTAATCTTTCAGATGGGTTTTAAACCACTACAGACCCCTTAAATCTTAAAGGAGCAGCACACACAGTTCCTTCCAGAGCGTGAGGGTAACCTTCACTCTCCAGGGAACCTGCTTTAATTAACTAAACTAACACCCCAGCAATAAACAGTGGAGTGCCCATACTTCAATAATATCATGAACCTCCCACATGCTTGTTTGCCACATCTCATTCCTTCTTTCTTTTTTTGTCATCTTTCCTATTCTAAAATTGTTGTAAATAAGATGTAAGGATCAAACTGGGTTCTTTCCGCACGTAAACCAGGAATAATGAATAGTGCCTTCTGTTTGCTGTTGAAAAACACTAAAAATCTGATGTTCTCTTCATCACAGGTTGCATTTCAATGCTGAGGGAGGCAACTGCTACACTCAGACATTTATGGTAGGACGAAGTGATTAGATTTCTGTCTTCTGCTGGTATCTGTGTTTGGGAAGGTAGACAAGCTAAACAGACACCTCTATATTGAAATAATACAGATGTAAAAACACGTTTACAATCAGAAAATTACACTGATATTGATATTACTAGCATCTGGCAAAGCTTAACCTCTTCATTTGACTTCTATTTGACTGCTAAGCCTTTTTGTACTGTTTTTTTCAGGATCAGGCATATAGCTTCCACAGCAGTTGCACTTGGTTTCCAAATATGTGAGGCTGGACATGAGCTATAAAAAACTGGATTACTTTTTTTTCAAATCTCATATCCTGTAGCTTCTTGCCACCACATCCACCCAGCACTATTCACACAATAAGCTACTCCAATAACACGAGTTTACGTCATTTTTTGATTTTCTTACGAATAAGCAGACTCAATGGCACAGAAAAAGAAACAAAAACCCAGAAAAAAATCCCGTCACAATTGTTTTTGGAGACTCATATGCCTGTTAGACTAGATTAGAAAATTAGATTATCAACTGCAAATTTGGCACCTCTGTTTTGCTACATTTGATTACAAAGCCATTCTTCACTGATTAATCCACCTACCTTTCCATGCAGAGCAAGAAAGCCTGTGGCCCAAGGGGTTGCGTAAAGAGAAACTGTGGAAGGGGAAATATGAGTTTACACAGACTATCCTGACTCTCTTCTCCTCAGGAAATGTAGATCAAGGCTACAGAAGAGACATCCAACTGCATCCTGCAGGGTCCATGAAGAAGAAGAAGAAATTATAGACTGAGCTTGTGACAGCTTTCCAACTAAGATTGCAAAATCAGCTACTTTTAACAAGAGTATATGTTAATTAAAAAAAAGCAAACAAAAAACCAAACAAAACCCCCCCACAAGTACCCAAGCCTCGAAACCAGGACAACCCCAAAAGTCCTTATAGATGTTTAGATGTTTACTATCCAATTGTGGAAAAGACCAAAAAAAGGAAGAAATATTAAGAAAACAAAATTTCTTAATTGGGGAGGAGAAAGGTGAAGATCTTTTATTTCCAACCCTGCAATATTAGGAAGCACAGCTAACTTTGCCTGAATCCAAACCCTTCTTATCCTGTAAATCTGCTGTTTCATACAGGGACATGCTAAAGTAAGTCTTATGATGTGGTGATAAAATTTCGGTAATGGCTTAAGGAATCAAGTATTCGTATTTTCATTAAGCTTACTGCAGCAGCCTTCAAATAGGGCTAGAGAGGTGTGGGTTTTTTTTGGTGCAGCTGAAGTTTATTGCTTGGCTAGCGAGCTCTGAAATGTGATGCATAATACACAAAATAAATCCCCTTTGAAGAGCAGCTGGTAGGTGTGAAAGTCAATTTTCTTTTCTTTTTTCAGAACTACATTTGTTACTAGGGCATGTCTGAAGCTGAGGATTCAGACACAATAGTTAAGGGAAGTTTAGCTGCCCGGTGAGTACATGCCTGCACTTTGAATCCAGTCTGAGGTCCCAGAAGAACTGAGATTTTGACAGCCTTCTTGACTTTGGTAGTACCCTCCAGAGCCTCTGACTGTACAGTTTAGCAACTGCCTCTCAGTAATTCTTGATGTTTGGAATTATTACATTCCTTCCCTCTCCTTGGAAGATCAGAGCTTCTCTACAGATTGCAAAATGGCTTATGGAATTGCAAGAAGCCTGTTCTAAATATTGTTAGTCTCTTCAATTTTCCAAGCTCAAGCTTATGCAAAAATGGTTCCTATGCCCATGCTCTTTGAATCCATGTAATGAGGACAGAACTCTAGATGATGACTTCTTGATTTAAAGATGCACCATTTATTAGGTACTGGATTCTACTTATTTTTCTATCTTGAATTTGCAGTTCCATGCACTCTACTCCATTACCTAGTGTGAAGTCCACAAATGCAGACACTAACTGGTTATTTCCAGCACTGTTCCCTCTGTTCAAATGATTAGGCAAAAGGAGAAATATCCTTCCATCTCTTGCTGTTCTAGGCCATGTTGAATTGGAGCATCCCATGAAACACCCGCTCTGTTTTTTGTTTATCTCAGTCCTGAATTCCAGTCCCCACCTATATATTGAAGTCAGGTTAGTAAAAGTATTATGGCACTGAGCTTCCATGCTGAGTCTATGATAGCTTTTCCTTGAATTTCTTCATTATCTGAACAGCTCTGTTTACCAAACCTATTATCCTTCCCCCTTGGTTTTCAAGCTGAGAAAGCAAAAGCAACTTCATTAATGGCTCACAGATTGATAATTAACAATTTATATGTCCCTTGTAAGGCTAGTAAGCAAAAGAATTGCTTTTGGACAGTGAAAATGCTGGAGAGAAGGAAGTGGGAGTTAACTTATGTGGTTAAGTTGTACTGCTTCATTAATCACAATCTATCTTTTATCACATTGCTCAAAGCCAAATCCATTCCGTTTCTTGGGAATGAGTTAGATTAAAATCAAGTGCTCTTAATGCATCTTTGACATCTGGCCTAGCAGCTGGCTATCACTAATATTGCTCTTTAGAAATGTCAGGAGCCACATTTACTGTGACCATTCTAGTCCTTCTGATTTAAGCTACTGTAGAGGGCAATGAATTACCTTAAAGGAGCTCCTCTGGAAAGTCCTAAGTTTTATGCGGATCCCCTGCCAGCCTCACCACTTCATGAGTATGAACAATCATACAATTGAACTGATTTGACTTTGCTGCTCCTGGAGTTTCATTGCTTTTAACCTTGGGATGTAATGATGGTAATGCCATGCTAAGTGCCTCTCCTACCTGGGTTTGTCTGCTCAAGTAGGGCACCCATTCTTGTTAGCTGAAAACTGCACTGATTTGCAGTGAGAGGGGAAATAGATTGAGCATGATTAATATCACTGTGAATGCAACCTATTTTCTTGCAAGGCTTTTAAAGGTGGTAGTCCTCCAGAGATATTTATTTCTTTATTAATTGTAAGGTTATGCCTAAAAAAGGCTGGTATTTCACACACCCTCTCCCCTGATAACATCAGCCTAAAGCCCCATCTCCCTCCTTTCTTCAGGCAGACTTGAATATGGACTGCATTAAACCTGGGGGCAATTGTTCGCCTCTAATGAAGGTGCAGTGGGAGGAGAGTTGTCTTTTCCTAGCAGTGAAAGGCAAAGAAATTAGAGTTGGTCAGTGAAACTGTCCATACCACAACTGGGAGGACAAATTAGAGTCCTCAGCTTTCCAGATACTGTGTTGCCTACCTTATTTCCTAGATGTTTTCCAGTGCCCTCTCATGTTACCGGCTTCTGACTCTGACTTGGAAAGAATCTAGGAAATGCAATGAACATGAAGCAGAATAGCAGTTTGAGAGTCTTTATTATGACTTGGCCATTCTCAGATTGAAGACTTTTAACAGAGCATCAACTTCCTCCACAGATGTGGTCTGAAGAGGCCATTGCTTGGACCCACAGGAACCAGTTATTGTGGTCTGCTTTCCAGCAGAACTACTGCTCATTGGCTCATTGGGGCACCTGCAAGGACATTATACACTCTGGGAGGGGCCTCCCTTGACACAGTGCAACCTAAAACCTCTGGTCTTTCCTAGAAAATCCCAGTGTGAGACACGATGAGGGCTTTGCCAGCCTGCAAAACATCCAGGTATTAAAATTATTAGAGAGACATCTCTGCCTGAATAAAAGTGCAAATGATACCAAATATGCCAAAGTCGACAGGATTTATACTTAGCAATAAATGTGAGGTAAGACGGGAGACTTAAAAAGAGAGGGCAGAGGGAGAGAGGCAGAGTGACCAAGTAAGTCACCACCATGTGGATCCTGATGCTATCAGTCCCAATCCATCTGAGGTGGGAGAAGCCCAAGAAACACAGAGTCCACCAGGTTTATGTTTGTTCACAGTCAGGTACCTCCCAGACTGGGGCAGAGATTATGTTAATACTTTGGGTCATGGGACACTTCTGGAACCTTGGCTGGTTTATGACATCTTCAAAGATGTTACAGCTGCCTCTTGCATCAGCAAAGTTGAGTCAATTATGGCTCATCAGCAGGGATGAATATCTTCAGGCTACACGTGAATACTGGAAAACCACAATTTGTCATGGAATAGAATGGATCTGTTCAGTGTGAAGCACTTCTACCTTCATTGCTTTCCTGGACACAGGATGAAACATTTTTACTATGAGTTGAGAGTAACGTGTCAGTAGCCTTCTGTGTTGCAATGCTGTTCCATATTGAAAGGAACAGCAGCTCAGAGATCCCAGTTCAACACAGTACTGGAAACAGAATCTCTTGGAAAAAAGCCTTAAAATATACTGGCAAAAGCTTTGCATGTCCCAAACTCAGCTAACAGACACTAGTCATTACTTCAAGTGGTTCAACTTTATGTAAATTGAAAACAGAATCAGAGTTGCTGTCTGTGCTTTGGAGCAGGCACTTGATGGGCACATTTTGGTTCACTCTGAGTGGTAAATAATGAGTTGTATACAGTCATCAAATGACTGAAGAAGTTTAAAAAAAACCCTTCTTTTATTTGTATTCTGTGATGTGTGCTGATTCCTTCCATAAAAGACATACTGTTTTCTTTTAAATTTAATGAAATAATGCATCATACTGATACAATTTTCTTTTAGTTTCCAAGGCACTATTGCTCATATGAAAACTGTGGCCACAGAATTTTGATTACTAGATTTAATACTAATTGCATTTTTTTAATCAGTCACAAATGCTCTCAGGAGCTCTTGCTTGGGGGTCTTAAGATTCAACACCTTTAAAAGTGCAAAGCACATTTCTATTGCACTCACAGAATGTTGTCACATTAAAAGAAAATTAACAAATTTAGATACCTTATTTCAGACAAAGATTTAAATCTATTGATTCAGTTCACTAGTGTGCAAAAAGCATGATACCTCTGCTTTGCTAGCGTTTGGAGAGGGTGTCAGTGGTGAATGTTTTAGAACAGGTGGGTATGCTTTAGCATGCAGCATTGAAGGTTAGGAGCGAGGACTCTAAAGCCTGATTTGTGAACAGCCACAGCTTCTCAGCATATTGTTACAGTGAAATCACAGGACTGCTGAATTTTCCCTTAATAATGTAAAGGTTGTTACAACTCTGACTAACCTGCACAGAACAATTCACTCTGAGATGCTGGAACAATCACTGCTTTCAGGGAGAAGAGTGGATTTCATTAATAATCCAGATGGAAGCAAGAGAATGAGGTAGTAATTGCCAAGACAATAGGTGTTTATGTGGTGTTATCTGAAAATCTTGAAATAAAGATGAAATCAGTCCTTATTCTGCAAAGCTGGCAAGAAATAGCTAAATATATATACAGATGTCAAATTATCTGTTTGCCTAGAAATGAGTAATCCATGATCAGAGTCAGCAACACTAAAATACAGTATTTAAACTTGGTGGTGTTGTCATTTCCCAGTATGCATCTCAATTATCTATAGAAAGGTATTTTGATTTAGTTTTTGAACATAAATATAAATTCCTTAAGGCAGCATTTTTCCACACTATGTTTAGCTGCTAAAATGATCTGTACATGATGAAGGTCCATGTGTAGCTACACTCAGACTTAAGCACACATCTTTGTTGTCACAGAGGAGGTAGTGATTTCTTTTTATATGGCATGAGTTTAAAAAGCACACACATGCAAATACCACTAACTTTCCAGGACGTCATTTGATGACCTTCCATTTGATGTAACAATGCTCCTGAATGCATTGCTGCAAGAAAAATTGGGAGAGGGGTGGAAATTACAAGCCTAGAATAAATGATTGACCTAACTTCTAAGCTGACAGTAAATTTTTATTGGTAGATGAATACCAAGCATGTATTTGCTAAAACTTATAGTGTTACATGCGTGACATGCTTGTAGCCATGATATTTTATGAAAAATCCTTTCCTAGGATTTTTCCCCTCCTGAGAGCTGAATGCCTCAGGAGAGAAATGTAAACAATAACTATCTGCTGCTGTGGAATGCAACAGGTACTTCTTCCATTGGTCCATGTGGATTGTTTTCAATTAGTGACCAATTACAGCCACCTGTGCCAAGGCTGTGAGCAGTCACAGGATTTTTGTTATGCATTCGATTCTATTCTTGTTCTGTGTAGCCTTCTGATCTTCCTCTCTTTCTGTTCTTTTAGTATAGTTTTAATGTAGTATTTTAATATAATATATAACATAATAAATCAGCCTTCTGAGCAAAATGGAGTCAAGCCTCGTGTCCCCACACATGGGTGGCTTGCCGCAAGACATGCTGTCACAAAGAAGCAAAGGATATAATAAATATTGTCTGTGTCAATCACTGAGTCATCCAGAGGAGCCACACAAAGCTGATCAACTACAGCTGGTTTTAGTGATGCTGTCTTTATAACTGAATGCAATTTTGAATGCCGAAATACAAAAAACCCACCAGGATAGATGATGCAATTTTTAAAGCCCTCTGATAAGGCTTCTTTTATTAGTCTGAGGAAACTCCAGACTAATTCAGCATTTGCTCAAATCTGCTATTGATTAGTTAGTGGAACTGGAAACACATTACATGACACTTTATTAGGACTGAGCTGAATCTACTGATCATGGAAGTGCTCTCTTAAGCTCTGTAATGCAGTTACTGTTGATTTTGAAAGCAAATCACAGCAATTATTTCTAAATCACTTATAGTGTCCAATCTGATTACTTTTGTACACCCAAAATTCCAGGCATTCATATTAAATGTGAATGTTGTGCACCAAAACTTTTTATGGACATCTGAACACCAGGGCACAGCTACACTGGAGTTGCCATAGGTTATTCCAAATGTCCATGTATTGGAGAAAGCCATAAGGAACAGCAGGAAAATGTATAAAATAGTTCATTCTTGTAGAAGGAGATCTGTTGTGGGCCTGCACATACTGAAATATTAAATGACGTTTAACCAGCACAATAGTGTAGTAAGCTATGCCCTGTAAAGACTTTTATATAACTGTGTCTCAAAACAATGTGTGTAAATGCAGCACTTAATTTATTCCATATGGCTAGTAAAGTCTTCAGCTTCATCATATCTGAAATAAAAATGCTTATATATGAACTCCCCATTACACTTGTCTGAATTTTTTTTTTAAACTGATATGAAACCTTGAAATGAGACTTAAATATTTGGGACTTGAAAATTGAATAAAGCTAAGCTGCACTTGCATCATCTCATAACCCGAACTCGCTTATCTGTATTGTGGTGCTGTCAAGTGTAAAGGGGAGATTTGCTCAAACCCTCACTCAGTATGTGATGATCTGTCAGTGCCCCAGGAAAGCCTCGGCCCCTGTGACTGATGCCTGCCAGCATCCTGCTCTGGGGACCCTTCACTGAGCAATTCAGGGGGTCAGGGGTGGGTCAGGGTCACTCCCCCTCCTGTGCCTCCACATCTGCACCCACTGCTGGCTGTCCAACACCTTGCTCCATGAGCAGGGGGTGTACCCTGAGGGCAGATATCCCCGGCAGCACCTGAGATAAGCCCGGGATGGGGAGCTGTGTCAGTGACCTTCCCCACAGCCGCTGACTCCAGAGCAGGACATCTCCCTTTCTTCCTTCTGCTCTTAAGCTGATGGGAGGGTTTTCAGCTGGAGAGGACACAGAGCTCCCTCTTCTCAAGAGTTTTGACAGAGCCTGGTTGGGGTGTCTCCACTCGTCCCACCATTTACACCTCACAGATTGCACTGTGGCTGGGAGGTCAGGTATGCTGACTGCCTTCCACCCAGGAGTAGCAAGCATATTTTCCCCTGTAATTTCTGTACTGTTATCTTTGTAGTCTCAGTCACTTTCCCACAGATGTTAAAAACATTTAAACATAGCTGGCTTAAGTGTAAACAGTGCATTAAGCCTGCTGAGGTCAATACACTAATAAACATGTGCCTAACAGTTTGCAAAATGAGGTCTTTTGATATTGCTGTTTTTAAATTTACTTCTGATTTAAATTTAGGGTCCTAAAAATTTAAAGTTAGTATCATTGAAAGGTATTGCTTACAGCCTTGTCAGCTAGACATACAAAGACTTAAAAATATTTGACATAGTGACCATTTTAAATACAATATATTCTTTTAAATAAAGTAACCTTCTGTTACACTACTGCACAGTTTGCTGTCACATAATTGTTTCTATGTTGTTTCACTTTTCTACTAGCTGAAGCTTTCCCCCAAATAAACAGAGAAATAAATTAGTAAGTACAGCAATTTCCATATTCAAAAGTCACAGCTGTAACTTAAAATGTAAAACAAAGCCATTTTACTATCAGTTGATGTCGCAACATGCTACATAACTAATTCTATTGGTTAGGAAAACCCTTGAAAGTACAGGCACCTGATCATATGATCTTAGAATGGCTATGGCTGGAAGGAGATCTCAAAGCTGGTATAGTTAAAACTCCTCTGCTGAGGGTAGGGACACATGATGTTAAGGAATATTTTCTCTTTTGAAAATGCACACACTGTACCTTTTCCTGATACAGATAATTTAAAGGGACAGGAAAAAAAAAAGCCCAAACCAAAACCCACAACAGAATTTCTTTTCTTTTTTTTTTTTTTTAATTTTGCATTAGAGAAAGGAACTTCATCAACATTGATTGTCATTTACAGAAAACATTCAAAAATCATGTGTGCATTATTATGAAATGCTAACAGTGTTTAACTAATAATTTACAGTTCATAAAATAAGACAAAGATCTATTACATTCTAAAGTAATATAGAACCTTTTCATTTGACATGGATACTGGTCCTACAATGTTCATGATAAAAAAACCCTCAGTGGTCACTTTCTAAATGAATCAGGCTGTCTTTTTACTCACAGACACATAAATTAGGTCAATTATATTAAACAAGGGAGAAAGGTCAGAAAAGATTTGCAGATGTAAAAATGCTGGATGAACTCCTGGGCACCATTGAAATCACTGAAGGGTTTGCCACTGGTTTCAAGGGAGCTAGATTTTTACCCAGTACATCATGATTCATTTACAGTTCTGCTATTTGCATCTACAAGCCAGTTAAGATACGTAACAGTTATTACACAATTAAGCTTATTAAAAAATAAAAAAAAAATCACTGTTGACTCTATGAGGCATTTTATTTTAGAAAGGAACTTTTATTTATCTTTTGAGAATGATTAATTTTGAGTGTTACTCATTATTTTATTAGATTGTTTATTATCATACTTCTTGACAGGCAATGCAACTCTTGTGTGTTACCAACAGTGGTAAACATGCTTACCAAATAAAAAACAACACACTCCTAAAATTAAAATGAAATTGATTTACAACAATATAACTACAGCCAAGCACCAAATAGCTCAGGGCTTGGATCTTGGATTCTTAACATCTCATTTCAGTCTAACAAAATGAACTGGAAATAGGATAAAAACATTAGATATTTGAAAGTGGGAAGTATATGAAAAATCATTTCTTCTCATAATCCTAAAAACATTTTCAGGGATATTCCAAAAATATTAGAAAGCTTCATTTAAATCTAAATATCTATCTTAATTATGTTTTTTATTTTTTATAAATTGGTAATCACAAAATACTAGCCATTAAAGTCACATTTGGATGCCAGAATAGCATCTAAGTACTTTGCTAATTATTTATGCTCCTGCCTGTATTACATTACAGCTGTTGATAAACTGGACATAGTTTCTTTTCTCCGTTATGATCTTTAAAATGTACATTTGGTGAAGATTAGTTATGGCTTCAGGTTATAGCTAATGAGTGACCTGACCTCAAACCTGAATAAGAAATTAAAGGCATACAAAAATATTTTGCTCATTGGAAAGACAGAAATGTTTCTATTAATATAAATAATGTGAGAAGGATTCATAAAAGCCATATGCTATAAGGAAGCATTATTTGCTTGAACAACTTTTCTTCAAATCAGTCAAACGCAGTCTGCAGGAATTATTACAATACTCACTGTACAGACTTGCTGGGATCCTGTTTCACTGACAATCCCACATTTTTTTCCAAATTATGAACAGAAGTGTACACTAAATATCAACGGCTGATCAAAAGGCTTTATCTATTACAATCAGTTTCCATAAAAACTGAAGAGTAATTACACTTACAGGAAGCAAGTACATAATTTGATCTTTGATGTTTTTCCTCTTTAAAAAAAAGCCAACATTACAAAGTCTTATGTTTAAACAGAGACATAGAAAAAATCAGTGTATTCACTGTCCCAAGTTATTTACAGCAAAAATTACAGAGACAGCATACATAGTATTGGACGTTCCACAAGCATATATTAAAAGTAATTACATATGAAAAAATATTTTATTTGTCTTCTACATTTCTACAATACATACTCATGTTTCTTTCTTCTTGTTTGTTTAGTTTTTAAGTAACTTCTTTAGTGTTAATCAAATGAGGCAGAGAGTGCAGCTGTAAAATAAGGGATTTTGTTGCTGTTAATATTCCTATATTCTTTATATCATCCATTCATTACAACTGAAGTAATTAGTTTGACATGGGAATTATAGCGATTAGCATAAATCTCAAAATACCCAATGTATTTGATTTAGCTGAGCGTTGATAACAGCTTAGAGTTCAGTTGTGCTTTATTTGTTGCCACAAGTACAATCACAGAGCTGCTCCCGAAAGTGTACTAGAGGTCACATGGCAGTCACACAAGAGGCAAAGACTATCATGGCTAGTTCACTGTCTATGCTACTCAGTGGCTTTTTAAAAATAAGTGCACGCATAAATCCCCATATACTGCAGGAGAATGTGTGGTCCACACTCCGTAGGGTTAAATGATTATTAGCTTTTTTTTTTACTAACAACAAAACACCTTTTTTGCCTGATTCTGACATTGAAGTGACACATTAAAAAAACCACAAATGTAGTGCATCTGAATCTGAATCCCCAAAGTCAACAGCCTAATGTAGTTACTTTGACTTAATTAAGCTGCGTGTCTAATCAAGACAAATATAAGTGCCTTTTTTTTTTTTTTTTTTTATTTTTTTTTTTTTTTTTTTTTCCTCCAAATGAGCTGGTTTTATCCAGAACAGTTGTCTAGGTAAAGCCTGTTCTTTCCTGTTCTTGGTGGTTAACCATCTGCTCCTGCTTGTGTTTCAATTCAGTTGCATTCCTGTTGCCCAAATAAGGGCCCAGTGTGTTCTTAAGAAGGAGCCATTTTTTAAATTCTCTCCAGAGTCTTATATTGAACATACTTTACTGCTGTCCATGTATAGTCATAAACAAGGACCTCAGCATTTTCTTGAAGCACAAAAAATTTTCTCAACAGCAGTATCTTCATTCATAAATTAGCAGCTATATCCAACAAATCAAAAAATATGCAAAATCACCATGATATCTACATTAGTTGATCTTTCTCTTTGTTATTGTACAGAAGACCACGTGCAAAGCAAACAATTTCTGCAAGTACAGCTACAGAGAAACAATTACAATTTACTTATTGCTGCTATATCCAATGCTGTTTTCTTTCACTTTCCCTATGTGATGTGCTTGAATTGTGAGGATGATGAAATTATGCGAATGTAGTACATCATGTTACTGAACTCACTGTGAGCAGTATTATCCTCACTGCCTGCAGTAACACCCAGGAAATACTTCTCCTTTCCCAGAGCATTTTGTTCATTGCCTTATTCTCTCAACAGAAATGCAATGCAAGGGTCATTTGGAGGACACAGACACAGCTGCCCCTGCATGTTCAGCCTGCCTTTTTAGGAGAGTTACCTGTGAGCTACCACTGCAGAAGTTTTAGGCCTCTTCTTTTCACAATGACTCTTGTCTGCAGACTGCATAAGTGGCTTTTGGAGCTGCAAACAACTGGGATAACTTATTGGGGCGTTGGGCTCATTGTCACACAGTCATGCAGGGACAATTCATGCAAGGATGATGCATACAGGCACAACACAGATAAGTGGGAGCATGAAGGAAGAGGAGGAAGGAGCTTCCTTTCTACCATCTGGGTGGAGTTTCCCTTGCAGGTTGCAAGTACTGATCAACTTTGAGACAGAATGAAGACGAGTGACTTACTACTCCAAGCTGCATTCACTAGGAGCTAGGAGTAAAAGGAAGAGGACAGAGAGGATAGGTCCTCTGAGCATAAGACTGAACCTTTTAATGGGAAGCTATCATGCTAACAAGAACTTCAGTCACTTGGACATGGCTCCTAGCAACCTGAAGGATCAAAATAAAAATTGCAATGGGATGCTTGGCAAAGAATATGATAGTGAAGATCCTGATGCAGTGACACTGCCTCTTCACCTTCTGAAGCTGTCCATCAGTCTTCTAGGTGGAGGGAGTTCAGAAGATTGAAGGAGTCAAAAACCACACATACTCACTGTGATAACAGGAGCAATGATCATATTCAGAGCTGAGGAAAACCTCTTGGTTGAAGACATGGAATTAATGACTGGCAAAGTAATCCACCTCAATTTATCCTTCTGTGTGTGTTCTTGTAATGACAGAAAACCTGTGGTGTAAAGCTAGGGATAAGCACATTTCAAAACTCTAGGAAGTGGGAGTACTTTTCACTAGCACAGTATAAAATGGGGTAATGTTTTCTTGATGTGAGAAAGGAACTAATCATACCATGGAGAAGCATTGCTACAGAGTCGTGGGCTAGCTATGATTTTGTGCATCCCTGAGAGAAAATGGTAGCTGTTAGCCACTCGCTCATGTCTGCATGTTCTTCACAGTCACTTCTCCATGTCCTAGCTCGGTACTCTTGTCATTGCTGACATACTTATTCCATGTCTTAAACTTTCTTCTTACATGCCTGCAGCAAGTCTGAATATGAGCTCACATTAATGATACATAATCTGAGTACTTTGAAATTTGTCATTTGTCAGTAATTCATACAAAGCTTGCTTATACTTTGTTCTTAAAAGGACCTTAACAACATGAGCTGATGGGTCAGTAGGACTCTAATGACTGTGAAACAACAGGCAAAGTCTGACAGATCAAGCTGAGGAAATGCTGACAGTGAATTCAGTTTATAACAATGTTACCTCTAATCATTGGCTTGAAAGCCTTGTCTGGGTCATGTTCACTTGGGCAGCTCAACCCATGCCCTTCAAAGCCTCTAACATTCTCTTCCGTATTATCACTGTTATTTACAGTTATTTTCAGTAATGAAACATCCCTGAGTGGCATAGAGTGCAACATTCGCATCAAGCAGTGATTGTCATTTATGAAGCGTGAAACTTAAAGAGTAAAGATGAGGACGGGGCATCCAGCACACTGTTCCTAATGGATGTCAGAGATAGGATTTAATTTCTAGAGTGTAGGCAGAAGTTGCTGGGACAGGCTGGTAGGCGTAAATAGACTACTATTTTATGGCCAGGGAAAAGCAAGCTGTCTGTCTCAGAGTTCCATTTCACGCATCCTTACATATAATGAATTGGACAAAAAAAAAATCTTTTGTGTTTCAGCTTGATCTTATGTGCTATATTCCTGGGATGTCCAAAAGACAATGATGAAAATAGGAACCACCTTCCAGGCTGGACCTTAGCTCTTCTAGAAACAGCACAACCAATGCAGAGTCAGGAGCAAAGAGGAGGATTGGGGGAGCCTGAACATCTTCCAAATGATGTTTGAAACACAGCTTCAGAAGGGTCAAAAAGTCAACAGGGAAAGGAGCCATCAGCTGCACATCTCTAGCTAAGCTGCCAGACCAGTTTGTGAGACTGCTGCAGAAGCTTGTACAGCCTGGTAGAGGGAGGCCAAGAGGCTAGCACACAGGAGCAGCTTTGCATCCTTTTTGTGTAGAAGTTGTTACATCAGAAATCCTGCAAACTGTCCCAAAGGGAAACATACCTCTACACAATCTGGCACAGTGAAACCGAACAAAGAAAATGACATAACAAAGCTCATCTTCATGAGCAGGTCTGGTAGCTGCTCCACCTCAGCACCATAACCTGGAACAGGTACTGAAACAGCACAGGTGCCCAAGGTGCAACAGGAGAATAAAGTGACCCCTGTGAAACTGGGCTGAAATGAACAACACAGAGCATGAAGTCAACGCATTTAGGAGAGCAATATCTGCCTTCTGCTCAATGGAGCTCAAGAGGGACCTCTTAATGCCAAGGGCTCCCAGTCTTGCTATCAGTTGAGCACCTTCTTTGCTGAAATGCCTCAATTTTTATTGACTTTATTTAGAGCTAAGTGTCTGACAACTTGCAGAATCAGTTCATTAAAGTTGTTCATTCACAAGCCAATCAAAAACCGTATGTTGCTTTCAGAAACAGGTTTTCTCAACTGAGGTGCCTTCTACTACCATGTTTCTTTTCTAGCAATTTCCATTAGAAGGAAATATGAATCTTAGAATTAATTTTTTATAAAAAGAGCAGGCAAGAGAGATATTTACAGCAAAATTAAGTCTTTGTGGTAGTATAATGGACACTGTACATCTGCTTCCTCAATGCCAAGGGTAATTTAGCATAATATGATTGAATTAATCGAGAGCAATGCTAGAAATAGTAGATTCAATACATACTTTAAATACATGCTTTATATATGCTTTTCTTACAGGTCCCAGGTTAATCAATCATTAAAAAATATGTCTCGTTTGAAAGGTTTGTCACTAAAAAAATCAACAAATATATCCAGTTACTACAGAAAAAAATGTGACAAATTTTAGACACTTATTTGAAAAGTTTCAGGTTTTACCGTGGACTACTGAAGGCCAAAAAAACTAAAATGAAGAACTAATATTGTGAATTATTGAGTTATTTACTAAAATTCATGTTATTTTATGCTTAAAACTCCACGGACAACTTGAATATGTGAAGTCCAATATCAAGAAATTGAAATTTTGAGTGTAAGTGACTGTGTCAGCAAAACCAATCACAAAACTCCAGCCTGTGGCATGTGATCATCATGTGTTGTTCTACATTCAGTCAATGAAGGACAAAACAGGTACTATACCTATGTGGCCAAGCCCAAGTGACAGAAAATTAAATAAAATCCAATTGCACAGTTCCATAAATGAACAGTGTTTGAAAATGAATTTTCATTTTCCAAGTAAACCACAACACTATTTGCTCAAATCCTGTACTAATAGTAACAAAAATTTGTTTGGCAATACATGAAAATCTCGGTAGAGGTTATTGCCTATCAACAACAATGAAGATCTTGTATGGCAGAGTATTAGAAGTTTTAGGACAAAACCCAAGAATCCACTTTTATTTCTAAACTGGATATTTCTACGTTTGTGGTCTCTCACAAGTTACTTAACCTTTTTTCTTTCATTTCCATATCTTTAAAATGTGATCATAATCACTACTGATTGGAAAGATCATGACATTGCAGTGATATAAGAATAGTGCTTTAAAGATTAAAGGCCCTGTAGATAATGATTAGTGTTATTTTCACTGGTGACTTCCATTTAGTTATCTTGCCTGAGAAATAATTAAAAAATCCCAAGGAGTGATTAGCTTATTGGAGAAGAAAACAACATTTTCAAGATGTAACACAAATTGTGAAGGACTATTTATAAACATGACAAACCTCTTTATTAAGCAGCACTCCAAACAGTAGTATTTATCACTTATTCTATATTTCTATGGGTTTGCTAAAGATATACTTTTGATATACTGTAAATGAATTTATAAAATACTTCAAACAATATGTGTGTGTTCTTGTGTTGGGAAATCAAGAAAAACATGAATCCCCTGCAATTAAAACTGAGCACTTCTAGAGTTCAATATGACTCGATTTTTCCCCTGATAAATCTACAGAAATGTTACATAGACATTAAGTTTTGATACACACATACTTGAAATGTGGGATCCCTTTCTTGGATTTCCCATACAAAATGGGCTGCAAACAGGTAAGTCACCATATAAAGGAATGTCAGTCTTCCAGTTAGAATGGTATAAAGAAGCATCAAGAGAAATGTTTTATTATGTTAATTGAAGATATTTTAAGGCAGTTACTAGAGAAATGTGCTCTGAATTTGGAGTAAAAAGGCAACTTTAGTAACTGCTGTTCTATACCATTAAGCAATTTTGAAGAGTACGTCACATTTGCCACAAAATACAAGTAAATGTGCTCGACGGATTTTTTTTTCTAAGTTATAATGGACCTGCACAGAAACATTTATTAGCTGAGAGTTTGTAACTACTCTTGTACCTGTTCTGGCATTCCCAAAGCAGAACAAACAAATAGTGATATTCTCTAGACTTGA
Source organism: Passer domesticus (assembly GCF_036417665.1). Classification (NCBI taxonomy): domain Eukaryota; kingdom Metazoa; phylum Chordata; class Aves; order Passeriformes; family Passeridae; genus Passer; species Passer domesticus. The sequence continues at coordinate 61,763,836 of NC_087512.1, forward strand.
TTCTGCCAAAAATACATATACAAACTTGCAAACTGACTGATAGAAGGCAAGGGAGAGCTCCTCAAAGTACTTGAAATAGCCTGTGAATTATCTGCTCATGCAAAAAAACAGAAGCCTGAGACCAGAGTCACACAAGGCATTAAGTTATCATTACAACAGACTGATTTCCTTCACCCACCCCTGGGCCCACCTGTGTCCCTTGTGGGCTCCCTGTGACACTGCCCCCCTCCATGAGCCTGGCAAACGGGCAGGTCCTTTATGCTTCCCCTTGCCTTGCCTCAGATTACACTAGCTTCTGCGTGGTTTGAAATAAAGAAATATATCTGCTTGTGATCCTGCCTTCACTTCTTTTCTTCTCTACTGCCTGCTTCTTCTTATTTCTGCTCTATGCCCTTCGCTGGCATCCCAAGAGGAGACTGCTCTGAAAAAGTTCACAATGGGTAAAAGGGTGGTAAAGAGAGATGCTGCAGAAGCTGAATCCCTCTTTCAAAGCTAAAACATCTGTGTTTTGTACTACTGGTAGAATGCAGATACATTAATAATGACTGCTGATCAAACTTAATTAATTAATGCACAAGATTAATTCCATGGCAGCCTTCCACTCCTCTCTGTGTTTGCCTTTGGTTTTGCAAGCAAATGCATGTACAGTCAATTCAGAGAAAGACAGAAAAAGGAAGTTCCAATCCTTTGCTCCACTCCTGAAATGCATCTAAAATAAATCCTATATATGCACATATATATATACACTTATATACATACAGATTTATACATACATATATGCATGTGTTTAAAACATACACAGATGTATGAGTGTAATGGAAACCATCAGTCCCATGATGACTATCAGAAACAGTGACAATTACACTGTTGTTTGTCGTAACCATGGATTTCACTCACTTTTGACTTACTTCCTCCTTCCCTCCTTTCCTTCCTCTTCAGAGGTACATTTTAGGCTTGCCATGGTTTTCACTGAGATTACTACCTATCTTTCTAATGAGTTCAGCAAAAAACAAACCAAGACTTGAAGCCACTTTTCAAAGCAGTATATATAAAACAAAATCATGTGTGAAATCACAAAAATGTACATACGGGATTGTCTACATTTTTACTCCATGTTTCAGATACTTTACTGAGATCAGGTCCTACTACGTTCACTTTTATATATGTTCCATCCCTGTAACAGTGAGAAAATTAAAAAAAACCCAATCCTATTCCTCTTTTCACTAAAACCATCCAGACAAGGCTTTTGCACCATTGATACATTCCTGCTGTTTGATTTACACACAGCACACATGCACTACATTACACACATCTCAGAAGTGATCCTGTCATTACACATTGGCAGCTGACAATTTAACTCTGGCAAAGAGAATCTTGATTGCCCAAAGTAAATCTAATATGTTACTTGGAGAGTATGAAATACATGACAGCTGGGTTGAGCATCCTTTAAATGTAGGCATGTGATTTTAAGTTACAGCATGTATGCAGAAAATGCATACATATGTATATACATACATATATACATGTATATATGTATATATATGTGAGTGTGTGTGTCTTCCATATATGCACCATAATTTCCAAGACAGCTACAAATTACCACATGCATTAAACTATCTAAAAACATAGAACTAGGCAGTCTAATAAGTGGAATTTTCTTAAATTATATTTTAACAATAAACAGCAAGAGTAATACTGCAAAGTACTGCTCTATTATCATGTATATCTACAATAAAATTCTAGGAACAGTTGTCTCCCAAAACATCCCTCAATAAAAGTAAATTAAAAAAAAAGGTAACATCCAGTGTCCTATATTTGTATATTCATTGTCAGTTCAAAAATTAAAAAAAAAAAAAAGTAAACAAAAGAGAAAAAAGACATCCCCACTCAGAGTTGCATATTTACATTCTTCAAACTGTAGCGGTGAAAAATAATTCTATTAAGTGCAGGACATTCCTAGTGTTGCAGTAGTGACATTTTTAATAATTTCTTCATGAAAACATTTCTCTTTGTCTTACTAGTGATGCATTCCATGACTACGTGAAAATTCTATTATCCCCTTCACTTGCAGCCAGTGGTTGAGTCTGGATTGAAAAGCTCCTTGTATAATGGAGGAAACAGTGTGTTCACTATGTCTGGATGAGATTGCTTAAATACCTGCAGTTTCTCTCCGTGCAAGTTGCAAAGTGCAGTAATCGTTGGTATCTTGGCTATTAACTGTAAGACATTGAAACAAAAAAAAAAAAAAAAAAAAAAAGGAAGAATGTGGAAGCATATTTTGTATAAATTACACTTTCCAAAACAAACTATGTTACCTTCTTGCTGAGTAACTGAAAGCTAAGATCCATCAAAACCCACCCACAGGACTAGACATTGTTCTTACTGTAAGAGCCTAGAAACAGCTGTCCCCAAAGTTTTAGCCAAGGGCTGAAAATGCATCTAACAAGGAACAGTCTCAACAAGCGCATTTTTAAGAGAGTCACATTCTTTACAAGGTATGAATTAAAATTATTGGTATATTGAACAAAAAATGGAGTAAGAGGCAACAGGGACAAGAGTCAGACAAGCCTCTACACATGTCAGAAAAACTGCATTTCTTTTAGCTTACATTAATGTGGCAATACATACAGAAAAGGCTGCAGAAAGAGAAGAGTCATGCTTGAGGACTGCTTGGTATTTTGTTTAAAGAACTTACCTTTGTCAATGTCTCCTCATCGAGGTGGTTCTTCTGAATAACATGTTGAAGTGCAAAGTAAATCTTTTCCTGAAGCTTCTGGACCTTCCTTGGCTCTATTAACCAAGCTCGATCTGAGAAAAGGGAAAATGAAAGTTAAAGAATGCACGTATGTGGGGCATGCTCATGGTGCACACAGTGTACACTGTGCTGGCAAATATCCACAGGAATCGTAAATCTCATGAGGGAGGACTGCATCGTAATTAAAGACAGGGTTTCAGAGGCAAAGTGTCTTAACCCATTAAAGGATCACCTGAGCACTTAATTAACACACAAAAAACATAGAGGAACACAGTGTTGGCTCTGCATCTATTTGTTTAAAACAGGATGCTAGGGATGTACGAAAAGAGTTGGTTGTCAACTACTGTGAAAAGGAAAGAAACCAAACCTCAGCTACTTAACAGATGATCTGGAAAAGAAAACAGCATTTTGTAAACATTAGAGAACTGTGTTCCCTGAAGGTAAGCCAGTGGATCCTGAGCCATCAGTGGCCTCATAAACAGAATTAGCTGAGAACACATGCTCTTTCTACGCAATAAGCACACAGTTATGATTAGACTTCACAGGTTAGGTGCCAAACTTTATGCTATTGCAAAACCTGGTCTTTAAATAGTGTTAAATTAATGCCTGTTGTGGCAGACTGGAGATAGAAACATTTACCATAGAGACCAATCCCTAAAGGTTTACCTTTCTTCACAAGAATAAGGTTAAAAATAGACAGAGGTGATGGAAAGACAGGTTCATCACTCACCTGTCATGAAGCACGCTGTATATTACACAAGAGTTATTGAATTCATGACAAGAGCTAGGTAAACCTTTTTAACAGATTCTAAGTTTATCTCCCAGAATGTGGCTCCTGCCACCTGAACACCATCTGGAAATTTGGCTGGAATTTCAGAGGTAACTCTAGCTATATTCACAGTAGTGCAGGAAAAAGTCAGTAGATCACTGACCACCTTAATGGACATAAGAAGCAACGATTTAATAGTGTACTTTTTCTCTTGGGTTTTGAACTTGTCCATCTTCAAAGAGTATGCTGTCCACTAGGCTAGAGAACAGTGTAGGAAAGAAGATGAGAGACAGCTCCAAAACAGACAAGATCTGCTTTTGGAAAAGGAAGATGGGAGGAAGGAAAATGCCAAGTCAAAGTCTCAGGAGAAGGAGGCAAAAGGGACCAGCCATGTTCCTGTCTTACCACATGCCTCTTTTGTATGTTTGAAGGTGGAGATGCCTCTGCAGCCTTCACTGAATTTGTATAACATTTAGCTTTTGAAATCACAAATCAAGCTAGAGAATCACCTTCAAGCAGTGAGTTATGTCCATCATGAAATGGAAAATCTGGATTTGTGCTCTGAATTAGAAGGAAAATGGATGAGACAATGTCCTTTGCAAGATTTGCAAAACTACTGATGGATGTTACTCATGGATGCCCTTCTCAGGTGCCCTTATTCCCCGTGGACTGCTCTGGTTTCTGTAAGGGGCCTAAACACAGAGATGAAGGCTGCAAGAATCACCTTTCAGGTGGTGACTTTAAAAAAGAAACCTGAATATGAGAACTTCCCATACAGAATCTTTGTACACTTGTATTAGCCAATGAAAGGACTGTGCAGGGACTTCTGTGAAGCAATGCTTTATTTTTAAATTTTAAAATTTTTTCCCATGATGAAACTCTTTATTGTGAAGGAACCAGAACATCAAGTGTGGAAGGAAATATTTCTTTATTGTTTATGGATGAAAGATTGCTTTCACTCATGCACATGCTCCTGCAGCCCATAACTTCCTTCTTGCTGTGTCTTAGGACTAGTTACACACACCAAACACTTTTGTTCCATTTAATTGTTTTTTTTTTTTAGCTAAAGCAATAAGAGATGTTGCATGTATCCTCTGGCTTGCAAACTAAAGGAACATATGCAGAACTGCAGAAATTATTCAGACTTTTGATTCCACTTAATTTTTCCAACAGCTATCACCCTTTGCCACCCACCCAGCTTTGATCTTTTCAGACAGGGAGAGGAATGATGGGTAGAGACCCATCGGGACATTGCTCTCCCAGAGAAAGTCAGGACATCTGGGGAGGTAGTGCAGAGGCAGCTCTCATGCCTGCACACAGTTGGGACACCTTTGAGGTGGAAATTGTCAATGTTTGGAGGGTTGTAGGTGCAATATTTTGGTGTAACCCTATAAAGAGTCACTGGCTCAACTATTTCACTTCTGAGCAGATGGTGGCAAGAACTGCTCAAACTGAAAAAAAAAGGAGTAAATTCCTTTCAGTAGGTGTTGTTAACGATGAGAATGAATATGTTGACACCATCTGTGATAGTCTAATTCTGACTAAAATAACCTCAAACACAGATGTGCAAAAGCGCAAGGTGACCTAGAAGAAGTCTTCAGCAGAAAAAGTTTGAAAAATCATAGTGTGTTTTTTTTGTGAGGCTATTTAAGAGGTTGGCCTTAGATGAAAATATGTGTCTACATTCTCTGAGGCATATTTAAAAATCACATACTAAACTGTGAGCTTGTATACTAGATCCACCTTCTGAGTCAACTTAAATCACAAAACAGACCTCCTCTGGGGTCAGCCAGCCATCACTCCCTTAAATGCATACTTGCCTATGTAGAGTTATGATATATGAATACATGAAAAAGAGCATGTTGCACTTCTAATCACTATCTCTCACCTGGAACTAAATTCAGACAGGACTGCTCACCAATTTTTACTGTTTGCATTCTGTGATACTTTTCTCCCAAGAAAAGAGCCCATTACAGTTATGGACTATATAACCTACTCAGGGTGGTGATTTTTTGCTCTCTGAAAAAGCTAAGAGAACTGTGCACCTCTTGAGTAACATGCTTCTTTTCACATGGCCTGGAGGAAGGCCAGCCTGCATTTCTTGTCTGTACAATCCTGCTCCATGTTTGTTACACTTAGGATCTACCTCCAGTATATGCAATTCCTGATACTACATTTGGGTAATTCAGGCATTCTTCCACTTCCTAATATATTGCTTAACATTATTTGATGCAGCTTAAACAGCTATTTAAGTATGTAGAAATAGAGTTGGATAAAGAGGGAAAAAAATCAGTGTTTGGAATGAAAAATTACCTGGTGATATCAGAACAGCAGACGAAAACAAGGCAATCTCCTCCTCAGTCAGCTGTAAGGAACATAAATTCTTTGCAAAGTCAAATGCTTCATTTACCAGATCATCAGAACCTGCAGACCAAAGAGAACAAAACCAATGCTAGAAATCAGCTTTTCAACCTGCAGGGATTGTTTTGGTGTCAGAAAAAGTTGTTCCTGAATTTCTTTACTGTTAAAGTAAGTGCTTTTTATTAAGTACTGACATTCCACCAAACCTGAAAATGGCACTAAAATGTACACTGAAGAAAAAAAACCAAAACAACAAACCCAAGAATTAGGATGAAGTACAAAAATTGCACAGGTATCTTAGAAGAGAATACTCTTTTCCCTTGCTCTGAGGCAAGAATTGGTATTTCTAAACAGGTATTAAACCTAAGGAGGAGGAAAGACCAGCCCTAAATAACATTCATATATAATTTCACTAACTAACAGTAAAAATGTTTATGAAAATTTGCAAAAGCATCACAAAGATAAAAATAAATCAATCAATATACATTCATAGATGCTTTAAACTTGTAAGGAAGTAGTATGCTTATGATACACACTAAGGAAAAAAAAATATGATAAATATATACATTTGAAGGCAGTATCTCTCTTTGAGTTTGGTCCTGTATCAATTTCTGATAATATCAGTCTGATGGATGCACAAAACACAAACATTTCACTATTAACATTTCAGGTAGCACTAAATATCATGTTGAGAAACTGAGTAATTTTTTCAATACATGAATCTAAATGAGTTTACTTAAAAGTTTTAGGCAGAACAGTATTTTCAGCAAGTTGTACCAGCTCATTATTTTAGTCTCCTCATTGCTGGGGCTAAAATTGCCTTCTGCAGGACACTGCTAGTGGGAGGGATTTGATACATCAAGCGTAATTGAACAGTAAAGATAAACAGCTTGGCTCCCGCCATAAACGCATGACTCATTAAAACTTCAGAAGGCAAGAAATCTATTTGGAAAAACCCTCTTGCTGTTCTCTTTTATTAGAGAAAAACACCTATCATTGCTAGCAGCTAATGGAGTAACCTTTTTTTTTTCTTTTTCTGTTCCAACCTGGGCATTTGGAGACTTGGGGATTCAACGTTTACTGGAGATTTCCACTGTGGATCATAACTCTCATAAAGACAAATTTCTTGCTATGTGACTCATTGCAACTGGTTGAAAAAAAGAAGAGCAACATACCCAAAGCTTTAAACATTTGCATCCCTCCATACTTTCCTTCAAACAGAACGGTATTGTTAAGTGGGTTGAAGGCACGGCACATTCTCACCAAAACCACTTCCAAGCAGCCTAGCAGACAGAAAAAAGAGCAAAGGTACTGGGTATTATTGCCTAACATCAGAGCACAAAAATCTCAAGAAGATATTTATGAAGTCACCAGTTATTAAAAACACCAGAAGGAACAGACACCCTTTGAAGACATCTAGATTATACATCTATGAATGTGAGAAAAAATATTTCTGTCTGCCTTGAGTATAGGAAGGGGTAATTTCTGATCCAGTCTAACCACCTTTTCTATAGGTTGACTTGTTCACCTTTTGCAGAAAATTAACAGCATGAACTCAATCTGAAGGTAGATCTTGGATAAATAATTTCAGCTTGGAATACTTTATCCAAAGTGTCCATCCATCTAAAAACAGACATTTATTGAAACTCCTTTTTAATAGTTTTAATATTTTTTTAAATAGCAAAAAGCAGCTTCGTTTGAGACATATAAAAATCCCAGCTTGTTTTGTCTGGAGAAGGAGAACACCACAAAGCATTTTTAGAAAGAATGTACAAGTTGAAGCGCTGCCAAGAGCACCCCTAAAATAGGTTTTACTTCTTGTTTGTTTATCTTCTTCTTTTTTACCGGTTGTTGAATAGAGAGAGAAACACTTCTTTTTTTGCACTCCTTATTTCCTAACTGTAAAAATATGCAGTTGGGAAAGTGGAAGAAAGATTTTTAAGATCCCTTAACTAAATCCAGATCTCCTGTAAGATGAACCCTGAATCTCAGGATTCTTCTGCAGGCATGCTTTTGAGAGAAGCATCCTCATTTTCTAACTCCTAGTCGGCATTAACAGCAGAAGAGAAAATAAAACCTGACATATTTTTATATGCTATAGCTTAACAATGTTTTCCAACACTAGAGTGAAATAAATATTTTCCTGAAGGTGCAGTTGTGTTGTTAGCTTTGCCAGTCAAATGAAATTTCCTGGGGGCCCACTGGTATCTGCAGAATTTTCAAAATCAGTACGAGATTAAAAAAAAAAAATAGTTTTTGTGCTGTAACTCCCTTTTTCTAGGAGGTTGCCTGTGTGTTCCCTGTGCCTCTGTATCATTTCCCTTTGCAGCTGTGCCCATGACAGAGCCCAGTCCCTTACCAAGACAGTCATGGTGCTCATTAACGCCAAGCTTGTGGGTTTGATTCCCCTATGGGCCACTTAAGAGCTGGACTCAATGATCCTTGCTGTGTCCTCTCCACCTTAGAATAGTCTGTGATGCTGGTTTTGCCACTGAGGTTAGCTCAGTTGATTGGAGTATGGTGTTAATAATGCCAGGGTTGTGGGCTTGGTCTCCATTTTGATTTCCAAATTCTGGCATCAATGTTCCCTGTGGGTCCCTTCCAACTCAGAACAGTCTGTGATTTCTGTGTATGGAGCGCTGAATCACACAGGTTTTCAGCCTTAGTGAAGAGATCTCTCTTCAAACAGAAGCACTTAAGTTTTAACAAGCTGCCTCACAGAGCATCCTAGCTTTTACACATGGACAGAGCAAGAAACTGATATGACAGGGTAAATGTAGTTAATTATCAGTCATGGCTCTTGTGGTTCACTTAGTCATGCCATTTTGTCCTTCTGGGCTTGGCAGTGCTACTGCACAGCCACAATAAATCTTGTCAGGATTTTTTCGGAGGAAAGAAATTACTGAGTCCCTTGATATGAAAGGAAAGCCTTTTCCCCCTTGCCCTTATGCACACACATGCAAACATGGCATGCAGAGAGAGCATGGCTGGAGCATTCTGCCATAATCTGCTCTCATTTATTCTGAAACCAACTGGCACCAGCAGGAATTTTCCCTCCTGTGCATTGGCTGTAGAGTATATCTGTAGTCTCATTAAAAAGATTAAAGATGACCACAGAGGCAGGCCCCAGTGAACTTGCCTTCATTTCATTAATGACAAGTGGAGATTTTACAGGGTGGCAGATGACTGATTCAACCACCTCAATTTTCAGCCTCCTTCCACCACATGTCATGCTGGAGACTGCAGTTTTTGCAATGGTTTTGTGTGTGTGTGTGTGTGTGTGTACTTAATAACCATAACTAACTGTAAAAGAAAGGGGATCAGAAGGCAGTAACATCATGGTGGAAAAATACAGCAAGGTTAGTGTACTTAATGCAACAGACAGAAATTAGGGCTCCTTCAAAATTAAAATTATTTGCAGGGAAAGACAGTAGAGCACATTTCTAGGGTGCTGGGTACTAAACTAGTCTCAAGCCTCTGGTGTTTACCCACCTGACTTAAGAAGGAGAATTTGGTCATTCTGGCAGAGCTCCATGAAGCCTGTTATGCGCTTTGCAAACTCCACCACATACTGGATAGCATGGGTGATCTGAATGGCACACTGCTGCCACAGAGCTTCTCTTGTCTTCCAGGAAAACACACATGGAAAAGCAAAGCGGTGAGCAAGCAGGTACATCAGTGCATTAAGTTCTTCAGGTGGCCTTGAAGACAGCAGCACTCCCCACACTCCACCCCATGCCCAGGTAGAGCTAGCATCTCTTTTTCTCTAGGTACACAACACTTCTCATTAGAATGCTGTTTCCACAAGCCATGGCCCCACTCATCAAACTCTGGCATTGCCTCTTCAAAGGAGCAGAATGCACTGCCCAGTGTTACGATGTGGTTATGATGTTGGCTTTTGTGAAGGACAGACTAATAGTGGCACAAAAAATGTGCACATTCCACAGCAGTCTTAGGCAAGAAGTGGCACAATGCTATTAATTTATTCAACAGAATATTCTTCCTAGTTTGAAACTTAAAATATATGATTGAAGTATCTGAATACAGATTACATAAAAATTTGGACTTCCTGATAATCATCTTCCTTGCACACACATGTGTGTAAATATAAATGGATATTCCTGGTTTCATGCCACAGCTCTGAAAACTATGGTGTGTTTTTATTCCTGCTAATACTGCATAGCCCCTCAGATTTCAAAGAACAAGCTGAAGTCTCTCTTGTGTCTTACAGGACCAGGTAATGTGCCAACTGAAGTCTGACTGAAGACTGATCACTAATGAAGTCAGTGCAAGAGGCACAGAGATTTCTGCTGACTGAACTACATCTGAGGATGTGCCTGGGGAAAACAGACTGAATTTGATCTGGGAATTGCAGGAGCAGAACAAAAATGTAGTGCAATGAGATCGTTTTTCCACCCAACATTAGAAAGCTTCAGTTTAAGAAGTACTTTCAGTTTGTTATTATCTACTGTTGTAAGTAGCAGGTGTTTGTTATTCACATAAAAAGCAGATTTGTTTTCCAAATTATAAGGAAACAAGGTTATGTTGTCTAATTTTCTTAAAATCCTTACAACAGAGGATCCAATAATAATCACATTGAAGTTAACAGAATTTGTGCATGAGGTTTAGATCTGTAACAACAAGCACAGAAAACTGGATTTCATGACCATATCTAAGCTTTAACATTACAAAGACCCCAATATGCTGGAAAGCTGCTGCTTCTTTTTATGAAGTGTCACTGCTTTGCTTTCAGTTCCTCAAAGACAGTGAAAAGTTTATTTTGACCTGTACAAATTTCAACAGTGTATTTTTGCCAAATAAATTACTCTGTTAACAATTTTGAGCAGAAGATAAAGCATATTACAGGATTGTACCTTGCTCTGGTAAACTTTTATTTCTTCATATGTGTGGGTCTGCCATGCTAGCTGATGTAATTCCTCCATTGTATATTGACATGTCTCCAAATGAGACTTAATGATATTCTGTGCAATTCGATCTGTAAAACAAGAGAATGAAAAATAAGTTGCACGACACAGCTATCTGCAACAGCAAAATGTTGAAAACAATGAAGTTGTTGGAAAATGCACACTTAAGAAAATTAATATTTTCAATGATACCTTTCTCATTTGTTTTTAATTTGGAAGTTGATTATTGCAAAATGTTTCAATATTCAAACCAAAGCCAAATGATCTTGATAAACAGTGGATCTGCAGATGAAAATAACAATGATTTATGTGAAACTATACAGAATTTTCATTCTGAAAGTGATTTAATATGTTTAAATAAATGTCATTAGGAGACCCTGTTTACCCAATCACTTTTGTCTGCCCCAAACCTATGCAGCAACTGGTGGACTCTTCTAGCCTGGAGAAGAGAAGGAAGACTGCTGTTGATTACCAACCCAGCAGGATACCTCTTCAGGCTTTAGGCCACAACCTCTGCATGAAGGCAGTATCTCCCCTCCTGCTGTGTGTAGGTGTTTGCTTTCTTTCCTCATTGTCCATTTCTTTCTAGTTCTACTAAAATAACTAATCTGCTGAACTCACTGGTAAGCATGTTTCAGAGCTGCCAGGTCTCTCAAACTGACTGACTGCTTGAATTTGCCATCAACATTTGCATTACCTTGGCGTGACTCATAAAAGAAGAGTAAACAGGTCTCTTTTTTCTCAAGTTAATTTTAAGCTGCATCATTCTCTGATTGAATTTGATGAGCAAGAACATGGAGACTGGTTTTAGCAAGGGGTAAAAGCTAAATCTAGTATCGTGGGGTTTAGAAGGAGAGATGGAGGACATCTCACAAATCTCACACACAGCACTAAGTTACCTTAAAGTTGTTCTGAAAATGCAGCCTTAGAAACTACTTCACAACATGGAATGTAGGATACAAGCAGAAAAGAAAGCATTCAATGTTGCCCTGGAAAAACCCACTCAAACTATGAGTAAACTTCTTAGACAAGTATTTTAAAGCAGACCTTGCCCTTAAAGCCACTTGAGTGGATTAAAAAAAAATTCCCCAAAACTTCCAGCATTACTTCATTAGCATTAGGAGTTGAAATGTTGTGATAAAACATGTTACTGAAAACTGATGATTTCTTATTTTGCAAATTTGGGACCTACACATATAATGAAACTCATTGCTTCAGCCTGGAAACTTTATTTAAGCCAAACAAAGGAACAATGTTGAAGCCATAGAAGTGAACTGAAGCACTTGCAGCAGAACCAGCATTGCACAGAAAACATTTGTCAAAAAAGGGAAAAGGACATTGAAAATGCATTAGCCAAACCTGAGCATGGGAAATAGAAAGAACTAGGTATACCATTGTTCACTTGTTCAGCTCCTCAACAGTTTGCATAAAGTGTAGGGATCTGGAGCCTGGAGTTCCAAAATAAATCTGCTTCTTTGTCCAAATACTGACTGAACTTAGAAACACCAGCAAGAAGGGAAGCTGAAAAAAGAATGCAGAAGTGCATGCTCCCTGCAGACACTGCTAGAGGAGAGCTATTTGATGCCTGTGCTACTCACAGTTAATAAACTGAAACTCAGCAGAAAGGTGCTGAAGATAAAAATGTTGCAGGTTTACATAGGAAAAATAAAACATGCTTAATTGAATTTGTGCAGGTACCCTTTTATAGGTCAACACTATCTTTAGGCTTCCTAATGGAAGAATTGACTCCAGCCCATAGATAACTAAGAATGCATATTAACAGAGTCATCTACTCACTGTTCTTTTATGGAAGGTTAGATGGAAGTCTTAACCTTTGATGGTAAGATGTTGCATTTTATAATAAAAATCTTGAAGATAAATGGGCATCTCTGTTACAAAAAATATCACATAATTTCATATTACTGCATGACAGATTTCTATATCTAATCAGATAAAATGACCTGATATCAACAATCTGAAAACAAGACCTTTTGATTTCACTGAGTTCAAAATATATTCCATTAGCAGTTCTACACCACTGCAAAGCTACTCAGCTCCCCTCTTGTTTCTTATCAATTATGTATTTACCTGAGAAATGAAGAGCTGAGAAGCTCTGCAGGGCTTTCTAGGGATGGCATCCTGTGTTTTACCCCGTGCATCTTTTCCTTACGCACTTATGCTTATGTTGAGCTGGCATTAAAACCCATTTAGATGTGCAAAGGCCTGGGGCAATTGCAGCAAGCAGCAGCTCCGAATGCTGACATCCAAAGAGGAATCAGGTGCAAGACAGACTTGAAACTCTTGTGCCACAGGCTAGGCAAGACTGAGTGTGTGATGGAAAGGGTACACTGGGTCTCTGAGGAGAAGGGAACTGCTCATTCAGCAGAGGAGGCTGCTTGCTTACATTTTGTGCTGGAGTCCCTGGAAAGGAGCTTTATGCAAATATAGCCTACAGCTGGGTGGCAAAGCTGACATGATGTAAAAAGCAAAAGAAGTATACACCTGTCTTGGCTTCTCAGATGGTCCAGGAACAGAAGATCGAGCACAGGCAGAGCAAAGAATGTCACTCTTAAGGGGTTCCACAGACCATGGCGTTTGTTTTTAACCCTGACATTTTCAGATTTTAGCATCTTTTTGCCAATGAAGTTGGAATTAGTGCTCATCTTGGCAAATTCTAGGGAGAATGACATTCCTAAACCACTGGTAACAATATAAATGACAGCTGATGTAAACCTGTCCTATCACAGGTACAGTCCTGTACCCAAAATATATGAATTTCTGGGAGACCTGGCAGCTCTGAAATAAGCTGACCACCAAGTTCAACAAGTTAGCTCTTTAATAGAACTAGAAAGAAATGGACAATGGGGAAAGCAAGGGAATATCTACATGCAACATGAAGAAAAATACTGCCCTGATGCAGAGGCCCAAAGCCCATGGAGGTACTTTGCAGGGGTGATAATCTAATAAATAGCCATGCTCTCCAGGCTAGAAGAGTCCATTACAATTACTTCACATATCAAGTCTTGGCTTTCAGTAGATTTTGTTTTCAAAAATCTTGGGCCATAGATTTCAAGTGTCCCCTATCACTGGGTAACTGCATGTACACAACTAGAAATCCTGTTTGGATGAAGTCCAAGGACTGCAAAAGACAACTCTGTTCTTGTGACTTCAAAGTGATCTGCATTTCTACTGAAATATTTCAGCTCCCATTTTACGTAAGTTACAGCAGATTTGCTGTATGAAAAGGAAAACAAAAGAGATTATTCTGGCGACATGGGTGTGAGAATCAGCCTGCAACATTTTATTTTCTAAGGACCAACTGCTCCAAGTATTGAGTGAAAATTAGTAACTCTAATGGAGACGATCTCCGAACCTGGATGACAGTACAGCACCAGCCTGTAAATGGCAGGATTTGTGAAGCTTATCTATCTGCCACAGTACGTAAACACAAATGTAGACTAGGTGCTTTACTCCTCCCCTTTTGCCTACATACTGGGTTTATTACTCAGGGCTAAATCTATCTTGATCACTTAATACATGAAAATCACAGCATATCCTGGCAGATTTACTCTGTCTGGGAAACACGGTCCACAGAAAATAATGTTCCCAGTATCCAAACTCTGGTATACACTGGGATGTGGAAGTATTTGCGTTAGGCATCTTGATTCTATATTTGAGGTTTTCTTAGCACTGGTAACTTGAATTATTTTCTTGAAAAGCAGTCACTTTTTCTAAAAATGCTCTGCTTCATTAAAAAAAAAAACAAACCCTAGAAAAAAGTACTTGCTTCCAGAGAGATAAACTCTATTAAATCAAGGAAACTGTCAATAATTGTAACCAACAGTTTCAAAAACCAGAAGTGCCCAAACAAAATACATCATGGGGTGTCCACTTAGATTTCATTACTGTCCTGCATGTCTCTGACTGGTTTTCTATAATGGCCCACTATTCTAGCTGTAGAGCCTCATCTGCTCGTAGAGGAAAAGGAAATCCAGATGGTGTTTGTTGGCATGGCTAGAAAGCAGAAACCTGAGAGGTCAGGCTGGTCCCCACTCCATGCAGCACAGGGTGTGATGCCCTTCCCGTAGCAGGGACTGGTGAGGCCTTGAGAGGTGCCAGACCAATGGGTAGATAATTTAATTGGAATTTATAATACAGCAGTTAAAAACATAGAAAAGTTCTATGTATAGTAGAAGATGTCCAGAAGAAGCTGAAAATTGTACATCATGAAGCTGAAGAGGACCACAAGAGATCCATGCTGTTTCAGGAAAAGAAACGTTTTTTACATTCGTCCTGGCCTACCTAAAACCAAAGACAGAATCAAGAGATTTGATTCTGTGAGGATTGCCTACTGAGGTAAGCTATGCAGTGAAGTTACTGCAACAAACCTGGATGCCTACAGATGCATCATCTCCCCCTTCCCCTGTGACCTTCCATCCCTAGTGTCTGAGTGGGTAACAGGCATCATGTATGTGCACGAGGGACCAGTCTGCTCAGTTTCACTACTCATCAGCCACTGCCTTCAGGAGGGAACATGGGACTGGGTTGTGACTTCCTCCTTTCCCTAAAGTTGTTGTCTCCTTTGTCTACTGAGTAGTCACTTCTCCAAAACTTGCAGGAACTCAAGAGTCTGAAACTGCTACTTCAGTGGAGCTGGAGAGTAGCTAAAGAATCATTGACAGCCCTGACAGAAGGACTGGGGAGACAGAAAGACTGTAAAAGCCCTATTTCATCAACAAAACAGGCCAAAAGCATATGCTGCAAGAGAAGAACAACAGCACATAAACTTGGTAGTTTCTGTTCCAGATTTGTTTGCTCTGGCAGGCTTCCCCCCGCAATCCCCTCCTTTTTCTTTTTCTCCTACTGTACATTCTTATTTTAGATTTCAGGAGTTACCTCACAAAAGGCACTTTTTAAAGACTAAAACTGCTCAAACATTTATTGCAATGAAATTCCTACTCTACTCGGTAGAGTAGGAATTGCTTAAATGCAAGTGCATACAGAAAACTGAACACTGTAACCTACATAGCAATCAAAATCAGCATATCACAGACCCACAGGGGTCCTACCGTCAGCTGATAAATCAGAACTGCCTTTTTCAGGCAGTTTCTTGCAATATTCAGAGATCTCCAACTACAATAGTGAAGAAAAATTCCAACATGAGGTCAAGCACAATGCTGGTGGGGATGGATGTAATCCATGGAGTGCACACAACATTCACCAGCTGTGAATTTGGTCTGCTAAGTGGAATTTATCTACAGCAGCATTTGTTTCCTACAGGCTCTTTAGTTCTTTCATTTGCCTCTCTTTTCTCAGGAGACACTCTAGTTTTTCTCAGCAATACCATCTTTTGCACAGGGAACTGAAAAACTTTGAAGTGTGCCTTCTAAACACTGACAATCTTCTTTAATTAAAATGAATAACGAATCTTTAATTTGCCACTTACCCATAGGATCCAGTTGGGTAGCTAAGAGCTTATCTCAGCTTATATCCTAAGTTGAGTTCTTGCAGGGATCCACTTTGAATTAATGCTGCAGTAACATCACAGCTTTGGCTGGCTGCTGTAAGCATACATAACAAAACTCCAGCCAGGCATTCTAAGTAAAACCTCTGTTCTAGGACCTAAAAACTTGCCAAGATAGTATTGGATCAACACTTTTTTGCACACTAATTCAAGGGTATTATGACTACAAAATGAAAATTTTTGAAAAATGAATCATTGAATTCAGATTATTCTTAAATTCTTTCAAAGTTGTAGAGACAGTGACACAGCTAGTAAAGTAAAAATACTTCTGTGATTGCTGTAAAACGTGAATAATAGGTCTCTTTTTTTTACATGCACTAGATGAAAAAATTGATTTTTTTTTTCAGAAGAACAGGAACATTTTTTCCTGAAAGTGGTTGCAAAAAGCTCATTCCAGTTTTCAGCTGTCTATGGCATTCTTAATGCCATAATGCAAGAAAGTATTTCCCTTAAAAAAACAAGCTAGTTTCATAACCCCTATTTGCTTAATATATTTGCAACACTACACAATATGCAGCCTAGAAAGATAGTACGAAACACACAAACCCTCATATGAGACTGGAAGTGCTAGAATTTAGTTCAGGAATAACCTTCCTTTATGGTTAGGTTATTGAATGCATCACAAACAGAGTCCACAAAGAATAAAAGTTATGTGTGTAAATACTCTATTTTGTCTCTCCTTCAAAATAAATTTGTTAGCCTTTCTAAAAAAATACTGATAAATTAATAGAAATGACAATACAATGGAATGAAGTCCTGATCTTAAGGAACCTAGAGGATGGACCCAGAATTCTGTTAGATCCTAGAGAATTTTTATAAATGCTTAATGGTCTCTACTTAGTAATACTTCTCCTGGGACTCAGCCAATTTAGCAAAAAATGGAAGACATTTAAGTGGCAGCAAAAACACTAGCGAAGGAAATAGCTGGAGTTCAAATGAACTTTAAAGACACCGTATAATTACCGCAAATTTATTGTGATGAGCTGTTTCTTAGCTTCTTCCAGCATAGGTTGCACAAATAGAGCTTTATATTAAAATGAGAGTGTTCTGAAACAGGAAAGTGGTTTTATTTTTTACAATAAAGCATACATGACCCAAAGTGGACATTGTTCTCTATTAAACTGAGAAACATATATGTGTCACAGGTTAAGAAGGAAGTGAGTTTTTTGGGAGGTTGTGCTCAATCGGTGCTTGGATTTTAATATTGGCACCTGGTCTGGCCACTGAAGGTATGGACCGCCTCTGGGAACACAGGGGGTTAAAAGCAAGAACTCCCAGAAGAGCTCTCTCCTTGTCCCGGTGCTCCCCTGCCCAGCTGGGGCTGGCTGGGAGAGGGAAGCCGTGTGGCCGGGTGAGGGAGGCCGGAGCCTCGGGCAGAGGAGGGGGGTGAAGGCCTTGCAGGATGGAAGGGTGGAGGAGCCCTGAGAAGCATCAGGCCCCAACCCCCCGGGAGATAGAGAGAGAACCACTGCCTGTGCTGCCTTGAAATTCC
Source organism: Passer domesticus (assembly GCF_036417665.1). NCBI lineage: Eukaryota > Metazoa > Chordata > Aves > Passeriformes > Passeridae > Passer > Passer domesticus. Next base: position 61,781,662 of record NC_087512.1, read on the forward strand.
ATACCATGGACTGGCAGCACGGCCGGCCAGAAGGAGAAGTGGGGGATGCGGCACCCTCCATAGGAGTTCTGGGCAGACAGAGGCGAAGATTTTAACCCCTTTCTAGAGTAATGGAAACCTTGCAAATACTGATCCTCCTGAATCAGAATGAGGAGAGAGAGATGAAGCAGGAGGAAATGAGCAAGTGCGATGGAAATTGGTGCATGTTGGAAATGTCAGAAGAGGTGAGAAGGTGGGAGGAGATGATGGAGTGGCCTTGGGCCACTCTCTCTTGTATGGCCATGGACAGACCCATGTTTTTCCTGTGCCACAGAGATTGCATTTAGGGGGAGGCAATGCCTTGAAGCCAGAGAGAGCGCGGTGAAGCAGTGGCGAGAACAGAGACGGCTGAGGAGGGTGTGGGATTCCCCGTCTTCAGGAAGAGGAAGATCTCTGATCACGAGGCCCCTCGGCCCCAGGGAGTAAATCTGGTGGGGACTGGTGTCCCAAAGCTGAGAGACTGCTGCTTTTGGAACTGGGTGGGGCATCCTCAAAAGGGGAACCCTAGAAGCAGTTCTGGTCCATGTACAGTGGTGAGAGCACTGGACACGGAGGGAAGAACTCACGAGGGCCGATGTTCTCCGGGCAGTGCCACGAGTGACATGGAAACACAGGAGGTTTCAACTGTGTTTCTGGGGGAAGCCTATGGTGCAAGGGGAGATTCCTCTCTCCCTGATGGACTAGAGAGTTGATTTTGAAGGGGTGGTGATGGACTGAAAGTTGATTATCTGAAAAATGGTGACTGGGTGGAAATCTATGTTGTTATTTCTTGCTGTGGAGGAAATGGGGGGAGGAGGAGGAATGTATTTGGAGGGTTTTCATTCTTGGTTCTGTGTCTGTTCCTTTTTAGATATTGTAGTTAATAAAGTTTTTTTTCCTTTACTCCTAAGATGGAGCCTGTTTTGCTCTGTTCCTGATCACATCTCACAGAAGCCACTACAGAAAGTGTATTTTCATGGGGGGCACTGGCATTGTGCCAGCCTTAAACCATGACAATATGGAATAACTAGAATATTGCTGGTTTTAAGGCATGGTTGTGAGGGTTTGCCCTGTCATAGCCTGCAAAAAGCTGGGAGAAGTTAATATATCTTTTAGCACTTGTTTCACTGTCACAGTCCTCAAATTAGCTCTCTATAAAGATTTTAAGCAATCTTTCTACAGAAACATGTTAAAAAGTAATGGCAAAACATTCTACAATGGTTCTATTTTCCTGTAGTGTGGCAAATGACTTGGATGAAAGTGATGTTAGTGTATAGTGTCAGAAAGTGGAACAGCTTGGTTAGCATAAACAATGACAGAATCTTCACCGATCAAAAGAAAAGCCATCCATGCAGTCAAAAAGACAGGGCTCCACACCATAATATCCTGTATTAACTATTCCCATTTATGTGTGACTTTCATTCCTCGAAGATTACTGCACTATAAAAACCTGCATTCTGAGAATCAGTTTTAGCATTTGTCTCTGAGCCCTGTGTCTTGTCATACTGAATTTTTCCACTGGGACATCTGTGTTCCTCTCTCATGCATTTCACTCAAATTCTTTCTCATATCTTTTTAGTCTTGTATAAAGGAATTGTTGCTGTTCTGTGAAATAAAGTATCAAAAGCTGAATGGACTGATGAAAGACATCATTACCTATGAAGCTGGAAACAGCATCACAAAATGCAAAACAAGCAGAATTACCTTATTCTAAGGAATAAAGTAGGAACTAGTGACGTACATGAAGTGAATGATGAAAGCTAGCAGACAGAAAGCACAGAGTGTGAACAACTGGACTATAGCCCTGGAAAGGCAAACTTAGGATGTTGCATGTGTACTGGGAAAGAAAAAAATTTGTAAATCCAAACTTCTGATGCCTTCCTTGTGCCTTAGGATTAAGGAATGATCAACCAGTGCCATCCAGCATGACAAAGAAATATAATAGGGACCCCAGGTTAAGCTCTCAGAACGTACAATCACCTTGTAATTATTGAGGCTGACTGCCCAGAAACACCAGAAAAAAACACTGATGGTAAAGTTGACACTAAATCCACAAAGGTGTTAACACAGAGGAGAATGAAAGCAACAGGCAACCACTAATTCAAACCACAGCAATTCTGGCAGATAGTATGCCACTTCCATATACTACAGTGACTCCTAAAGTGCCACTGCCTTGACCTCTCGATTCTCATCTGCAGTTCGCCTCTTTGTGGGCTGTGTGTGAGTCACAGCCCCAGAAGACAACATACTTCTTTCACACATCCCAGCCCCTCAGTGTTCTGGCACCTGCTCCAGACTTATTTTTTTGAGCATTACTTGCAGAAAGCTATCTCCTCTGCTACTGACATTGCTGGTCCAAAGCATATGATAGGGAACCAGCCAGAAGCCTGGTCTTACAACTGGCAGCAACAGCATGCCTCAGAACGTACCACACCATTGGATTTACACTGATCCTCCTGTGTGATTTGTAATCTGACAACATTCACATCACAATGTTATTCCTGAAAAGATTGCCATGGTATATGGTAATATATAGGATATATGATATGGTATTTTACATATTTTGACTGCTACAAATGGTTGATTTCTAACAGTTTTTTTTTGGATTCTCAGTAGAATGAACATATTTTGCCAAGATTGGTCATGGAAGAAAACATTCTTGTCTTTGGAGAAAAGGAGTAATTTTATATACCTTAAAGCATTAAAAATTTGATCTCTTTAAAGAACTATATTATGATGCTTAAAAAATGTAGGATATAGATAAGGTTGTTTTTAATACCATTCTATACATATTTTTAGCTCATTTGTAAAACAAGCTGAAGTTCTAAGTGTTGTCACATGAACTGAAAGGGGTACAGAATTGAAATATGAACATATTCTGATTATTATCTTTAATTAGGTAATGATGGTAAGATACAGTGCCCTGACAGCATGTGCATAAAATGCACGCGTTGCATTTTTAAATGCTCACTAGATGGCAACATTGCTTCTCTAAAATACAGCTGCCAGGATGTAGACAGCAGCCCTGTAAAATTTTGACTGTCACCTTGGTAGAAGCAATTTTAAACCATGGCCTGGAAAAAGAAGCAGAAGAACATTACACAGTACTAAAAACCATAATTTTTGTTTCACTGTGGGGTGGGTGGTGGCTTTGTAAAGGTAACATAAACATAGATGCTATTGTCACCTTAGGTGTGGGCTTTAATTAGTGAGATCACTGCATTTTGAATGTTATTTGGAGTGTCCCTTGAAATAGCATCTAATTGACTAATACTTGTTCAGTAAGATGTCTGTTAACACTTCATCTGGCACGGGAACAAATCCTGGAGATGAAGAGAAGAGTGTTAAAGAATGAGAAATGCTTATCACATGGACAAACCAAAGCACAGCGGACTTTTAAAGATGTTAGTCTGATGCAGATATGTATTTATATATTGCATATCCAACATTAAGTCTTGTGGACATTCATGAAGAGTATAGACATAGAGGAATAAACTAAATTCTTAAGTTAATGAGGAGATTTCTGCTGAGATTTCAAATAGATCTTCAGCAGAGGACTTCAGAATGTTTACAGGTAAAGCTCTCCCTTCAAGGAGAGAGAGTGTAATACTTCCTGTGTGTATAATATTGCAGCAATGGAAATTAAGTAACTTCACAGAGTGTAAACTGTTCACTGTAGTCTTGAGATGAATGTATTACTCCAGATAAATTACAACTAAATTACAAATGCACAGAATGTCATTTGTGATTACCAAGAGGACTTTTTTTTTAACATACTTATCCTAAGCAAGTTAAAAAAAAAATTAAGGTTTTCCTCACTTTTCAGTCTATGTATCCAGGTCAAAAGAACTGTGCCTTACATTATAGGGCAGATGATGCCTTCTCTAAACCACATTACGCGTGTGTCCTAGGGAGTTATTGCCCACCCTAAGATACACATAGCAGGGCAGACTTAGAAGAATTGGGGAAAGGGAAGGTTAAACCAAAGCTCACCAGCCTTACTTTAATTTTGGTAGAAATGTAAGCTCTCCAAGCCATTGGGTACAAACAAGCCTGATGTTGAAGAAATGTCATGTAAATATATGTAAACAACACTTTCATCTATAATTATAGAGGCTGGGCTACTATGTGATCTCCTGTACACTCTAGAGGTGTCTTACTGACTACTTACATATACACAGCTACAGGGCACCCTTAAGTTTGGCTTGCAGTGAATGCTTAACCAATCTGTTTTCTCCATTAGCTGGCTAATAATTTCATCTTGTCCTTAAGAAATCATAGGCTGGCAATCTGAACTGCAGTTAATACAGGGAAACTTTTCCATTAACTTTTACAGACCAAGATTGGAGGCACATATTTAGGGAGGAAAATGCAATATTCAGCTCAGTGGCAGATAATATTATGCACATATATTTAAATAAGATAGTCTTTTAATTTCACCAAGTCTGAAAATAAGCCTTTAATGCTTCCTAATTTAAAACCACACTTGGGAGCAAGCACTGCCATCAGGAACTGGAGCTCCCTTCTCACTTCAGAATTTTCCACCCACCATCTGACCTCTGTGATTTGCTGTGTGAGGAGAAAGCCATTCTACAAATGACCAAATTCTCGCTTTTGACATGGCAAGCAGATTTCACCCTATGGTTTGAGCTCCCACTGCATCATTTCTGCCTCCCCAGATGTGTAGATGGCACAGTGGTCATGGAGAAAGAGGATGATGCTGCCAAGTCCCTGGCAGCATGAGTCCTTGGGATGTGGGTGTCTCCCACACTGGCAGCATCAGTGGCTGATGGAACACACCTTGATCATGCCACCCATGAACAGAAGGGCAGGCAGTGACAGGGCCTGCTTAACTCACCTGGTCGCTGCCAGATGGTCACCTCACCTATTTTGTGTTCTGCCCAAATCTGTATCAAGTGTCCAACAAGATGCCTTGAGTTAAGGAGAAAAATACACCCCTTTAAAGAAAAGGGCTCTGAACTGGAAATGCACTTGATGACAAGTTGAGGTTCTGCTCCCGTATGTGTATTTACGAGGTTTGGAGTGATAAGCATATAAGGTAAGCATATAAGCTTATATATAAGCATATATAAGCTAAGCTTCAGTACCATCTTCATTAGAATGTCACACAGGCATTCCATACACAAGTTACGTGTTCACACATGTGTGCGCACACACACACGGAGAGTATGGGAAAGAAAATAAGTCTGGAACTAATTGGCATAACATTAAGGCAGCTCTGTTTTTACTAAAAATTATGCAGTTCTTAAACCCAGTAGTTCATTTCTGTTTATTAAATAGGAGCATCAAAGCAGGTGATGCATCAATCATAACCAAGTGATAATTAGGAAGGGGCTTGTTTCAAATGAGCTCATTACTGGCAGGGTTAAATGATCTCTTCAGCCAACCATCCGTATTCTTGTCAACACCCAGAATTCCCACAGCAGATAATTCTAGGGTACTTACTGTGAAAAGTACCAGTTCCTACTTCAGCTGCACAGATGTGAGCAAGCTCACTAAATTCATAAGGTGCACAAACTGTGAATGTATATTCCTGCTTCTCTGCCTGAAGTCCTTGGAGAACCTGTCCCCTGCTTTCATCTTTGACATCTGACAGAGACCTCTCTGTGAGATGAGGCTGTTACAAACTTAATGACTAATGGTGATTTTTGTCTAAGGAGGATTTCTGTTCATCTAGTGCTTCTAGTTGTATTTTACCAAAGCCACTGGAAGTACTACTTCTATTACAAAGAAATAACATGAATAAAGATTGGCATCCTAATTAAGTACCTGAAGAAGTGAAATATGCTGAATCATTTGTGGCTGAGAACTTAATCAAAGGGTAACACTTTGATAATGGAATTTAATTTTAAAAAAAATAAGGTAGTAAAAAGTCATCTTCAAGAGCACTCTTAACAAATTCATTCATTTCAAATAATGGAAAAAACCCTACAGTTCTGGCCTAACTTTGCTGTCTTGTGTACATGGATGTACACTCAGATCTGTAAATGTGTGCTTGTGCTCAGACCTACTGAGGACTGGAGATGTGGCCTCCTCTCAGTATAGATTACAGTAGTGGGTTATATAGTAGTTACTGTCTGGTAGAAAAATGAAGTTGCAACTAAAATTGATAGCATGTTTTCTGGCCTTGCATGATTATTTGTAGGGAGCTTTATAACACGTTGTGTGCTTTAGCTGCAAATTGTCCAGGAGAAAGTTAAAACTTATCTGGTACTCTGTTTATTAAGACCTGTTTTATTATCACATTTGGCCTAGGCCACTGTCCAGTAAAACTGTACACCCACAGTGTAGAATGGGAGAAGAACATTTGTTCCCTCAGCTCTCATGGCCATATGAATATTACTCACATGTGGCTTGTGCGTACCTCAGTCCTGCAACAGTGGATTACACTGCTGCAAACCAGCTGAGAGGCAATTTGAACAGTCCTTAAGAGCTGTTTCCCTGCAGACCCAGTACCAAAGGGAAGTGTTTCCAGAGAGACAGGAGGTCCAGAAATGCAGGAGTTCTGATAGTCCATGAGTTTGGATTTGTGCTCAGTTACAGAATGAGTGCAAAGACAAAATATGGCCATATTTTGGCTATATCCTTAGTGGCCAGAGAATCCCCCTGAAGTCAATGGGACCTTTTGACTTCAGACAATCAAAGTTTTATCTTTTTAACTTAAATCAAGATAACTTTTATTTCTTGCAGGTTCACTTAGAAATAATGCAACATTCTTAGTTTTTCACCCATTTTTTCCTCTCCTAGCTCTAAAACATCCTGCCCTAAATCCACCCCACATTTCCAAGATTTTCATCCTCTTCTGAAGCACACAAAGCAGGGAAAAACCAGAGCAGAGGGAGCACTACATAGCAAATGGCCTGTCTCTGAGCTGACAGCAAAATGCAGAAGCTCTTGGATTTACCTCTTTTCCTTTTGAAATTGAAACTACAGTTCCTAAATTGCTGTGATTTTACACAAGTACTGCTGTCTGTCATTTGTGGCACCTACGGCAGAGCAGTAAGGGAGACAGTGAGAGATAATGTAGTATAACAAATCAGCTGACAACTGGAAGAGATGCACCATAAAATATTTGGATGTGCACAGGCAAATGATATTTTCAGTGTTTAAAAATAAGTAGAAAATATCTCTTAATGCTGCAGCGGATTGTTGGACCATCTGTAGAGCTGCAGTCTTGCAGTTCTGGGATGTGCTGATTACATATTATAGTGTGCTTAAATTTCACTGCAGGATTGCATCTCACTACAGTGACATTTAGGAATAAACTCAACTTATGCTAAATAGATTTTACTGCTTTTAACTGTGAGATGAAATCATGAAGAATATGTAAGAGATAGAAAAGCTATGCTGCATTGATCCTTGTGGCTGATAGAAATTTCTTTGTACCACCATGTCTAGTGATCTAGAAAAACACTAAGTATCCCAGATAATGATAGTTCTTTTCTGCACTGATGATTTTCTACCAGGTAGATATTTCCAGTCTTAGCTTTTTTCTGATGCTTACACTCTTCAAATAAATGTATGTATATAAGCACAATCTCAACTGCCACTTGCCTGATCTTGACTGCAACCATTGTATTTTTTTTTCCTCATGAATGAATGTGTGGGAACTTCTTTCATCCTTGAGTTCCTGGAAATTTCTGTAAGCTCTCCAAGGAGCAGACTTCTTCACAAGCACTCAGAACAAAAATAGTCTATGCAGTTTCTGCATTATATGTCAACCAAAATCTAATTCACTGACTCCTTTGGTGTTAATGCTTTGTTTGTTTCAAACTCACTTCTATCCTGTGCAGGGCACTTTTAAATTAGGATATAGTTGACTGTACATTTCCAAGTTTGAATCTCATTTTCTCTTTCTTATTTTTCTAATTCTTTCAATCCTGTCATATTATGTCTCAGTCTTCATTGATGCTTTGTGACTTCCTTCAGTTCAGAATTGTCTCTTAACTTAATTAGCATGCTATGAAACTCCTCTTTCAGATTATTATGAAAATGTTAACTGCTTGCAAAACAAATCCTAATAACAGTCCCTGCACCTGACTGAAATACTTGCTGCAATTGCATATATTACTTTAGTGTTTATATTTGCCTTGCTATCCAACACAAAGTTCTCTGTAAAATCCAAGTCACAAGTCTTCCTTTCCCTGTCAGTTTGATTCAGTTATAAAAAATAATATTTTCTAAGATACTCTATGACATAATTTATACATCATTTACATGCTCTTCTTCACATGTTAATTTTCTAGTTCCACCAAAAAGTAATCTAAATGGTTAGAGCTACTTTGATCTTCAACAGTTCCATGCTTTAATTTGAATGTGAGTGCTCTTTTTCACGAACATACATTAATCTACAGAAGACTTTGTAGTGGAAATGAAAATTGTTCAATTTAACAGTTTTGAAATGCAAAATTTTTTACATAGCAACTGTTTTGACACGTAGTATTAGAATGGAATGGCAAGGAAAATATAGCTTATCTTGTATTGCATGCTTACTGGTATCTGTCTACTGTGCTAGCAAATAGGTGTAGGAGAAAGACATGCTGACAGATTAAATTTATATAGGGCTCTGTCGCACGTACTTGGTATTATTATATTTCTCAAAATAAGTTAAGTAGGCCTAGATACAACTGCACATTACCTGATACCTATTAGAAGCAGGACAGGGAATGCCTCCTATGGAAGAGAGGGTTAAGTGTAGCAAAAAGTATTTTCAGATACAGTCACAAATTTCTCATGTAACTCTCAGAGCTTATGATGAAGAAAAGTTGTACAAAATCAGGTAGCTCCCCATTAGGCACAGCCCTCATCAATATTCCACTTCTGTTACAAAAATCCCTCAAAGCATAAAGCTAAGCTTATACATACACATTGCGCTACAGGAGTAAGAGTTTTCCTTACCGATTTCGCTCATGGATATCCCTGGAGCTAATTGCCCACTGTTGAAAGAGCTATAGGTAAACAAGTTTGGTACAGAGGTGAGGTCATAGATAGGTTCCTGCTTTATCTGTTTGATTCCAGTCATGTCTAACCCAGACTGGTCTGGGGAGGGCTGGGCAGAATCCACGTTGTAATAGCCCTCAGACTTTGGCAAGTCGATGACGTGCCCGTTGGAGTAGGTGCTGCCAGTTTCGTTATTCAGATTGTTCAAGCCATTGCTGATGCTGCTGCTGTAAACCCTGGCGAGAGCTTCTGCCTCACCATTCTGCTGCTGCCGCTGCTCCTGCAGTCGCTGCTGGTGCTTCTGCACTTCAGCATACAAACTATCCCTCTGCTTTTTGGACATTCTTCCAAATTTCACAGCTGAAAAGCAAAGCACAGTGTGAACCATTGCTGTCTTTAAATTTCTCTTGAGTCCCTTCAACCCCACCACTCTTCTGGTATTAACTTTCAGGGTTAATTCTGCTGTGGAAACACCTTTTCCTGTGGAAATGAGAAAGGATGAAAAGCTTTACATCACATACATCTCATAAAGGAAAAAATACTGCGTACTTGAATTTACCAGATGACAACAACTCCTATTTGACAGGAGAGCCTCAGTCAAAAAATTAACTTCCCACTATGAATGTTAAAAAGACCATGTGTCCTTTTATATCTCTGTGTTCACTTAACAACCACCCAGAGCTGTATGAAATGTACAGTCTGTGAATTCATATCCATTTACTAATTTTCCACAAACCATTACACAGTACACTAACAAGATTAGTATTCAGGGTGAAAACAAGCCCTAAAGACTTATTATCGCATCCTTTCAATGGGGTGTTATCTTCCTGCTTAAAAAATTAAAATCTTACAGGTTAGAACCTAGAGGAAAATAACAGATTTGAAGGTAAACAGCACAAATGAATGTCATCTTTTCCACTGAGCAAAATCTTAGGGATTTATGTGATCTCCATTTCAATAATCTTCATCCACAAATCCATGCACTCCTTCTGATGAGAAACAGAAAAGTATAAGAGGACAAACCATTTTCCCAAGGTTCATTCAAACAGGGTTCATCACAGCAAGATTGAAATTTTCAAAGGTGACAGGCTGATTGCTGTGGAACTAGGAGGAGTAAATTCACAGCCTGTATATACAGTAGATCACAGCTGATTATCACTCTCCACCCCCATCTCTCTATAAATTCTGGTCTTTTACTGGGGTAACTCTTGGGATCTTAGAGCAGAGACAGTTGTTGATTGTGCTCCAAAACAAATGAGAGATACATTCAGCAGAATTAATCAGAACAGGTAAGGGGACATAGCTCCAGAAATACAGACTTCTACGTATTATGAGGTGTATTTTCTATATTGTGTATTTCCAGTCCATCTGAAATTTGGATCAATTCAGAATCATATTTATTAGCACATGACTCTCATTTAGCCCTTGAGAAGAGTTTGAACCTATGTGTGGATAAATGTGAAATTCTTCAACCAGGAAAAAAGAACAGAAAAAGTAGAGCACAAGATGAAAATACAGAGCCAGAACAACAAGGTGACAGCTGCTTTGATTTATTTTCACTTTTTTTTTTTTAACTCAAGAGGGTTTTTTTCTTATTGCCAACCTCCGTTTAGTTGCAGCCCTACACCCAGGCTACAAGCTACCTCACAGGAACTCAGCCTGCCCCTGGAATCAGTGCATGGTATGCTGCATACCCTTATGGACAATATAAAATGACTGTATTTTAAATAATTTTGAATAATGCAACTGTGTATTTTCTTCAAATTTAGGCCCTCAGCAATAAAATCAATGTTTATCCTCATTTTATATTCATTAATTGGATTCTCCAGCTGCTGTCAATTAGCATCCTGCCTCTGCATGATAAAAATGCATTTATTACATGGCTGAGAGGTAAAAATCAATGTTTTCTGTCAAAAAATTCACACAGCCAATTTTAAATTTGCAACAGCTCTTAACATACTTAATCCTAAACAATCATAAAGACCCTTACATCAACTATGAGAGAACAAAGTGATGCTGTGGACGAATCACTCATTTTGTCTCTCTTCAGTAGTCTCTGAATTACTGATTGGTAAGATGGCACTGTCAGTCACATTAAAATGACCCTGTGATTTACCTTAAATCATTGGAAGATACTACTGTCAAGAGGAAAGCCTGTGCTGTTAAATTGTTGAAATGTTACTTCTTTAATCACCACGGAGCTAAGGTATCAAGTAATTAATGGATTAAAGGCTCTTCCCAGGTGAGACTGGTAAATAAGTAACTTCAGTGAGACATAAGACACACTGAGGTAGGAGAAGACCTACTATGGTCCAAATTTTGAACAAGTTTATAGTCTTTGGACCGTCTAAATAAATAGCTCTTTACATAACTTCTCCATCAATAATTCAATTTAAAAATACACATTTTGTGTCAACCTTTTAAGAGAGAAAATTGCTTCCAGGAAAATGAAATTAATATAAACTTAGAACATTAGCTTAAAAAATTAGAACATTTTCCTCTAATACTTTCTCACTGTATAAAACATGTTTTTGAGCTGGAAACCCCCTGCATGAGGAGTGGTGCCCAGGGCATGTGAGCTGTGGGCAACCTTGGCTAAGCCTCCTATTGCCTGCAGCTTTGGTGTGATGCATGTTCTCCGCCTGCTGATATTAGCTGATCACACCACAGTCTGGAAGGTGGGCCAGAGCTCTACAAGGAGCACAGGATCCTGAGATGACACAGACTGTGGAGCTTTTCTCTGGCACAGGATACACTTTCAGTGCTAGATTAGGAAACATTCTTCTACAGACCCAGATAGGGACAGGAGGCAATGTGCAAGCAAAAGAAATGGGGTTTCTTTCAATGCAAAATGTTTGGTCAAGAGCACTGAAAAAAACAAACAGAAACCCCTAATGATATCCAGGTGTAAATTTGTGTAGGGTTGTGCCTCCTTACTATCAGTCATTTAGAGATCTCAGGGAAATGGATGCTTTCACACATCATTATTAGATGTTAAGATAAATGCTGATGTTTAATGTAATATTTAATATAAACCCACCTTTCCAGACGTGACCTTTTTGCGCTCTGTGATTTTGATTAGAATAACATATTTCACTTCTGGCTCTTTTTGCTATAAACTGATACAGCTCTCCACTTTGTGATTTTCCCCACCCCTGTCCGTGAAAATAGCTTGCTTTGTTAACCGGATGGCAAAGATCGTCTCACAGCACACACATTACAAAGCACGGAACTTCTCCTCTGTCTTTTTGCAGAAATCTACAGGGAGTTTAAGTAAGTCAGCAGTGAAAAAAAGTTTCAAAGGGCTTAGATGTGAAACATGGATTTGACTCCTTACCATCTCGAGACATTCCCAGGGCAAGACATTTCTGCAGTCGGCAGTGTTGGCAACGATTTCTGTTGGTTCTGTCAATTAAACAGTTTCTCTGTCTTGGACAGGAATAGGATGCATTGTTCTGCTGACTCCTCCGAAAGAATCCCTGGGGCAAGAGAGCAGGAAAGACCAAGTGTTACCACAAGTGTATTTATGTGCATGAGCATGCATGCAGACTCACACTCATACACAGAGAAGCATGCAAACAACTACAGCAAACCCCTGTTTAGTGCATTGCTACTTATGTTGTGACTTTGCAGATATGGTGGTATTGTAAAGAACATTTAATTATAATAATGAGAACTGTGTAGAGAATATAATTCTGCTTTGTTAAAACCTAAATTATGTTACAGAATGCATTTTTACAGTGCAATAAACATCGTGTATCATTTAATACTTGCTCCTAATAGAGGAAAAACTTGTCAGGATTTTTAAGATGACTTCAAAGTACTTGTTTTGACATTTCTCCCTTTAATGAAGAGACTAACTGTAAATGTAGAGGTAATTGTTACTGGGTACACATAGCATGAGAAGCTGAAGACTACTGTTCACTTTAACTTGGCAAATGTTGATTTGATCTGGAGAGGTATATGATTCAGGAGTGAAGTAATTAAAATTCAGTCTTCACAAAAGCACTAGGATATAATGACTGTATCAAGTAAAGCCAACACACAAAGGAGAAAGCAACACCTTCAGGTACTACCATAAGAATATAATGGCATTTTCCATGGGCTGTTTGTCTAGAGATCTGCGGGCTAGAGGGGAAGTATACACACCTAAGACCTTAGGAACTTCCAGCTACTATGAGGTGACACCAAGAGCAGCACTGAAAGGTGCTTCTACTGTTATGGTAGAAGTGACATGAAGTAGCTGAGCTGACAAGAGGAATGAAATCAGAGGGTGAAGAGAAATGAAAATAAATTATCTATTTTAAATAAATAAATAAATAGGTCAGGAGCATCTACAAGTCCAGAGGGGATAAAAATGTAGAGAACTCCCCTAACCTGTCTGGGAACTTTAAATGCAAGCAGTCCATGTTGTGGGAAAGCTGAAGGACAGCCTGGCCACTGGCTATGAGTAGTAAAACAGCAGAAATACCATTACTGCAATTACACCAGTTTGGTGTCACCAGAAGTGACACCAAAGTGCTCGTGTCTTTCTGGGGTGGCTTGCAAACACCTTGGAATAAAGCCACAAAGCAACAGCTGACTTCATTTATCAGGGAAAAAAATAGTGTATCTCTGCATAGGTTGATGGATGTTAATACTGAGCAATGGACAAAGCCACAAGATGACAGTGCTACAGGCCTCAGCTCACTTGCTACAGCTTACACATGAATTCTCTCTCAGGTCCTGACAAGCTGAATGAGGGTGGTGTGTGTGTCAGTAACAGTGACAGGCATGGTGTTCCACCAAAGACATTGCCAGTGCTAGTTCTTGAAGTTCAGCATAGAGAACCACTTGTACTGGGTTGAGTTTGCTCTATCAGTGATTACACTCTATCTAAAATATAAAATACATTTTATGACTCATACTTTTCAGAAAATAGATGTTCTTTGGGAGGACTCTCAGAAAAATTCTGGTGGAAACTTAACTATCTTAGCTGACCAAAACTTTCCTGATATCGTAGAGCTGCCTTTAATTTAAGACTAAATGGATGCTAATTGCAGATGTCTTTGCTGAACTTTATAGTCAGTCTTGCTTTTGATTTATGAAGGCTTGTCTGTTTTCAGTTTTAGATTTTAGCAGCATCTATAGATTTCAGAGAAAAAATTAATTCAGTAATATTTAAAAACCACACTCAACCATTTAGCATTGACAGTACTTTCTCCTGCATAACTTTTTGTTCCCTTTAAGGCTGATTTAATCTCAGAGGAATTTGTTTCATCTTTGCCCTCCTTAGGAAAAAAGGATCATATTATGTATCAAGGGTTACATAAGAGAATTAATTTAGAGTGGGCAATTAATTTTTCTGAGGAGAATTTTATGTTCTCATACTCCTGCATAAGATCTAAATGTTGTCTTATAATATAGAGATAATCCTTTCATTTTATTTTTGTGGTATCTTTATACAGATTTGGCTACATTGTTTACATCAGAATAATTCAATTTTCTATGAAGGAAGATGTATTTCATAACTGAGGAGATAAAGAGTTAAGGACAGATTTCGCAGTACTTCCAACATGGACAACAAGTCTTTGAACAGATCACTTCACCCACTACCCACAGCCAGTCTGAAAAAGGAAATTGCTGAATGAGCTACTTTTTAATTCATGACAAAACAGTGGTGGAAAGTACTTTGCTTTGGGGGAGGGCACAAGAAATGATATAAGGCTTCTTAGTGAAGAAGTAGCTGCAGAGATAGATGTGATGCAAACTTATCTTCAGGTTTCACCCCTTCGTTAAGAATAGTGTCAGAGCTGCAAACTCACTCAGTGGGTGCAGCAGGTTCACTGCATGTGCACATTCAGTATAAGGTAGGCATGCATACAAACCAACAGCAGTATTTCAGATGACCCTTAAGCACTTAGAATATGGATCTGCCACAGCATAGCTAATGTAGCAACACTGAGTTAAAGGATTTTCTGTTCCCTGAAGTTTGCAGCACTGCCACTGGCACTATAATTCTTGGACACAGTATCCTGAAATGCTGTGCCTGCCTGGTGCCTGGTTCAACATGTGTGCATGCTTGTGGGGTGATTCCATCCTCTTTCTTCCACTCATGACCTCTATTCTTAATCATTTCAGATTTCTAACAAACTGAGACAAAAAGAGCCAGAAATAA
Source organism: Passer domesticus (assembly GCF_036417665.1). NCBI lineage: Eukaryota > Metazoa > Chordata > Aves > Passeriformes > Passeridae > Passer > Passer domesticus. The sequence goes on from NC_087512.1 coordinate 61,796,798, forward strand.
TGAGTATGCAGGCAGAGTGAATAGCTGTTTAAATGCTGGGCACTTAAACAGATAGCAGAGCTGCACTGCCAGAAACAGTGCTTACCTTAACAGGGAGCTCTGACAGACTGGGATGCCTCCCAGTGGAACTGACATGAAAAACCCACACCTTTTTTTCACACAGGCTCACAAAACCAGATTAGACAAATTGATCTGATACAGCAAAACTGGCACAAATACAATGGGGTTAAAACTTATAAGTGGAAGAGAATCTCTTTATCTCAATAAGCAGTCTACTCACGCAGTGAGTACTCAGCACAGTGGTATCATCTCCTCTTGAGGCACATGCAAGGGCCCACATTAACCCTAATTACTTTTACAGAAGACTATACCCCTAGACAGTCTGTGGGCTCTGAGTATTGAGAGAAGATGCTCTTTTTCTGCTTAAAGTAATTTCCTTTCATAGCTTTTGTGCCGATTTTGATTTATCAGATCAATTAGTTTAATCCTGTTTCATGTGATTGTCACAAGAAGATGCTTATTTTAGTCCAGTGCCACAGTAAGACAAAGACACACTGCAAATTGTTATGCTTACAATTGTTAATGTTCCTGAAATAAACCCTTGATCTTCACCAAACATACCAGTATATTAGTTCTCAATGTACTGGCATGAAAGTATTTCTTTTGCAAACGGGTGCATGCAAATTTTCAGATTTTTCAGCTGTTCTAATACTTTGTAAAGCATTAGGTACAGACTTGTGATTTCACACTGCAAATAGGCACTCATTTGCAAACATCCTAGTTTGCGTGTTTCCAAGTACAAAAAATCAGAGACGCTGAAATCTTTGCAATTTCCTATTTAAAATTAAAACTGAAATACCAACATGTAGTATAAAACTCGTTTGTCATGAGTAATAATGTAATTCCTTAGATAATAAAATCACAGACAATTTTTAAAATTGAAAATTGCAGCCTTTTCTCTGCTTAAGTCTGATTTGTGTTGTTTGAACTAATGTCTGAAATAATATGTTGATATATCTAAGCAGCAGGTCTATACATTTCGTCCCCTCCACCCTTTTTTTAACCTCCAATTCCCAGCAACTGCAATTCCATTCTGCACTAATGCCTTTAAAGAAGAAGACAAAGAATCCTTTTATACGGCTCATAATGTAAGGCATTCTTTCATTTTGAGATTACAATTTGGTCTGCAGATTGTGCAAAAGGAGATAAAAAAGGACCCAGGTCACACCTGTAAGCTCTTAAAAAAGGCTGACCAGAAGTAACATGCCAACTGTAATGCTACATGGGTTCTATAGGAAACAAAATAAGAAATCCACCTCTTTCAAAGCTGATTTAAGGTAGAACAGGTGTGACTTACAGTTGCCTGCCTCTGCTGGTGTCAGCACTTAACACTGCATCAGATGTAATTAACTCATGTTTCAAACAAGGAGGTAGCTCTAAAGACTATTTGATAAAATGGAAAGCAACTAGGAATATTAGCCATGAAATACATCTTTATCATCAGTAGGCTTTACAGCCTTTGGCACCACTTGTTTGAAAGCTTGTAAGAGTGTATCATTGTACAGAAGTGCTTGAGGCTAATGCAAATGATGATGACTATGCTGTATTAAAATCTTGTACCTTGCAGCCTTCACATGTGATGACTCCATAGTGTATTCCAGAGGATTTATCACCACAAATTTTGCATGGTATCACTTCAATTTGTGCTGAAAGAGAAAACAAGACACATATTTTGGTTATATAGTCGTACTTAATTTCTTTTTTCTCAAAACGAGATTTTTAGAAATAAAGAGTAGATAACCAGTTGAACCCCAACAATACAAAAATGCTTTGTATTGTATGTCTCTTTTCTGAACGCTTTCATTTGGCAAATTTTAAATTTCATCTAGTTTCTTCCACATCCCACAAAACCCTTCAACATTTTAAAAAGTCTCACTACTAGTAAATTTTTTTTGTTTGTACTGGTTAATTTTATAATTATTATTACTAGTTACACTCATTAGGGGTCCTAAACAATAATCTGGATTGTCCTTTCCTGCATACTTCAAACATTTGTGACATTCCATTTTTCTGAGGTAGAAATACAGGGTTTATTTTGATGCCCTTTTGAAAGCAAGAGTAGAGATGATGAAGTTTTCATTGTCTTTAAATTATGTTCAAGACATGAAGATACTAATACCACTGTCAGAGACAGGCGGGTAAAAGCTTGCTTAATCTTCCTCTCTTCAAACTACTTGCTTTAACACTGGGTTATTGGCAGGCAAAGCACACAGATGGAGTTTAGGTAGCCAGTGGCTATGTGCTGGGACAGTCAGGTACAGTCTGAAAAATGTTTAAATATGGATGTGCTTCAGATCTTTTTATAAACATATGGTCAACTGATTCTGAGAAGAAAAACATATTTCATTATCTTTCAATTTTTTTTTGCTAACACAACTTTGATTCTCTCAATTACTTTGAATCCTGTGTCTTTCCTTTGGTGATGCTCTAAGAGCACATAGACACGTAAGGAAAAACTGTGCCTTTATTTAAGTCAGAAGAAATGTTAAACTTATTTTGTCTCCCTTTCATTTTCTTCTGTGTAGGATGCATGCCTCCCTGTATTCTCCTCCTATGTGGTAGCAGCGTCACACTTGCAAAGTACTCCTGCTGTTTCTCCATGCCCAGGGCAGGAACAGCAGCAGTTCTCTGCAACTCAAATCCTTGAGTAGAAAAGCTTTTTTAGTAGAGCTAGCCAAAGCACAAGGATAGGTAACTGTTGGTACGTTTAACAAGACACATTTAACTCTAAAATGGATTGAGATAGGGAAACAAGATTATTGTCCAGATGCTAATCCTAAAAAGAGCATCCCATTTCAAACTTGTGGGCTGTTGAAAAGATTAAAAAAACTGGAAAAAACCCATGCTTAAAAATTACTGCATATTGTAAGCTAAGCACTAAGTATGCTTGCACAGTGGATACTGTGAAAATAGAATAATATATCCTGGATTATGCCCTGTTCCTACTTATGATTATCATTTGTTTCTTTTGGCAGAAGCTGGAAGTTTCCTTCCTACCACTTCCTTCCTCCCACCACTTTGTAATTAAACAACCAGAACTCAGTACTGTGTCCCAGCAAGCCACCACCACACTTCCCACTGAAAGGTGCATACCCTACTCCTTTATCCTCCTATTTAGTGTAGAGGCTTAAGGGGTAAACTGCACAGGGGGAACACTAGCAGGCCCTCTACTTTGGAAAGTCAATTAACTATTCCCTCAGGATAGCATATTCCAAGGGATCCAGGCAAGAGGAACATATATGGATGGCTGAAGAGACTTTTGCTCTTTTGCCCCCCATTGTGAGCTTATTTTCCTCACATACTCTTTCTGATCTAGCATAATTTTAGGCTCAGGCAAGTAAACCAGTTTTAAAACTGCACCTAATCCATGTTGTACAGACGGAACTCCTTAACGAAGAAACACTTGCAGTTCTTTGGAAATTTTTCCAGGTTGGTCCTTCTCAAAAATTCCTATACCTTATGCCCACTGGGATAAAAAAGCCACTTAAATACACGCCTCCAGGCACTGCTGTTTGTGAGGCTACTTTGAGTAACTGCTCACAGGACTCTGCTTGAGAGTCATGTGGATGGAGAAGGTCTCAGCTCTGGGACTGTGTGCTGCTTTATGTTTCATTGACATATGTCAATGTCAGAGGCAGGAACTACAATGAGAATAGAAAGAAATCTGCAGGAAATCTGCAGACAAGACAGAGGAAAAAAACCCAACCACAAAAATATCACGGTAATTTTAATTTGACTTGCATATACCATTTGTAACTTTGATAGGAACAGAGAAAGAATTGATCCTGTGACGCTGATTGTATTTAGCACAGTAATTTTTACTGTAAGCAAACAATAATTCCATGCATGAGTCTCAATTATAAGCTCTACATTCATGGTATTTGTGATTCAAGCCCCTAAATGTTAAGGCTTTTGGTTTCAATTAATATGTAAAAAATATTTTAGACTTGTGACTCTTCACTTAATTAAAACCTTTATTCGAAAATAACCATACTATAAATTAGTAAATTCAGGTTTGTCTAGGAAATTGCTATAATTTCTCTTTAAGAAAACTCACACAGAAAAAACATCCTTAGGACACAGAAGGCATTTAAATAAATTTGAAAAAGTGTATTTTGCTACTGTCCCAAACATTACTTTCATAAATCAGCCGAACAATTCCAGGATTCCTAACAGAAATCTTGATTGTACAGGCCAAATAAAAAAGAAACCACTCTGTTCCCAGAAGGGTCTTGAGATACTGTAATGAACATAGAGCATACCATATTTCTTTTGCAGATATAATCACAGGTCACAGACTGCAGAAAGAGTTGACAAGGACACACAAGAATCCTCAAGTTCAACTCTTAAGTGAGTGGTCTGTGTGGGGATTGAACACACCACCTTGGTATTAGTAGTTGACACAGGGTACTACACGTTTTGCACATTCTGATTTTATTTGTCTACCTATGATCTTATGTTATTTTTCTTACTCCCTTCACCTATTAAACCAACAAACAGTTCAGGGAACTGTATATCTGACTCTCTTTACAGCCATTATAAAATAAGCAGCTTTCTTCTGAACTCCTTAAATATATAAAGCGCATTGACCAAGTGCCACTTCCTAAATATTGAGGGCAAAAATTGACTGAACAAACAATAATGGAGTTGCCACAATGGTAACTTTCACCAGCACAGGAGTAGAACTTACATTGGGAGAAATCCCAATGTGGTAGTCTTGAAGAAGGAATTAGAGCAAAACTACTTAGCTCCACTTTGAAAGTCTTTCCACTTGTCTTCTCACCCATTTTTACTCTGATACTATGAGCAAGAAAAATGGCTCCCATTGCTTTTCAAGCAAATCTCAATCTGAGCCCACTTGTCCAATTTTTCAGTAAACACGTTGAGATGTACCACTCAATAAAAGCCTGCAAAACCACTATCACTCTAATGTCCAAGAAAACATTTATAATGTTTGCATATATGCTGCACAGTGACTGCCCCCTACCACCAGGTGTAGCATCCTTCCTCAGTACCACAGGATCATGTCTCTGCAGTATTAATCTCTTATTCTATACTTAAGTTGAAATTTCTTTAGGACAGGAAACTGCCTCCAGTTTTATGGGACAGTTTAAAAATTGTAATGTCACAATGGAAATAAATTAATTCTACATGACTAGTAATTCTAATCCACAGATGACGGGATAACACCCTGGAATCTAATTCAGTCTCTCATGAAAACAGAAAGTAGGCTGGAATTCTATCAAGGAAGCAAATCTAAAATTGTCTCACATATTTGAAATGAACACTTACATATAAACAAATCAGCAATTAGAAATATCTTCAAACAAAACATTAGCTGAAATGTGCCACAAGAAAAATCAAAAGTACACTGAGCTGCTGGGTTTTCTTTTTTTCACCAACAGAATATTACACATGGGCACAAAGATCCTAAAGGCAGGAAAATAATCAGGTTTCAAAAGTTGTTATATGGGTGAAATTAGGAATGAATCTGTAAAGGGAGACAGTTTTCTGAATTCCTCTTGAACAAAGCAGCTAATGTGTCAGATGTGTATTTGTGGGGATTGTCACTCACATGCATATGATGCCTAACAGAGAAAAACAAAGCTCTCATTTAATATAATTTCAGTTTAATATCTGAAGAACTTCACTTGAGAAAGACAGGACAATAATCTCAGAGACCTGTAACTTTGGTTTAAGGGGAAATAAAGACTTGAGCTTTCAGTATTTAGTTCTTGATGAAAAGATAATAAAGCATGCCAGGCAAAAACTTTGAAAAGGAAGACCTTTCTCTAATTTGTTGATCCAAAAAAGGTTGTACCCGGAAGAATCAAGGCTAATGAGAGAACTGATAGTGAAAAAATCAGTTGCTTCACCTTTCAAGAATTCCCTTTTGTTGGAGTTCTTGAAAATTGCTGGTAGATTGGCCTAGTTCATTTTCATGTTTCTATTCCTAACTGATTTCAAATTAAGTACATTCCCCATTTTTATCTACTTGCCAACTCTGCCTTTTTTATCCTGACCTCTGTGAGCAGGAAATGCTTTTTTTTCCTTGCATGTAACTATCAGTAGAAGTTTCCATGGTAAGTTAGGTTGGCAATGAGATCTTGGCATCCCCTTTGCTACTGGAATAGATGTTCTCTAGCTTCTCAGCAAGATGTCAGGTGCTTTGCATTTAATAATCTGAAAATATACAGCTGAGGATGCTACTTATGTTTAGAGCCTCTGTCATACCTCATGCAGTGAGACCTATATAGTTAGTAATATCTCAGTAAGTTAATTAATTCCAGATAACATTAATTTATGTCTGCAGATATATTAACTGTCAATCATAACCCAAATGAGCCATTAGAGGAAACTGATATAGTGCATTAACCCAGAAAAGTAATGTTTTCATAAAATCTTAGCACTTTTGCACAGAGATACATTAAACTCTGACTGTGGGTCCGGCCCCTGGATTTGTTATAGTAACAGAGACTCTCTGCAAAGCTGATGGTTCTCAGATAAGCCAGTCCTATGTCTCATGAGCACAGATATCCAAATCTCAAGAAGCAGCAGTTCTTGTATATCCCTGTGTCTCACCGGGCACAGATATTAGATGTCATCTGTACATAATATATAAAAACGTGTCTTGAGTATCAAGGTAAGCAATAGCCCTAGAATCTGGATATTGAGAAATCTGATTGATCATTGCTCAAAATAGAAATCAGGTACATTAGTGCAAAAAACCAAAGTTTTTCCAGTAAGTGCATGCAATTGTCATGTCTGATTTCTTTCATTGTCTCACATCCTAGCTGAAGTACTTTTAGTTTACAACCAATATCGCTTGGAAGGTTATTTGGTAATATGTTTTCTTTTCCCCTTCACTAATTTCCAGTGGGGGGAAAAAAGAACAAAAACACCCTCAAAACAAAACAAAACAAAACAAAACCCAACCCAACCCAACCCAACCCAACCCAACCCAACCCAAACCAAACCAAACCTGCTGAATTGTATACCAACTCTCCTTAGAGATCAACTCTGCCTTTTGCATGCCTACTCCAAAGATTACTGAAAAAGAGTATTTTAAAACCTGAAGATTTTTAATGGCAAGTTTTTATGTAGTTACTCTGTGCATCCTCCTTTAAAATCTATTAAAACAAAAGATCAAACCTTAGAAATATGTGTGATAATGTCTGCAGAGTGATGAAAAGTTTTAAAATTATGTGCTATATATTAGCCTTTTTGTATATGAAGAAATATGCTTATATCTGCATTGTAAATACATACTATGGAAGATATCTTCCTGAGTTCCATGGCAATAGAAATGTTTATTGAACATTATCAAATGGTTTGAAATAGCTGAATATGAGTTCAAATTATTACGGCTGCTCCACAGCTAAAGGTAATTTAAAACTGTTCATATTATCTCATCTTTTAGTATCTTATTGCTACATACTAATTTTAGAACAAGTCTGGAAAGAATGATATACTTGCCTTTATATTCAGCAGAGAAGGTGAAATTATAAAGAGAAAAAATGAGCCCAGTATAGTAACCTTAAGCACTAATAAGCACTGAAGTAAGAAAAAATGTTTTGTTCCAATACTGTTTCTTTTCCTTTCCTAAGTGTAATAAGTACAGTGGATCTAGCACTATAATTTAACAATTTATGAATACCAGAAAGTTGTTACATTTGTGATGATCCAGGGTTACAGATGAGATGAGATTTTCAGATGGATTTAATATCTTTCATTAGAGCAAGAGATAAATTCTTTTTAAAGGAAATTTTTTTGGACCCTTAGCTTTTTATCATAGCTTAGATAGGAGCAAAGGACTTAAGCCTCTGCAAGGCTGGATGTTTCTCTGTGAAGCAAAGGCAGCTGTGAGCAAAAAAAAGGTAACAATTTTAAGAGCAGTGATGTAATGTTGGAGATAATGATATATTTTGGATCACAAGATATTTTATTTTCTGCAGACCTGATTATTTCAATTAATTAAAACAATTGAAAAATTACAAAATTATTGTAAAAAATTTGTAAATTTGTAAATTAACAAAACCTGTGGCTTTCCCCTGGGTTATTACAAGATTCCTGATGCAATTTCCTGGACTCCAGAAAAATACTGTACACTTTGTTGCCATGAATGTCATCCCAGCACTCAGTGAAACACTAAGAGATTAGGAATCTGACAGAGGTACGCAAATTGCTACCTAGAAGCTTGTTTTTTCTTTAATTTGGACAAAGCAGAGTGGCTGAAGTGCATAACAAGCACAAGTGTTCAGAGCTTTCCCAGATTTTTTTGAATGGTTCACAGGCAAGGATGACAGCAGAGGAGAAGCAGAACTGCCTGTATCCTCTGCTGGGCAGTGATGACTAACACAAAGTACAGCCCGTTGTCCAGATCCCAAAAGACAGAACTCAGCTGCCTTGTCAGAAGCTATGGCTCAAAACGTGATCCCTGAAAGCCTGTGCTCATAGAGGTCAGAAAGTGCCAAAGGACCAGTAAAATCTGGTGGCTCACCTAACACTCTGTAAATCTGTATACAAGCATTTTCATTGCCTCTGAATGTGAACGTCTCTATATTAATCCATGAACTCTTTTCCCCAGTAACTTAAATTAATGGAAATTACGTGTGTAACTTCAAAGGATGGTACTACAGTAACACAAGTCATTACACAACACAAACATGTTGCCAAATTGATGATTTGGGCTCCACATGTGAGTTAAATCAAAGTTATTTAACTAGATTATCAAGGCCTTTTCCTGGGCCCCCTAAAGAGCTCAGAAACTTACCCTATTCATACGGAAAGATTTAAGTACATAATATATGCTGAATTATTATGGTACAGTTTCTGTTTCCCTCAAAGACTCAAGCAATGGTTCTGCTGATCCTGCACACTTTCCCTAAAGAGATTATTATGCTAATCCCAAATATTATACTACCCAAGCTATCCTATATTTGACTTCATCATATCCAGTGTTCTGCAAATAATCTCTAGCAGCTTTAGCTAATGTTTGTATAAGCTCGTCAGGATGACTGAGTAATGGTGACCATGTTTTCTATGCAACACTCTAAAACAGTGGAAGTGCACTTGGCCAGAAAATACTGCCTACACAGAAAAAACATAGCAAAGTTCTTTCCTATAAGAATTATACTTAGTATTTACTCTGCCAAAATGTTAGTCATAATTTCACTTAAAATATTTTATAATATATCAGGCATTTAGCAGGACATATTATGTTCCCTCTCTACTTTTCTTTACTCAGGAAGTTACTTAGAGTGTGCCAGCATTTCTGACCTATTGTTTCCTGAATACAACAATCCACATCTGCATTCTTTTCCCTTCTGTATAAATGGACTAATGAACTCTGCAAAGCAAGAGTTCAGATTCCATGATAAATACTTACAGTCTATTTTGCATGTCGAAGCTGGCTGAAATGGTCATACAGTAGTCAGGACCTTAAAGTTATTTTTTTGTGTCAGATATGTACAGATCTCTGCTGAACGGTTACAAAGCTGAGCAGCACAGAGAAAGACGCTGCAGGAACATATTGTAAAGACCTGTTTTCCAGGCTGTGGGATCACACACAACCTTATCTTTCCTCACACCCAGCCAAGTGTTACTGCTTCCTGGAGTGGGATGGAAATGAACTTAAAACTTAATTCATCTCATGGTGGAAGGAAGGTGTAGTGGTTATTTTTAGCTCTGTCTGTAGCAGCACCCTCTTCTCCAGCTTTTTGCTACCAGGCTGCAGTTTCAGCACACCAACAATCTTTGCATCCCTCCTCTCCTCCCCCTTTACCTGCCCAGATTAATTTGAATGTCCACAAATTCCTACACTTTCAGTAACACTCAAACCTAGAAGTCTATGGACATGCAAAATCTTCAAGGGAAATGAGGACTGTTGCACTGTTAGATTAGAACACTGTAGCAAAATGAGGGTCTAACTTGCATTATCTGGCACTTTGTGTGGCTGCCATCACAGTCAAAGGAACAGTTTCCGATCCACTTTCCTGCACCACTTTTCTTGCCATACCTTACTTTAGACACAATACAACTCCTACAAGGCAAAATTATGAGAGACACAAGCAATAAAAAATAAATAATAGTGATTTCAACCTGAAATTACTCTGAAATCATTCTTATGTTGCCTTCTTAAAACTTCCTGAACTTCTTCATATTTCCTCATATTTTTGATTATCACTATGGATTTTTACTTTTGCACATTCCTATTTAAATCTTTGCTCCATCTTTTGAAAAGCATTTAAATCAGCTGGAGATATTCTTGGATTTGCATCTGTTGCTGTTTGAAAAAATGTTGTACTTACCAGCTGTCTACTTACCAATTTAATCTGCCATCTTTTAAAGACAGTAGGAAGAATTAATCTTAGTAAAACTCCAAGTACAGTTGTCTCAAGGGTAGACTTGTACAACATGTTTAATAGCTCGCTCTTTATTTTTCACTGTAATGTCCCGTAATGTTAAGGAAATGAAGAATAAATATGTCAACTCACCAGTTGCATTAGTTTTTATATTGGTTTGAATATCACACATTTTGTTGCAAGTAAATAAGACTTCCAGGAGCAGAACAGTAGTATTCCTACTAGTCCACTTACTCAGAGTTACACCTGTGCTCTTGCAAAAGTGGAGTCTTAACAGACTGCATTAACAAGATTAAATGGAAGAAGTAATAAGGCACAGATTGTTCCATGTCATTAAAACAGGGAAGAAGGCTGCTGGAGGCACTAAGTAATGAAAAAATATTTCCTTTTGATACTCTATTCATGTATGCATTTCCTTTTTCATTCCAATGATTTTAAATTTTTTCCCTTGAAATTCTGAATAAACCTCAGCTTTTCTTTGTCATCAGTTTTTGTTCCAGATATATATAAAGACATGGAGGATTAGAGGGGCAGATATAAGATGCCAAATTATTACAGATAAAATCCCCATGTTATGAAACATCATGAACCTACATCTTGCCTACTTTCAGCCAGAGTTAAAAAGTAAGTTTTCTTCCAGTGTTTTTAGATGTCATGTGACAGACCTGTCTGAATTGCCCCTCTTGAATCCCAGTTGCCCTTAGGTTGTACAGAAAAGGGGAACTTAGGAGTCAGCTCTCAGTATGAATCTCTAACAGAGCTGCTCAGAGCCTGGAACTAATATATTTTTTTTCCCCTAGCCATCTATAATGGTTAGAACTGCATTTTGTTTCATAGGTTACATGTGCAAAGGCATGCAGTGGCTGATATGCACCCAGTGTCGTGCAGCTGAACACAAAGCAGATTTACACAGGCTTTTTGTCAAGAATAAGACAAAGCAAAACAGAACGTAAGAAGAGAGCACTTCTACAAGACAACTAATACATTACATGCACTGCCTCCTACTAATTCACTTTTCCCTTTTGAGTCTTTGTGGACTTCCTGCTTTGAAAGAATTCCTCTTGCCTCCTTGTTACATATTCCCAGGCTTTTCTGTGGCACTGTTACCCCACTTCCAGGTAACATTTCCTTTTTAATCCATTTTCTTGCGCCCTAATCTTTTGCATAAAGAAGTTGTTAGAATAAGGGATGATTTAGATTCTAACAGTTCTGTATTGCTATCAATTTCCTTGGAATTCATGCCAAAGATAAAACTGAGAGAACTTAATTTTCAAGATTCAGTTAGCCTGATACATACAGAAGACTGTTAATCATACATACTACTGGGGGAAAAAAAATGTTAAAAATTGCCATCTCAGCCATCTTTGCTTTGAATGCTTGCTTAGTTTAGATAAAACAGTTGAAGGATTTTCAAATAAGGAAACCAAGGAAACCCATGCAAAAGGAAATATTAGGGGAGAATTCTGAAGTTTATGAAAATAAGCAGAATTATTGGAGATTGGGAAAAGTACAGAAAACAAATACATCAGCTGATAATAGTCATGCTGAAAAAATATTTTCCCAATAATACAGAAAACATTATTTGAAGGATAGTAAGGATGAGTTAATTACTTGTAACAACTCATTTAAATTTGCATAAGCATTACACTGCTATTTTTTTCATGTCTATTCCTAGAATCAGTCACATACATGTGTTGCTCTGAGTTTATAACCTTAAATGCAGTCTCCAACTCTTGGCCTGTGGCATTTTGATGAATAAACATTTTCTGGCTTGGTAAAAACCAGTTCCCTCTCTATTATTCATTAATTGAAGCCCTTTGATGTTATGGAGCATAACTTTTCCTGACTGGGTAAATAATTGGTGTATAATTTCCCTTCTGTTGCAACAGTGTTTCATTCTACTGAAGTACTGATTGCCTAAGAAGATCTTTAAGTCTCACTGTTTCATAAAATATTAGAGTTTCCCATTAGACACACCACTTTCCTCTCAGATAAAAAACATGGATCAAAGAAATGGCCAAAAGAAAGGAACAATATTTAAGTGGGTTTTTTTTCCCGTCTTTTGACTCTGTAATTTGTGTAACTGAAAATTAGTTCTGCATGAGTCAGAAAGAAATCATAGATTGCTGCCAAATACTGTGTATCCTTCTGATGCATGATTTAGTATCAAACTGGTACTCCAGATGACTCCAGCTTTCAAATCCAGGACTGCCGTTGACGGGTAGCTTAATAAATCCCACTGTATGTCCTGCTGGGTATGCTCTGCCTCTACAGGGATCAGGGTGTAAGGACTTGAAGAGCACAATGAACTGCCTCTAACACTGTGAAAACAGGAAGTTCTTGTAAAACAAACCACCACAACAGGAACTTAAGAAAAGCACAGATGGCAAATAGGGAGGCATGGAGGTGAAAGGTTTGGAAATAGCACATTGGACAAATTCCACTGTGCAGACAGTGGGAAGAGTGCAGATAGCAACAACAGGAAGATGCCAGGCCTGGTGAGGCAGATCTGGGTAACCTATCCAGACAAAAAGTCCTACCATGGCAAACTGTGAGAAAGGAAACAGCTGCTTACACACATTCCATTCCAAGTTGTGGGAACAGCATCTATGTCTCATGGATAGTGGGGACCTGGACCTGCAAATGAAAGGTACCTCCAGAAGAACACTTTGGGACCCCCAGCACTGACCGAAGCAGTGTGTAGAAGAACAAGCAAGATGCCAGATGAATCCATGCGGTGGGATCTCTTGCTGAATCCCTCACTTCCCCCTCTTCCTCCTATTCATATTTCTGTCTCCACCTCACACTAACAATTAAATATAATCTGTAGTATTGATTTTGGTTTTACTTGCACCTTAATTTAGTCAGAGGCATCTCTTAACAACTGGATCCTAACACAGAGCAGGCAGAACTTGGATGTGGAAATCTATGCAATATTTACTTTTTGAAATGAGACCTGAGTTCAAGAAGAAAATGGAAGTATTTTAACTCTTACAGAAATATAATGATACAATGTGATTTTCAGTTTGTATTTCTAGAAATGTACTCCACCGACTCAGATGGAAAAAGCCCTATGTTGAAAATTATTTCAAGAGCCAAAAAATACAAAATGAATACTCTACTCATCTACAGCACAGGCTAAAGCCAGCTCTGTAATCCATACATTATAAGCTCCCTTTTGACCATGAAGCTGTTCCATGAGCTAGCCTAATAGCCTGAACCAACAATCTCAATAAAAGGCATCACCATGCACCTGGCGTTCTTTTTATCTGAGCACAAAGAGATCACAGAATCATAGAATAGTTTGGGTTGGAAGGGATCTTCAAAGGTCATCTAGTTCCAGCCTTCCTGCAACGAGCATAGAAAAGTCATATTTGCACATTCATGACAAAATATTACCCAATAGTGTTCAAAAGGAAAGAGATTTCTTTTTTTGTATGATAAATATTTTTGAGGTAAGAGGTTATAGAGAAATGGGGTGGAGTTTCTAGGGCTTTTTAATTCTCTACCACCCATATTGTAGTGGGGATATGATTTCAGGAGGGAGCCAGGGCCAGCAGCAGCAGGGTTGCCATCTTTTTATGGGTTAAAGGGAGGAGGTATGCATGTTTTGGGATCAGCCTGGCATGGCCAGCCCCTCTCTGCCACTGGCAGTCTTTTCTCCATTCCTCTGAGCTGCATCTTTTCTGGTTTGGTGCTACAAGACACAGAAGAAAGAGAGCAGCAGCGGTATGGAGCAGAGCCCAGCCCAGCTGCGCGGGGCTGAGCTGCAGCCACAGCAACCACAGCTGCAGCCAGAACTGCTGAGTCTCCACTCCTGCTCACAGTCGGACCCAGGAGAAGGGTCCCCTGACCTGCTTCAGAGGCCTCTCAGATTCCACCAACTTCTGTCTTGTCTCTGTTCTTGAAGTGTTTTCGTGGAGGGGGGGGGAAGTTGAGCTGTGACTCTCCTCAACATTATACTGCCTTTGTTTTCCCAAAAAGCATGTGGCCCAGCACAAGACCAGTCACCATTTTTGCCTTTGTCTGGGAAAACCACATTGGGCACTGTTTTTGGGAAGTGTTTTTATTTGTTCAGTGATGAACACTCTTTTTTGTGCAAAACACTCTCTCTTTTCTATGCTCTTTTATTAATATTTTGTGGTTATTGTGATTTTTCACTGGAGTATGACTCCAGTTTATAATCTTTCCTCCACTGTCAGAAGAGGTTGGGGGAAATGGAGTAGCTTGAGTGGGTTTAATTTTCCTGCTGTGTTTTAAACTAGCACATTAAGAAAGGAAGGAATTTGACACCACTGAATACTTTGCAATATACCCTTATTCCTAAATGAGTAAATTCTCTCATCAGTCTAATTTGTGGAGCAGTTAATAGTGTCTTATAACATCCACAATCACAGAATGAACTATGGAAATGAGGAATGTAAACAATTTATGCCAGTAATTTAGGAAGAAAATAAATGATTGAAACTTTTGCACAGAAATCAATCATCAAAGTACAGTAAAAGACTCCCACAAAACCAATAGCATTCTCCTGAAAGGCAAATATATTAAAATTTAAAAACTGACTGGGTATTACTTTTTTCTTGGTAAAAACTACTAATACTCAACAACATGGTCTGCTGAAGCCATCCTGTGCAATTCTATAGCTCAGGGAGTCCTTCAGCTTATGGTAGATAAAGTCTGGTTTGGTTGATAGCTGAGGTAAAAATTATTTAGCTAAAGCAAAGAAAATCTTTTATTAATAGGCCATCACCTTAGAGATAATAAATGTAGAGAGCAGGATGAAGGCGCAGTGGAATTCACTTCCACCTAGCAACCTTACTCTTGTGAAGAGCAGACACAAGATGCACCCTGTCTTGGTTCTGGTCAGATTGTTATTTTTTTCAATAGACAAGAGGCCACAGGTAGGACATGGAGGTTATTCTCTACCACCTCATGTTGTTGCTGGGGGAGGAGGAAAGGGAGTCTTGTCTGGGAAGAAGGGGCTCCTTCTGGTTGAGTGAGTGTGGCAGAAGGAGCAGTTAGGTAAAGCTGGCTCTAAGATGGAGCGTGCAATTGGGAAATGCTGTTTCCAAGCACTCACGTGTGAATCCTTTGCCCATCCACTTATGTTGCTCTTTCCAGTAAATTGCTCTCATCCCGCTTGCTCTACACTAAGGCAGCCTCACTCTAAGTACTGTGTGCAGTTTTGGGCATTAAGCTGGGTGCATTAGAGAGCACCCAAAGAAGGGGACCAGGATGGTGAAGAGCTTTGAGGGGAAGCTGGATGAAAAGTGGCTGAGGTGCCTTGGTTTGTTGAGGCTGGGAGGAAGTGGAGGGGCAGGCACTTATGATCTCTTCACTCTTGTGGCCAGGGAGAGCACTCAGGAAACAGCATGAAGCTAAATCAGAGGAAGTTTAGGTTAGATATAAGGAAAAGAGCACAGTATTGAATGGGTATATCATATTCCTTATCATACACCAGCCTCTAGGAAAGCTGAAAAACACAACAGACAGCTAAAAAACACATTGAAAGCAATGGATGGCGGGGGGCCTTCACACACTGGGACTTTCATTTAGCCAAGGACACCTCGTTAGCTACCACTAGAGGCTCCACCAATTGAGCTAGCTGGCCCTGCCCAATCAAAACCTTCACAGATCACAGATGGGATAATGTCCATGTGGTGCATCTGATGAATGTGCTAGGGGAGACAGTTTGGATTAGTCCAGGTTTAAGCTAAGACAGACCTGTTGTGGGACTGTTTTTGCTCAGTGACCTTGGTGCACTTGGTATCTATTGCAGTTGGATGGGGAAACGTGATGTGTAACTGAAGGGAATTTGATTTTTAGGTGAGAGCAGTCTGTAATGTTTCGTTGTATAATGTTAGTAGCTGAATGCCATAACTACCATGGACAGTGAGTATGGACCGCTCCAGACACATGGCTCATAAGCTCGTGATGCAGCTTGCAACCCCCTGGCAGCACACCAGCCCTCCTGCTCTGGAAGACATCTAGGACAGACAGAAACCACAGCCATGGCCTCAATGAGCTCAACAGATACCTTGGAGGGACAGATATTGACTATGGAAATTGTGCTTGTGTATATATCTCTCTATATATATGTATATAGTTGGAAGGTGTAGGATCAAGGTATGATATTGATGGTGTAGGATACAGGCTGGAAAATGTCTTAGTTATGGTCAGGACTGGGTTCATGATTTGCAGTAGCCAGGAGGGGACATGGCTAGGATCCAGAAAATATTCTATACCACCTCAAATCATTGCCAGGGGCAGGAGTAAGGGTCTCTTCTGGGAAGAATGTGTTCCTTCCAGTCAAGTAAATGGGGTAGACAGAGTGGTCCTGTAGCTCTGGTTCTGAAGCTGAGAGTGGTTGGGTAACATGCATTCTGAGCAACCATGTGTGACTTTTTTGCCTTTTACATTTTGTTGTTATTATTGCTGCTGTTACTGCTAATTTTACCATGTTGCTGTTTCCAGTAAATTGTTCTTATCTCAACCTACTATCTTTACTTTTTGTGCCTTCAATTCCCCTCTCCACCCTCCCCTAATGGGAGAGGGGAGAGAGTGAGTGGCACATGCAGAATCTCCGTGGGAGCACTAAACTGGGGAGTACCATTCCTAAATAATGCCACACCCATAGATAGAACTCTTTTTCTGCTGCTGCTCTTGGGAGTTTTATCAAACTTTATCAAAGTATCCAGCTGTCTGGATAGTTGTCAGGGGAGAGAGAGAAATGAAAAAAAAAAGTGTGTTTATCTGTGCACAGGTTCAGAACCTCATTTGGTATGGACTGATGCAGGGTGGCCAAAGTCAGTGAAGCTGTGCCAAATGATATTAATTATATTGACTGTGGGTCAGCTCCTCTTTTCATTTATTCTGATGTCACCCAACAGTTAAAAAATAGAGTGTTATAAAAAGGCTGTAAGTAATTGTATGATTTTCCTTCTGAAGGCTGCCTATGATATATCCCCTGGTCTTAACTGCCAGAGCTGTAGAAAACTGAGCAGCAGCCTCTAGATTGTGGCCCTCACTATTATGAAGAAGGTGCTTCTGTTCATTTATTTTAGGAAGTAGGTATTGTCCTTGGGGAATGTGATCAGATGAACCTCGCTCTGTCTTTTGCTTTGTATATTCTTCAGCCATGCAAGCTCTGATCAACCTTGCAAGTGGCCTTTCGGATGTTTGCCTTCCTCCTTTGCAGATACAGAACAGAGAGAAAAGTCTTACTGTATCCTGAAATCCTTGTGATCTGTAAATCTAAGTCTCTGCAGCCCTAGGGACATTTCAACAATGTGAATCAAGTTCTATTTCACTTGCAAGCTAAAGATACAAAAATGGTGATGCTACTTTCTAGTTTAAAGAAAAATCAACAGAAACTTAAAAAGAATGCTAGCGCTTTAATCAGAGCTGCTATATATCAGCACAAGAAAATGGTAGCAGGATTTTCTGTCAGCTCTTTTTTTACTCTATTTTATTTTTTCTGGTGAAAGGTGATCCCAGTGGACTGCATGAAGGAGAGCTATGAATGAAATAGAGCATGCTCTAAAGGTCTATCAGTCCACTGTGCAGTACATTTTAAGTTAAAAGACTTCAGAAATTATAAGAGAAGCCATACCTCTATGTACAGAAAATAAGTATCTTTGGACAACCTTATAACATTGAGGTGACAGGCTTCCTCTGTTGGTATGAACTCTTTAGGTCTTTGAATGAGTGTTAAGAACCAGGGACCAGAATCTCACCCATGGAAAAACTGGAAAGGAAATTATGGACATGTACAAAATCATATCTTTGAACTGTACTAGAAATGGTGAGCTAATAATAGGGTGGTCTAATATTACAGTTCCCCATTTAAACTTGCAAGATCTGTGGGACTTGCTTTGCCTGACTCTTTGTCTCACCAGTTATTTATTGTTTTACCTCCCAAGAAGTGACTGACTACTCTTGATAAAAAAGTCTCTTCCCTAAAAGGGATGACATATGTCCCTGACATGTGTAAAGAGAAATTCACAGCTAAATACATTCAGGAGCAAATCAGGTATTTTAGACTCCTACAATTTGTAATTGGCCATTGTCTGGGAAGCTACTGATTATTTCTGTAGGTCAGTTAATATGATTTGGTCCAATATTCACTGGTTGCTCAATTTATTGATATTTTTACTACAATTCAAAAACCAGTAAATTTTTAAATTGTGAGTCACCTTCTGAGAAGGAATACTCTGATAGCTGCTTCCAAGTTGAAAGCACTGATCTATATTACACACTTTCGGCTTGATAGTCTGAATATAAATGCCATAGTTTGGACATGTAGAAGTACATTTATTTGCCTGCACAGAATAAATAGCAACATGCCCCAAATTTGAGCGTTAGGGGAAATTATTTTGATATAGCTATTTGTCTGTTGACAATAAATCTCAGCTTTCTGCAGCAACAGAACCATTGTCTACTGAGTACTTGGTCTGAACTGTCAGGGAAAGCTGTGCTTTACACAGACTTACGTCTCACAAGAGAAGCAGAGATAAACGTAAGGTGGCAATTTTTTTTTTCTTTAAGCAAGTGTAACTGCCATTGTATAGTTTTTTATAAACCAGAAAAATCAGCAACCTGAATACTTTTCTATAGCTACTGAAGTGATCTGTCAAGAAGGGTAGTGACTACACACTGAAAATAAAAACCAAACTAGAAGAATTTATATAAGTTAAGTAATTAAATAAACTATATTAAATGAAAACTTTTTTGAGTTTTCCAGTATCTAAATGTAAGCCTTAGTAATTTATACTTTAATCCAAGTATGAAATGAAACCTCTTGGTTTTATTCCTATAAACTGCTGTAACCACACTCTGCTTCCTATAATGTGTTTCAATTTAAATTCTAGACTCCTTGTAACCATAATGTCTTGTTGGAAACTTAATGAAGTGGGACAATTTATCTGTCAATGATGACAGCCTCTATCCATAATTCAGTGTGAGACCTCTGTATTTCCATTTTACTGTAAGGAAACAGTAAATTCTCTCTGGGACCTCTCCATTATATGCATTAGAAAATGGTATTTGACTGGCAGCAATGCTGCTTCTGAACTTCTATCATGTCCCTTCAGTCTGCCAAGCCCAAACACTGGAAACCAAGCAGTGAAATGACAAATGTCAGAAATGTTTCAGTGGGCATCCTGAACCTAATGAATTTGTGCTCCATACAGCTGGAAGGAGAATAGGGACCTTGTGTCTTAGGTAAAACTCAGGTAGTTTTCACAAATAAGAATACTGCCTGCCATATTATAAGGTCAGTCACAAAGAAAACATCACTGCTGGGTTTCTAATAATGAATCTCATGCTCATTAATAATACACAAAAGAACATCAAACCCTTCTAAAACAACAAGCCCAGAGCTTTGCTGCAATACCTCTGCCAGCACTTCTCCTCTGCACTCCTGAAGACACATATTGCGCTTTTGACAGAAAGAGTGAGTGCTTTTTAAATCACTCTTCTAGATACCACCACAGGCCTGTTTCCAAGCACAGCATGTGAATAATAGATGCAGAATATAACAAATTTAAAAATAGTGAAAAAAATTTATTAACTAAAGATCATCAATGAAGGCGAAGAAAGGTGATAGAGTGAGCATGAGCCACCCAATGTACTGTGCTGATATTTTATTTATTGTGTTCCACAGAATCTTCAAGTGTATGACAAAGCTTGTGGCATTGTCCTTCAAAGTCCTCCATGGAGGCATGAAATGGAGAGAAACTCCAATCAGTATAACAGCTTATTCAGACTGATGACATGAAAAAGATAGTCATCTGCACTGAGATACATTAGGGTCAGAACAAAAAAAAAAAAAAAAAAAAAAACCCACCAAAGAATAGGGACACCTAAGAATTTGATACTCAGATATCTGTCTCTTGAACCACTTAAAGTGGGATTAGTAGACCTCTATATGTTCTTAAATGTTTCTGCAGGGTATAGGCAGTCCAGTGATGTGCCACTGGGTCTGGGTTTGTGAATTGCTAACACACAAATGCTGGAGAAGAAAAGATTGGTCAATGTATATAGGGATATATTTAATTTTGAAAATTTGCCTTATTTCCTTCTCAAGAGCAGCTAATTAATAAAACTGTAATAGTGACATTAGAATACAGGGGAAGGAGTGAACAACCTATTTTTATACAAACATTAGATAAACCAAATGTAAGCATTTGCTTATAGTGATATTTCTGCCCCTCTGCCCAAAGTACCTGTTTTTTTTTTCTCACAAAACTTTAATGAACATAGCTGTAACTTCATTAAGGCTATATTGGACACAGCTTTGTCATCCTAGCTGTGTGGATGGGTTTTTGTTTATTTGTTTTGTTATTGCTACAGGGCAAAGAATAACCTGTTTATAAGCCCATAGCAGCTTCTGGCATGCTGCCACATCTGAGGCAAAGCACTATGGCTTATAGGCTCCTAACATTGATGCAGAACAAGTAGAGCAAAATGTTGGAGCCACACAGAATTTCAGGGACATTTAGGTAATTAGGCAAATGTGTATTGGTGTACTAGGAGCAATGTATCAGAACACTTTCACGAGACATGGTGAGAGGCCTCAGCGAGAACCTCCCTTTCATCATCTGATAAAGCCTATCACTAGCTATGGAACAAAGGGAAGCAGCAATATCAAATGAATCACAAATAAAGCTTCCTGCCATGCTAGTGAAATAATACATTCTTGTCAGAACCCTTTCATCCAGTCACTTTAAAAGAAATGAGAACAAGCTGTAAGAAGAGAAGAGACCACTAGGAGAACAGTGGTGTTACTGTAACTTTTTGTCGATGTCACACTACTCCCTCATTATGTTTGGCATCCATTTCTGGCTTCCCCTTCCAGGGGCTGCCAATGAATTTAGAGAAGTGAAATATAAACTTTTATAATTTACCTCTTAGATTAAAAAAACCCCAAAACCCTCAAAACCAAAGCCAAGGACAAAATTTAGTTGACTAGCAGTGTTAGTTACCTTCATAAAACATGTTCAGCAAAAGGAATCTGATTCACGGTTTCCTAAGCTATGAAATATAACACTTTTTCACTGGTTTATATTGATTGTTCTTGGAAACAACACAATATATAACTTCCTAATGAGGTAGACTAACTGATGAAATCTAAGAATCCAGTAAAAAAAAGTATAATAAAAATATTTTATTGGCAGTTTTTATTCTGATATGTCTCCAGACAAGACATATATACTTGAAAGTGAAAGATTTCCCACTCTGTGCTGAGATGGAGAACTTAATTTGCTTTAAAAAGTTAAATGAATGGTACAACAGAACAATCACATTTATCAGTGTTACATATTACAATATTGTTTGCTGCATTTTTAAAAATAGAAGTACAGTTATGTTCCAGATGCCAAAAATAGAATTTCTATTAAAAATACCTTAATGGTACCATATGCTCAGGTGTGCCTATAATCACCTTCCTAGTTTTTTTCTTCTCCCCACAAATACTATTTACTGGGAAAGAAAAGTGTGTATCATCTACCCTTTCACACAGGTGTCATGCATAATGTAATTCCTATGATTTTCTGCACCTCAAAAGTGCAACGGTTTCCCACAAATAGACAGAGAAAGAAAGTTACCCTATCTGAAATTACTGTACAAGAGACAGTCCTTACTAATTACTTATTATTTAAGATGACATTGAATAACTATGGATAGCATTAGTATTTTCAATTCAGGTGGTTCTACACTCAATTATTAACCAACCCTTCCTCATGTTCCCTTGGACACTAATTACTTCTGGTCATGCAACTCAGGAAATCTGGGCAAAACTGTAGTACTGCTCCCACTGAGAACTACCTACCTAGGTAATGGGGGAAACAATAAGCCAGGGATATAAGCCATAAGTGCAGCCTATGCTATCATCTTTCTCACTGTAGCTTTAGTTGTGAAGAGCCAAGAGGGCAAAAGAAAAAACATTCTGCAGTATTAGGAGGTTTTACTCATACTGTCTTAGCAAGCATTACTAAGCAAATCTGGCATTCCAATTAAAATGTTTTGCTCTGCAGAAAAATGCTGAAAAAACATTATTAAAAATCTCATTAAGATTGTTTTATCTGGTAAAATTCATAAACATTAAAAAATGGTAAGAAAACCAATTCAGACAAGATGTTTTCAATATGCCTACATGAAACATTCTGTAACAAATTTCTCTCTCCACATCACAGGTCCAAAACTGTAATTGGCAGACGTGAAAGTCTGATGGGAAAATACACAGTATTTTAAATATCTAGGAATGAAAAGCAAATTGAGTTATCACAGTGTAAGATGCAAGTAATTATACAATGCCAATCCTGTTTTACACAATTCAGTCTTTAAACAACACATCTAGGAGAAAATACGAATCTCCTTTGTTCAAGTGACTCATGCTCTTTTCCCAAAAAGTATTCAGGGCCATTACAAGTAACAGCAGGCTCTCTGCTTAAGGGTTTCTCACACATGGATGATGCCAACAGTTAATATGCAACTATGTACAATTTCCTCTTCATCTTGTCAAATCCAAATATGAGTAACTACCTATGAGAAAACAAGTCTTCACTGGGCAAATTTCAAAATTATCTTTTCTGCAGGAAGAATTTCTATTATCACTGAGAAAACACCCCCACAAAGAGACATAAAAATCTGATTGAAATCTCAACAAGATGTACTATGCAGCTGCGTATTTTCATTGATACATTAAATATTCTGCTGAAATACAACTAGATCACTTAAAAAAACCCCACAAAACCAAAAAAAGGAGTTTTAGATGACTTGTGTCATAGTTCCTGACTGCTATAATTTCCTAATTTCCCACATCTGCTGTTGTTGTGGCATCACTTGTCCTTATAACATGCACACTGCTTCAGCTGGATGTCACCTAACAGACTCAACATCAGGGAAGGCTTCTATAGAGGGAGCAAGACGGGAGGCCAGAACTTTCTCTCTACACCTGCCTGACAGGACATTGTGGTCAGGCGCAAGCCAGCCTCTTCCCAGGCAGACACTGAAAAGATGAGAAGACAAGGTGCACTTGTGCTGGACATCTGGAGGAATTTCTTCATGCAAAGGGTTGTTAAACATTAGAAAAGATGCTCCTGGGAGTGGGTGGAGTTACCATCCCTGGAAATGTTCAAGAAATGACTGTACGTGGCACTTAGTGCCGTGGTCTAGTTGACAAGGTGGTGATCTCAATGACCGCACAGGTATTTCAAAATCTAAGTGATTCTGTAGCTCACTGTCAGATAACTGCTAATTTTTCTAAGCAAGATGGTCACGTGATACTGTAAGAATTCTAGGAAATATTACCTATTAATTTAACTTTGACTAATTTGCACTTATGAATTTTTATCTTATATCATCCCAGGAGTAAAAATTACCCAACAGCAAATCTCCGGTGTTGGAAAGACAGATGATCCTGGTCCACAGTGGTAGATCTACTTGAGTAACTCAGATTATCTGTGAAGACATGGCATTTGAGTCCTTTGTATAAGTAATGCAGCTAAGTACATTCTTGGTAGGATCACAGACACTGATCTCATAAAACAATTACATGAGAACAACTATTATGAGCATTATTATCTTTTATTCCAGGCCTCCACTCTTACTATTAGCAGGGTGCATGCATTTAAGTGACAATGTATGGATATTACAAAAGATGATAACCTTTGACCACTTAACTTTTCCAAAAAGGGATGGATTACATGTTTCTCCAATTTAGGCTGACGTGAATTTCAGTATTTTCTTCTGACAGGGTGTCTACAAGCATCTGGAAAACAGTATTTTCTTCTTTTGCTTTTTCTTTCTCCTCTTCAGAAGAAGTGAAATCAGCAATGTTGCTTGGTGTTCAGTCTCCTTTCCCAAAAACTGGGTTAAGCTATCTTCCTGCTAGTAGCTCAACACTTTAACTACCCATCTTGTGCTCATATCCTACTTGCTAACTTCTTTCCTGAAAATACTCATGGATTTTTATATATGTTTTTTTAAATAACATAGTTCCCCTCTGCTTTCCAGTAGAAGTTGCATGCATGTATTCTTTCTTTCAATTTCCTCTTTCTTTCCTAGAGCCAGAATAAACAAGGCCATTTGCCTTGCCACTGCTACCTCTGGCTCCACATGCAACGTGCAGTTTAGAAAGTGGATGGTAGGTTTTCAGGGCAAGGATCACCTGACTGCCCACCCACCACTGTGCCAATGACTTGTTCACCTGCCCTACGCACTCACCACTCACTGCATGTATGCTATGTCGCACACTGGGATTTCTTCTGTACTTTCTAAAAGTGTTTCAAGAAATTCTGTAAGCTGCAATATTTATTTGTGCACAGCAAATAAGTGCAGTATCAGGGCCTAGATCTTGCCATGTGGAACTGGAACAGAAAGAGTCCTTGATAAATATTTTCAAATGAAAATTACCCAGCCACAGCCAGTTAAAAGAAAAACAACAGGCTCCTGGAAGAAGTCAGAACTGCAAAATTATTAGCATGGTGCTTTAGTAGTCAAAATGTATTAAAGATGCTCATAATAATTCTCTATAAGAGAATTGCTTCAGACTTCAAACACAATTTATTTTGAATCAAAACTGCTGATAAAAATCACATAAAGTGCAAAAAAGGCATTGATGTAATTTGTTGGGAAAGACAATTTTCACCAATCACCTAGAACAGAGTACCTTGTTACACAGACTCAAATGAAGAGTGAACTAGGGATTTTGAAGCAGCAATCATGTTACATTTTATAATTTGTTTTTGTTGACCGTAAGTACCTAAAAGCTAAGACATTATTTATAGATTTTCTTTATAGAAACTTGAAAACAATGCAAATCAATCAAATGAATAACCCTTTCAGAGCAGAATTATTTTTATATGGGATTTAAGTAGTAGTTACTGAAATATTCAAGAAAAATATCCTGACTCGCGAGTGCCTGAAACTGTCATGTAATCACTTTAATTATTTCAACTGTTTGTGGGTCCAGTGTTTCTGAAGTGTGTTGACATAATGTAAGACATGCATGTTTCTTCTGATAAAGACATCTTGATTGTAGAAAAGCAAACCTATTACAGACAGGAGAGTATTGAGGTCTAAGGAGCTTGCAATTTAGACTACTTTCCCTGGTACATAATCAAACGCATATTATTAGCAGTACTAGCCTTTCATTAAATGAACAAAATATGATCTCTTCTACTCCAGGGTTCTTGTTTACTAGGTGTTTTCTGTAGGAAACCCATTTTAGAACCATAAACAATTATTCCCTCTTAGGACAAACTGTTTATGGATCTGAATGCAGAATCGGCAAGGAAATGGAAATGCTGACAATTCCTTTTACCCAACAGATCAGTTAATGACTGTGGCAGGCTAAGTATTTCTTGTTGCCTAAGGGATTTGCAGGCACATCTCTTTCATAAACTACTTAAAATGCCTCAGCAAAGTCTAAAATGGGATTTCTATCTCTCTCAGAACTGAAATGTGTAAATTCTGGAGCTGAAAAAGCCTTCTTCTATTCCAGGACCTGCGGATTTTACAGTATATGAGACGTTTCACATGACCAAAAATACCAAGCGCAGGAACCATCACTTACTTGTATTTTCTGTAAGGAAATTTCAGTACAGAAGATGCAAGTATGGACTCTAGTATAACTGCCCTTGAGTGCAGAGTGCCTTTAATAAGTCAGTCAGTGTGGTACGGAGGAATCATGTGCCTGAGTCACTCCTACCTGCACTCCATATGCAAAAAGAGAAGTTGCTGCAATTGGAGTTCAGACAATGCTTCAGTTTTGAACATTTAGAGAAAGAACCTTTTTTTTGAAAACGACATTGCTAAGTTTAGCCATTCTGAGTTAACAAAGAACCAGCTCATTTAGAGATCTTAGAAAATCAGTCCAAATTGTTACTGTTGTCATTAAACAGGGAGTTAGAGAAAGCTAATGAGGTCTGAGCTCTTTCTGACATGAGTATTCAGAATGAAGTTAAGAGGGAAAAGGCCCCTGGTGAGTGGTAGTTGGTAGAGGAAGTACCAGTTTTTATTTTAGGGATAATGCTAGTACACAAGAATAAACATCGCTCCTGAGAAAGTATCTTATTCAAGCATACTTTTCTATTTAATCCTGGATTACACTGCCATTAATCTCCACATGAAGCCATAGGTTCATAGCTTTTTCTTTAACATGGACTCCATTAGCAGAGGCTTCTGTGAACTTCCTGATTTACAGGTAAGCTTATCAGGTGCTATAGCTCTATGTGAGCTCTGTCTCTCCTTTGGTGGCCATGGATCACTGGGAAGCTTAGCACAGCAAGTAGCAGAACCATGAGAAATCCTGTGGGATTAATGGAAAAAATTTATTTGTGGCTTCAAATCTATGGTACATATGTGTACGGGTCCCAGCGAGAAAGATAACTCCTTAAATCTGTTGCTGGTATTTCTATTTATTTTACCCCTGAGGATGACTTCAGAAAGACAACAGATTTGTGAACCATAAATGAACAGGAAACCATCAGA
Source organism: Passer domesticus (assembly GCF_036417665.1). Taxonomy (NCBI): domain Eukaryota; kingdom Metazoa; phylum Chordata; class Aves; order Passeriformes; family Passeridae; genus Passer; species Passer domesticus. Next base: position 61,823,719 of record NC_087512.1, read on the forward strand.
AATAGCGTAATGTTCCAAGGTAGGAAGGGGGACTAGTTGTAGGATGTTTGGAATATTTAGATTTAGTACTTTGTATACAGTTAAAAAGGGCTTTACGAAACTGTAGAAAAGCCCTCAAACCCTGCATTACAAATCCCCTCTTTCCTTTTTCATTGCAAGATGATTTTTGTTTCCATTTCTTCTAATTGTAGGTCCTGAAATCGCAGCACCTGAGAATCCAGCAGATTCTTCTTTATTTCATAAACAGTAAAGAGTTTATCTAGAAAAATAACCTTTAATTCTGGTTCCACTGTCTTGTTGACTTAGACTCCTTACCTAAGTGGCCCTAACTATTTGAAATTAATAATCAACCTGCTGAAATACAAAAACGAGCAGAACACAGTTAACCCCCTCTCACTTGGTTTGAAAGTTACAAGTCCAGAAAAAGTGTAAAAGCTTAAAACATTTTAAACTAACATTAATTTTGGACTAAAGTTACTAAAAAATTTGAATACATGAATTTCAGTCCAAAGTTGTCATTACAGAGGCCTCAATATAATGGCATTATGAACAAACAAAAAAATTACAATGAAAAATTTATTACAAGAAAAAGAAATGAAAATTTATTTTCAACAACAACAGCAACTCTCAAGACTGTAAAAAGTTTACCTAGCTTCATATATTACCTAGGTCTATGTTTTTCTCTTTTCATCTACAATGAACCAAAGGTAAATTTTCTCTAGATTTAGCCTGCTGACTAAACCAATCATCTGCGTCAATCTTGATACAACTATGAAATGATTTATACTACCACAATTTAAAAAATGTGTTTTCTGTTTCAGGAGCAAGTTGAGCTTTCTAAAACATACTGTTTTGAAATAGCAAATCCCAGGTTAATGTCTTTGTTTTCTTAAAATACATCCCTCTCACAACTGATTAACAGTGCTCACAAGCACTGATGATTATTCTGATCACTAATGGCTGACATCAGTCTACCAGTGGGCTTTTTTGCAGTTTATTTGTGCTGTGCCTTTATTTGTGCTGTGCCCTGAGAAGGATCTAAGATCTGTTTAAGTTCCTGAGTCACACTTCAAACCCAAGCTACATTTGAGTGACAGAACCCTGGCAACAGTTTATAGAGTGTCACTCAGGCAGTACAGCTGAAAGCTGGCATTAGCCAATCAGATACCAGTGATGTGCAAGGCTGGACACTCCTTGTGACAGGTAAGTTTTTCACTACTGTTTCCTCTTCTCTGGTTTCTAAAGTTCTAGTTCTAGCGGGAGGTGCTGCTGCTTATAGCAGAGGGCATTGGGACGAGATCTTTAAGGTCCTTTCCAACCCCCTAACATTCTATGATCCTATGATTCTCTAGCCAAAACAGGCCCAGCTGCTGCAGTCCCTCTTCACAGGAGATAGTCGAGACCTCTCATCATCTTTGTAGCCCTCCGCTGGACCCTGTCCAATGGCTCCTTGTCTACCTAGTGACGAGCCTAGAACTGGACTCCAGACGTGCAGCAGTCCAGATGCAGCTTCACTAGGGCTGAGGGGGAGGATCACCTCCTGCTGGCCACATCCCTCCCAATGCACCCCAAGATACCATTGGCCCTCCTGGCCACAAGGCACACTGCTGGCTCATAGTCACCTTGTCATCCAAGTCAACTTGTCATCCACCAAAACTCCCAGGTCTTTCTCTGCAGAGCTGCTCTCTAATAGGCCAGCCCCTGATCTGTACTGGTATTTGGGATATTGCTCCCAAATATTGTCCTTGTTTATCCTCACTTGCTCTTGTTTGAGCTCATTAGGTTTTTCTCCAGGCAATTTTCCAGCCTATCGAGGTCCTGCTGAATGGCAGCACAGCCTTCAGGTGTATCAGCACTCCCAGTAGTGTGGCTGATACATCAGACTATATGCCTTTTTCATTCATTGAGGAGACCCAAATACAAATATACCACTCCAAGATGTAATGTTGTGAGTATCTGAAGCTCTTTGAAGCCATAAATGGATGAATGCCATATGTTCACATCTGTATGCATTTTATCACCCTTGACATACAGATGGGCAACTTTAAAGAGGTAATTCCACTAGTGTTCAATGTAGGTAACTTACATAAACTAGAAACATTACACATGGAAAACTGCAGCTTCTGATGTACCCTTATTCTGCATCAACAGGTCCACCTGGACATCCTAAGTGTAAAATTCTCAATTAGACAGAACATCAAGCTTACACACTGCAATTTTTGAGTACACAACTCATGCACACAAGCAATGAAGGTGAAACAAGTATTAGATAATTAGAAGGTTGTGGTGTCACATTAAAATAATGTACTTCCACTTGAATTATGTATTCACTTTGCTAAAATTTATCAGCCCTGTATGATAAGATGAACTGAAATAATATACAGCTTAAGGACTGTTTGCACAGGTTGACAAATAATAATTATATTCAGAGGATAATCTTTCATCTCTATGTTTTTCTTCCAAGCATTTTGAAATAAACACCTAGTGCATTTGGACAATAACTTGTGTTGCACTTTTGAAATGGTGTTCTCCAATTTAGTAAACCCACTAAAATCACATGCTGCTCCCTTCTCCCCTCCCCTCCCCTCCACCCTGAAGCACCAAAGCAAGGAATTGGGGTACAAAAGGTAATGACTATGGGCTGAGGTAAGAACAATTTACTGGAAATAGCAGTGACATAAGAAAACTAACAGCAGCTGCAACGGTACCAATGGGTATTGTTGGGTAAAAGAAAAGTAACTTCACAAGAATCCCCCTACCCAACAACAGACAACAGTGGATGGTTCTTTGCCATGTTTATTTGTTTGGAAGAAGCCCCTTCTGCTTGGGAGACAGACCCTTTCCTCAGCGCCTGGAAATGTTGTGAAGTGGTTCAGAATAACCTCCATGTCCAAGCCATGTCCTCTCCTGGCTACTGCAAAAATTAATTCTGTCCTGGGCAGAACCAGGAGAACTTTTCATAGATATTGTTAAAGGGTGATGTGAATTCATCACCCAACACAGTATACTGTATGATAAATGTATGCATCCTATGCCAAGAAATAATTATGACCCAGCTAATTCACTTTTATTCTTTAAACAAGGACATAAGTTTCTTGGGGAGCAGTGGCCAGGACAAAAACAGGAGGAACAGCACTATGTAAATGTTTCAGCTCTTTTTCTTAGGCAAAATAACAGAGCAAAGGGAATTACTAATAGCAATTTCCAAAAACAATTGTGCTGGGGTGGTCTGCTCAACACCGGGGTACTTAGATAGAGCGTAAATGAACAACATTTTCACAAGGAATATGTGCCCACTGTTTACCATGGTAACCTGGCATTAGACCAATATGGAAAATTGACCCTGAGGGAACAACAAGTCCACAGAGATGCTCTTCTTTATCTGAGACAGCACTGTGTGACTGGGATTGGTGCTACACAAAGCTGGCAAGTCAAGGTTTTAGAAATATGCATGAATAGCTACCTAGCATGAATGTTTTCTGCAATATCATGCAGAGTCATCTACTTAACTGGTCCTGCATGGCTTTTTTCAATCTCCACCCTCAAACACAAACTTCACAAATAAACTATCTTCCCAAAGAACAGGTGATTAGTGACAAAACTTGATTTGCAGGGAATATGGATAAAGTAATAAGTTATCCAGCTTGAATAAAATACCTCAGTAGAACCCACATGAGTGGGTATATTTTATCTTTACCCCTCAGGTATTCAAAAATAATCTGCTTAGCTTTGCTTTGCCATTTTGTTGCAAAAGCAACAAAATCAACAATCATTATAAAAACCAAAGCAAACTAAGCCAAAAAAGCCCAAATTAGAGTTATACAGAGTAGCAACAGTAACTGCACAGATTCCAAAACATTCACAAGCAGAACCTGGCCCAAAGGGAAGCAGATTGATCTGAAAGAGCAGAAGGGAAGAAATGGTAATTAAAATCACCACTTCATAAAATCAGCTTTTCAGGGAGAGATTGAAAAGTTCATGCTAATGATGACCTGAAAATGGACCACAGTTTACTGATTCTGCCTTAAGAAAAGGCTCAAGTGAAATATATTATAAATTATATTAATTGTATATATAAATTTTCATTGACGCTATAGCTGAACAAATGGCAAGAAAAGCCTTCCTGGTAGTGTTTAGCCACCCTACTTAGAAACTTTGAAAAAATTAGAAAGTTCACCACAGCTGAACAGTGGAGAAAACACATTAAATGTCTTTTTGAATTATTTTTTTCAAAGAACCTCTTACAAGGCTTCATTGACAGTGGATGCTTCTCCTAGCATAAGCAGTCAATTCTAAGTTGCTTTCAAATACTATCTAAATAATCAAATAATAACTTAGTTTTCTGTGATTTTTTATCAATTCTTATTTTGAGTTAAACAGACATTTCATAAAGAAATATTCTTGTGAAAAGAAGCTTAAGAGTTTTGAAGACTAATCTAGTAGATGAGGAAAAAACGCTCCAAAATCCACTGCAGAGGTTAAATATGATGAAGAACAATCTTAAAATAATATGACCCATAAGCCACAAAAAAATGAACTAAAAGGCCCTACCATTTAAAAAACACAATATCCATGGTCTGTGAGATTTCAGTTCTAAATAAGTAAGTTCTAACTACGAGAAACTTTCTTTGAATGAAACAGAAACAGATCAAGGAAAGATTTGAGAGAAGGCTCAAACAATTTACTCTGGTAAACAATTTACCCTAGTTTGATATAATCTACAAATATATTTATGCTGATTATTTGAAAGACTTCTGAGAAAAATGGGACCTTTGCAAAAATTGCAAGTTGGTATTAAAATGCTATTTAAGAACAAATGCAGCTATTTATATTCAAAGCTATCTTAACAACAAAATTCACTCCCACTTACTCTCAAAGAGACATATTTCTCTAAAGCAGACATATTTCTATAGCAAACAGACAAAAATATGCATTTCAATATAGATATTTTACAGTATGTATGACCTAAGAATTATGTACTACCAGTGCCTGCTAAAAAAAGTTGTCCAGAGCAGTTGTGGATCTCCCATCCCTGGAAGGGTTCAAAGCCAGGCTGGAAGGGGTGTGGAGACTCCTGGTCTGGTGAAAGGTGTCCCTGCCTGTGGAGGTCTGGGGTTGGAATGAGATGATCTTTAGGGTCCCTTCCAACCCAAAGCACTCTGTGATTCTATAAATTCACTTGAGACACAATGCAGTCATTGGTCATAGTCAGCATAAGTCCATAAGGCAAAGTCCTGCTCAACCAATTTAATTTCCTTTCAGCTTTATCATTCAGAGTCACAGCTGTGGTCTGATTTTATTGTTCAAATGAATTAAAAATACACAGCTATCTTTACGAGTATATTGCAAAGGAAAATCTAGTCCACTGACAACACCACATGGAAACACGTTAATTGCCCACGCGATTTATTTACCCCAGTGCAAACCCAAAGGGGCGACTGAAGTCAAACACAGGTCACAAGTGAGCTTGGCTGAACAATCTTATGCATTTTAAAATTTTCTTCCAAGTGTCAGTACTCCAGGAAGAAAAATACAGCAAATGAGAATAAAATGATAATGATAACAGAATATATTCTTCACTAGCTTTAAACTTGGGACAGTTTTATATAACCTTACAGAACTGTACTGATCAATAGTTCTCTGTTAAATTACAAAATAGCACCATCATTTATGTTCAGTCTTTGATAATGTCTATTCTCTCATTGTTGTAGTCGCATTCAAGGTGATCTTTATGAGATCCTTTCAGACAGTATATTGATTCCCTACAATGTTTTAGGCAACTTTAAGCACTAGTCAAGAAAAAATACAAATCTCAGTCACATTAAGGCCTTTTAGAATGCAATTTTCTTTTTTCTCTGCTCTGCATGGCATATTTGCCTACAATATTTTTCTGTTATAAACTTGGCTCTCAGCTATGATATTCATTCATGGATAAATGTCATCCCATATATTTTAAGTAACACTTTCTCCTTTATATTTTCTTCCAATGAAAATAATCATTGCTTCTTCACAGAATGTAAATATTTTCTTTATAACTACAGCATGAAACTAAAGCTGGTTTTAATAATTGTGTCAATGAAACTCCGCTTAGCAGTGACGGAGATCTTGTTTCCCTAGTGAATATTGCCTTCACACTGGCTAGCAAAGGAACAATTCTGATTGTTAAAATATAAATGTTTATAAGAGGCCCATATTGTAGGTCACTGTTTTAAAGCAAGGCCCAATTTAAGAGACCTGAACTTCACTGGAATAGCTAAAACAGCTTATTAAATAATTTTAACTGACTGCCTTAGACTGCACAACAGTGGATACAAGAATAACTTGGAGAGCAAAATGCAACCATTTTATTTTCTATTGTTTCGCTGTTTCATGACGGGTGGGTGGAATAATTTGGTTCTGTGAAACATTAATGGTGAGCTGCCTTTTCCTCCCTTCCACGCACAAACCTGTGCTATAAAAGAAGCAATCTGTAGATATTCTACTATTTAGCATGCCTACCTTTGCCACTGGGTAGCTCCTGCCACCCTTAAGCTCCTGTTCACAACAAACCTTAGTAGCATTGGCTACACTTGCCAGTGTTCATATATAAAAGTTCTTGAAGATCAGCTATTCCCTTCAAAAGCTCACTAAAGATAGCACTGTAAAGCTCCACATGCACTTTTTTTTCACAATAATCACCATTCTAGATGCACTCAGTTTAAAGTAAAAGTGAGTTTGTTTGTCACTTTTAGCTTTGTACACACAAACACCCACAGTGTCCCAATGAGTCCTTTTTGTATTGTATACTGTCACCCAGATAGTTCCTTTAAAACGGGAGCTTTTAAAGCCTGGTGACATGGTCTATTACAGTCATATCATGTGTCCCATGCCCTCCCTCATCTCATTGTGTCCAGCCCTTGGCATGGAATTCTCAATACTTATGTCAGTGGGTGACACACAGAGATAAGAAACTGTCCTCCAGTCAATGGAATTAACCAGCCACTCAGTATCTAGCTCTCACATTTTTCTTGATAGCAACTGCAGGCTTGACCATCAGTGCAGTTTTTAAAAAAAGAGTCTTAAGCATCAGTCACAAAACATGACACACTTTTCTCTCAGGCAGGTGCAATGTGGCTAGAACTATATAAGCAATTCTGCTTTTATCACTGGGAAGAATTTTTTTTCTTTAAAAATTGCAGTTGTAGCATTTGCTAACAAAATGCCTTGCATTTGAGCAGTGACAAAAATAAATGCTGGAATTCTGAAATTCAGCAACAGCAGTGGCAACTAGAATAGCCTTTTCTCCATTTCCTCAGTCCTCACTAGATAGTTGCTTTTTTACCAGTTTGTCCCTAGGTCTACAAGGAGCAGAGACCTCATTAAAGCTCACAGTGCATAGCTTGATGGGCATAATCTGGTTTTTGTAAAAAATACATTACAATGAGTACTTAAAGCACTAAAAGATAAAATTTGGATTCTTTTCCTTCATGCAGTGTTATGTCCTATGGAGAATTTTAAAAACACAAGATGTTTGTAGACTCAGCTTTTCAATCAGAGATCATTATACCCATCACAGAAAAACAGTTAATTAAATGTTAAAAGCAGAATCATTCCACTAAATTGTAGCACCAGCTGTACAAGGACGCATGCATTTTTATTTCTTGTAACCAGTTAGATGTACTGTAAAAAATTATCATGTTTTTATGATTTTTACATTATTATTACTGCAAAATCTTCAAGACATGACAACTAATCATAGACTTGTTGGTGAGTTGCTATCAGACGTCATGAGTTGTATATTGAACCCCAGTGATGCAGAAGCTATCCCCAATGATACAAGTGTTGGACTTCCACTTGTATCCATGCTCCCTCCCTTTCACAGGGCACATTTGTACATATAAAAGTGTGAATAAACAGTGATTTGTCTGTATATTCCTGTGACCACAAATTCAGTTCTAGCAACCAATGATTATTGGTCAATAATCCAATGATTATTTCTTTGCATGGCTGCTAGTTACGCTACCATGTATGCAGAATGAATATGCAAAATGAAATTAGGTGGCAGGCTTGATTCTAAAAATTTACATATTAGATTCATTACATGTCTATTGGCCAAGTTCTGAGAAGTTTTTATTAAAATACCATGAAAAGGAGGCCTGTTTCAATTAAATCATATGAAAGCATGGTGGGATGCAAAAGGGATCTTTATCTGCCTGATCTATGAACCCTCAGGTACACATTTCACTTTCTGAACAACAGTTTCACATGTAAAACAGATAAATAAATCTGTTTGTTTTGAAATTCATTGAGGTACTATCAGGTAATACAAAGAAAATAAAAATCCAAACATTGTGCCTACTTCTTTTGAACTGACATAATGACCAAGCATAACAATTTAATAAATTAATTGCTTTGAGGGTTTATCACATACGAATAGCTACATAAATAAAAGCTATAAAAGCTATCCAAGGAAGAAAAAGGTTTAAGAAAGGAGTAGGAGAAAAGGATGATAATGATATAATATATTGCAGATTCTTGGTGATATTTCAACCCATCCAATATTGTTTAACAGTACTTCTCTCTCGTATCATTCAGTAAAAAATAATTATAAAGAACAGAGTTCCACAGAGCTCACTTTTGAACAGTTCTTACCACATTTTCACTATCTTAAAAAAAAGATTTAGGAACAACTCAGTGAGCAATACATTTAATTTTGAGTTCACAGCATCCAGGGATTCTTGTCATTCTGCAGAAAAAACACACCAAACCCACACTCTAAGACTGAGTGAACTTTGAGGATTTATAGTATTTGTACAATTAATATTTTATAGGTGATAAATTTTAATAACTCCCAGAGACATGATGGCACCAGAGGGTGGGCTCAGTCATGCCTACAGTAGCAGACAAATGGGGTCAAGCTGCCATTTCACATTTCAACACATTTGACTTCCTCAATTCAGATTCAGTTTTAATGCACCTCAAGATGCTGCTTAACTTGCTTTTTTTCCTAGCTAAGGAGGTACACTCTGAATTTGAAAAGGCCAGTAAATTAATTTGATAGTCATGTTCACCTAAACATCTCTTTCCTAACACGGATCTCCTTTACAGGAAGGAGAGGAGACTTTAGATTCATCCCTAACTCTAGGAGCACTCCCAATCTCTTTAGGCAATTTTTTGGTAAGTGTCCAGGAATCTGGTGTATTAGGTTTTCTAGATCTGTAGGTGGCACTGGAGTCATAGCAGTCTTTCCAATGTCAACTAAACAAGTGGATGTAAAAACTGCAGAACAGGCAGCACCTAAAAGCTCTCTTGTCATTCCAGTATTGATTTTGAATACCGAGTAACATTTGAAGTGTCTAAAGCACATGGCAGAGCTTGGCAACTGAGTGGAAAGGTCTCATCTGGTCCACGCCACAGGCCTGGCATGGCCATCGCACAAGACACAGCCTAGGAGATCTGCTGCTGCATCTTTCCTTTGACAACTGTGATCCAGTCGTAATTTACCTGCCTGTTTCTACTACACCTCAGTAGATTGCTTCAGCTTCAACAGCCTGGAGAGAGCCTCCTGCCCTATCTTCTCTCCAGACTCCATGCTACACTGGTATTCAGGCATGCAGTCTCAGCAGGAAGTGGGAGGTATCCCCTTCCCATTTGCAGTCTTGTGTGGATTCAACCTGCGGCTGTCGTCAGCAGGTTGAATCCACACAAGACTGTGCCTGTCAGCAGTACTAATAAAACAAATCTATTGACTAATGAATTTTAAATACTTCCACAGATCCCCACTCACAGTGTTCACATACCAAGGCGTTCATTTAGAGATGCAACCTTTCTTCCATAGAAAACTAAGTCAGGTAGCTAATAGAAACAGTATCTGGAAATACTTAACAGTGAAGTCAACAAGTTAAAATTCTATTTTGGAATATGAGCAAAGTCTGAATTAGTGATTTTCCTCAGGGACTGGTCATAAAGAAAAACTTCAAAAGTGTTTCCATTTAACCAAGAAACGACACCTTCTCAGTTCGTCAATTCTACCTCACTACGAACAAACCTGTTGTCTTGATTTTGTTTCACAATAAGTATCTACTTGCAACTAGCATTTTTAGGTAAAGAGAAGCAAAGCAGATAAGGAAAAAGAATTACATGGCTTGTATGAAACTCCAGTTTCACTTCCACTTCAGTTTCAGATAAGGAAAGAAAAATTGCTTTGTTCCTGGTATTCATACTGCTGCCTACCTATGATCAGGTTAACTACTACTACTAAAACTTCAAGGGAAGATGATTTAACAGTGAGAAAAATTCTCTCGAATTCTCTTACCTCTATCAATGGCTCCAACATGCTTACCAAAGGAGGAGCTTCTATCTCTTAACCATGGGTATGCTTACAATCACATTAATTGCTCCACCTTCTTTCTGCCTTTTCTCACATTGTTAGAGCTTTAGATTCACTCAAAGTCTTTCTACTGCAATTAAACCTTTCTGCAGGGCCATCTACTTTGTACATACCTGTTGCTGTTCTAAACAGAGTGGCTAAAAAGGATCATGATTCATCATTTAATGAATTTATTCTCTGGACCATTTATGTCCATTGGGGCAGTGATGTAGCTAGATCTGGATGCAGAAAGCCAAAACATGGAATGCTCTGCCACTTGAATGGTTGCATAATTTTAAGTGTGAATTATCACCTAAATGTATTTTACTCCTTCAGGAAGACTTGTTGCAGCCTTTTCACAGATGGAAGGCTTCACTGTACAGAAGAGCATAATCCCAGTTTACAATGCACCTTTTTCCACAAAGTCTAAAGTAATCACTACATGAAAACAAAGTGCAGAACTTGGGCTCCAATGCAGTATGTTCAAGGACAGCAGGATGCTATGATTTAATTGTTTTCAATACAGCAGTTTCACATACCACAAACCATTCTCTCAGTGGAACAGATGATATTTGAAAGACCATTTTAACTTTGAAAAACTGTTGCAAGATGAAGCAAAATACTCCCTTCTTCTCCAAAACTATTTGTTTCTCTGTCTTGTAGAAAGTATAGGAAAGAAATACATGTTAAAAATAATTAGAGAAATTGTGTGAGAACAGTAAAAAATTGATATTTTCAATAAAAAAATAAATAATATTTATACCCCTCTAGTTCTTATACTGCACTTTCAGAGACAGATTTTTGTTCTGCTGTAGTCATATAAATTGAGTTCAACTCCTTTGTTTTGGATTGAATTACTTCAGGCTTACCAACATAACCAAGATCAGAGGCTGAAAAGTGGCTCTCCCAAAGGGAATCATGAATACAAAGCACCAGAGAAGTAATCAACTCTTTGCAGGACCAGTCTCCTCTTACATTTGTTGTCACTAAAGAGAAATGCAGAATACTATCTGATTCACTGATGAAGCAAAAGTATTTTTTAAATGCTCCTGACTTAACATTTGGATGACACTGAACCATCTCATGGTCATCATTCATGCTACAAAATGTGCATAGCACACAAGAAGAAGTTTCAAGCTGTCTGAAGATAGAAAATACTAGAAACAATTTTCCCCTCTGGTGTGCATGCATTATGATACAGCTGTGAATTACAACATTCAATTATTTTACTCCACAGAACTCTACCTCACATAATACACAGGGTGAGTGGTGTTCATTGAAAAACAATGAATCAATTGCTTGTTTTCTGCTAGTTGTTCAATGTTTGGCCTGGAGCCTTATTTACTATACATACTACACGATACTGCTCTAAAAAGAGATCTTTTAATTTTCACATTAGATTTTTAAAAAAAAATATTTGCTGATATTCTAATACTTAAAATTATGAATATACCTGTTTTTACAGTATATTAATTAGATAAGCATGTCAATTTTAGTGTCAATTTTAGAAAGCAGCAGCTGAGGAACAGGGAGACTGAAGTAAAAGAAGTAAATCTCTTCAGAAATTTCCTTAATCAGATGATTTACCTTATAGGATGCTGATTTTTCAGTTGTTTCATCAAAACAATTTTGATGAAACCTAAAGGATGTGCTAATTTTAAGATGTTTGCCATTTCCTGACCATCAGAAACTACAGAAAAGCTCACTACCAGGGAAGATGACACTCAGCTACAACAAAAGAAGTAAATGTTCCAAGTCTCTCACAGACCTCAGTCAGGCAACACCAACTGCTGATCAAAAATTCCAAGCAACTAGGCATCCTACTAGCCATGAAGCAATTGTCTCCAAAGCATACGTGCAAAATATAGTGCCCTTGGGGTGAACCTCCATGATAATGGAAGGATATGTATGTCTGTGAATCAGGGAACTCTTACCATCAACTCAAACATCAGTGTTTTACAGAGTATCTCAAGTTGGAAGGGATCTGTAATGATCATCAGATCCAAAAGCCTGCTTCTGGAAGGACTATAAAAAACTAAACCACACAGCTAAGAGTAGTTCAGAAACTCCATGAACTTTGGCAGTCTTGATGCCCTGTTCCAGTGACTGGCCATGGTCTCAGGGAAAAACCTTTCATCCACATCCCATCTGAACTTCCCCTGATTCAGTTTAATTCCTTTGCCTTGTGTCCCATTGCTGGTCCCCAGAGAGAGAAGACCAGTGCCTGCCCTAACAATATGCGGATGGTGATGGGGTCACCCCTCAGCACCCTTCTCCAAGGGGAACAAAACAAATGACCTCAGCCACTCCTCATGTGTCTGGCCCTTGAAGCCCTTCACTGTCTCAGTCACTCTTGTCTGGCCATGCTCAAGGAGTCTGACATCCTTCTAGGAACGAGGCAATCTTACACAGTACTGAGGGTAAGGCTGCATCAGAGCAGTGTAGTTTGCTCCAGAAGGTGATGCTAAGGGTTAAAGTGCATTTCCCCCTCTTGCCCCTAGTATGTCAGTATGTCTGATGATTTGGACAACTTGGTGTACAGCACAGTTCTTACAAAGCAAGTCAGGATGTGGTGAATTGCAGCATAGGCGCATGAATGCCTTGATCAGTTCTGATTTAGAAGAAAATGCCAGCTGGGAAAACTGAAACTGTAAATTACTATATTTGGTTCCAGATTTACTTCGGAATCCCTTCTAAGCTGCCACAAACAATGTGTTACATGCACTTGCTAACACGACAGGCATTTCCACGCTCAGGGGCAAAGCACAGCAGATCTGAAGAGCTTAGTTGCTGGGATTAGTAGAAACAGAGTTTAGTTTTGGCCATGACTTCAGGTTGGACAAAATGATTTACTACCCTCAAATCTGCATTCTGTGAGTAAAATTCATTACTAAAAATTTTCAGGAGCATTTATTGATAAGGAAATATTGAGTTTTGGGGAAAAAAATTGGTCCAAATTATTCAAATTTTAAAAAGCTATCATCAGTTGTAATTGGAGTCCTATGATAAACCAGCATAATCAGGATAAAACATTGATTTTATACGTACACATTGATGTCAGGCGTGTTTGTGCAAAGAAATGAGAGGTGTTACATCCACTAAGAATACAAGTATTTTAAAACATTAAATTATCACTGTAAGTTAATATTGATACATTGGTAGAGGATTACAAGGAAACAATTCAGTTTGAATGACACATATATAATTTGCTGGAGAATTACTGTGGGACCTGTCAGCGTACATTAAAGGGAAATTATTACTGTCATTGTTACTCTACAATTTAAGTGAGGACCACTTCATTAATGCATTATGAAGTAAATTTTAACACGCTCTTCTCCCAAAAGACCTCACCTATACAGACAAAGTGACCAGTAAATGGAGCACAGGTTCCAGAGGCAGCTGAGGCAGACATCACACACTTTCCACCTTGTCCTGGTGGGTTCTTCATGAGAGACCTGCTGTGTTTATTTACCTGCTCACTTGACAGAGCCCAGCCCTAGCAGAGGATGAGTGCTGCAGCCTGGCTAAGGCTTCTGGCCCCCAAGGCTCCATGGCCTGTGCCCTCAGCCGTTAGGCTACCCCAGCACTCTGCTGTGTGGCCAGCTACGCATCCACTGCCAGACCAGGCAAATGGGCAGCTGCCAGCTGCACACTCCTGGGACGTGCAACACCCACAAGCTCAGCACCAGGGGCAGTGCCACTACTGGGGGCTCACAGGACATACTGCTCAACACAGTGCTTTGTTCAGCATGTTGTCATCTGTTGCTGCACTTTCCACTGCTTGCTATGCTGCACAGTGGTTTTACAAACCACTTCAAGAGCACTTGAGGACAAAGAAGCTTCTATTTTCTCACCCCCCTTCCAGTAATACACAACACATTTGTTCAGGGATTCAGTAGCAAAGCACTCTTTAACATAAATCTAGAGAAAAAATCCAGCAGTGGTTCCTTAAGCTATTGCTCCATTAACATTGGGAACAACTAGTCTGCAGGCTGGAGATTGCAAAATGCTTTGTCCTTTCTACTTTGCAAAGCATTCTAACTCATTAACAAGCTCTGCTAATTGAATTTGATTTAGTGTCAACACTGTCACAATCACACAGAAGCACACCACTAAAATTTCAATCCTGCTTGCTGTGATCATTAAGTCCCATTGTCAAACAGAAGCTCTGCCTTTGTGGTGAAGGTTGTCAGATCAGACTCACAGGAGCTCTGCATTTCAGTTGCTATTTGAAACACATAAAAAGTGGCAAAGCTACCACCTAACATGTAAGATTAATAGAGAAATTAATTAGTTAAAATTACATTAATAAATGCTGCTGGTTGCTGCTTCTTCAATTTCTGATCTCAGTTATCCTCTTCAAAACACAAAACCGTGTAGACCAACAGAGATTTGAAAGAATGAGTATGCTAGGAAAATGATTTTTTTTCACATATAAATCTCCTTTCAATAAACAAAACAAAAATATGGAAGGAAAAGGTAGATTTAAAGTACATAATTGATAACTACAGAGTTTTTACTATACTGGGCTTGCTGGAAGATTTAGGCTAGATATTTTGGTTTTGGCTCTGTCCAAATCAAACAGATAAGCAGCAAACAAATGTTTCAAATACTCTAATTCGGTGTTTTTGGTAAACAATAATACCATACCTAGTAAAAAATGAAACAAAAGAAAACTAAATCCTAAGAACAAATATTGTCTAGATTCTGACCCTTAATGAAACTTAAAGGAAGATATTCAATGTCTGAAGGGTCTATTCAGAATTGTAAAGAATCATCCATGGGACTGACCATCCAAGCTGACTTTCCACTTTGGCCCATCACTGGCCTAAGGATGGCCACTCTTCCTTTTTAAGACTAGTGAGTATTTAATCACGTATATAAGGCAGAGTTTCTTCTCCCTCCCAAGGGAGAAGTTAATGAACCACTGGAGTTTCATGATACTCCATCACATCTTTTTATTTTAGTATTTTACATGCAGGCACAAATCTGTCTCTCACCAATGTGTGTGCTTGGGGCTTCCCTACTTCAGCAGCAGTGTCATTAAATCTCTATTTCAAAGATCACAAGAAAGTGACATAAATACTGATATACTAGAAAACTATTAAGTTGTACTCGGCACTAGGCAATACTGTGAATCTATTTAAATCTCCTCTGGAATCTCACCTGAAAACTTAAAAAAAACCCAAACAAACAAAATAAACAATCAAAAAATCCAAACCAAACAAATAAAAAAAAAAAAAACATTCAAAAGACTCCCCAAAGCCACAGTGGAAATTTTGTGATCTGACGATTTACCACCTTATGTTAATCCTGCTCTTCATCATCTTCCACAGCTTAGTTCCTCTGTTACAGTAATTCAGTCAGTATATCCTCAATTACAGACTATAAAATTTGTATTAAAGAATTTCACCCCATTTTTATTCCTATTATGGCCATGTCTGTTTTCCCTATAGTAGACCCCAAATGCTGTGTCAGTACATCCCTAATAATCATGCCATAGTCATTAATGAAAATATTCAATAAGGTCAGCATAGAAACCAATGCCCAAGGACCTCCCTAGAAAAATTATTCTATTCAGTCCATTACTGTATGTCCCTGTCAGCAAGATGTCACTTTGTCTTACCTGGTTTCCCAAAACCCTGAGATGAAATAAACACAATCTCACATTCTAGCTTAATCCAGCTCTTCCACTGATAACTGCCTATTTATTGTCAACCTGCGTTTTGAATGTGACTTATTATACACTGAAAACTAACTTAAAAAATCCCAAATTATTTCAGGAAAATGTTTATCTCACAAGAATAGACTCTCAGGAGTTATCAAGAGCTTTCTGTGAAGAGGTGGAGGCAAACGAGGTCTCCCTAAAGATGTACTATGCCACACGTGAAACTTGGCCTTAAGCTGAGCTCTTGTGGAGCTCTAACCCGG
This sequence comes from Passer domesticus, assembly GCF_036417665.1. Classification (NCBI taxonomy): domain Eukaryota; kingdom Metazoa; phylum Chordata; class Aves; order Passeriformes; family Passeridae; genus Passer; species Passer domesticus. The sequence goes on from NC_087512.1 coordinate 61,839,998, forward strand.
CACTGTTCTGTGCAGCCTGGACATAGCCTAAGTGTCTCCACTATGGAAAGGTAACTGACTGATTTTTGCAAGTTTCCTTTCTAACATCACTGTTCATTGGTGTCACACACTGAATAATTTTCAATTGTGTAGCATTTCCTCTGGCAACTTACAGCCTCACTTTTTCAAAAGCTTTGGTCTTAAGAATAGTGCAGTAAAATATTGAAGAACATTTTGATACTCAGAGGACAGTCCACTCAAAAGCTGCATTATATAAGTGTGTCTAAAATACTTACTGCTGGTCTAACATAGTTCATATATATATATATATACACATACTTCATCATGCAGAAAAATAAAGCAAAATGACATCTGAGCAATCTGCATGCTCTTCTGTCTCACAAATCAAAATCTTTGGGGTTCGCTCAATTTTTTTTTTCAATTTGTTGATGCTAAAATGCTATTGTTTTTAATTTTTTTTAATGCAGAAACACTTCCCTCTGCCTGTCCCTGCCGCCCCCATATCCTAGGAACTTGTTAGTCTTCTTCAGTCTAAACCACATAATTCAAATCCTGCAGTCTGGCCTTTCCAGATAGGCAATGAGTACAATAACTTGTCTGTTGGACAGTTCTTTGTCTCATCTATCAGATTCCGAATTTCTTTCTTCCCTCCTGGGCTGGAAATGATTTGGCTTTGATAAGAAGCAATACTGTGCTGCTTACAGATTGCTTTCACTCAGGCTGGCCATTTCCCTTCTCTTTTCATGAATTCTATGGACTCTTATTCTGTGTCTTGAGAACATCCTTCCCTATCAGGGTTTTCATGACAAATTGCTGTCACCTCTCCAGAACCGGCTTGTAGAAACTTACCAACCAGCCCTCTTTGTGCTCCCTTTTCCCTATAATCCACCTTGAGTCCACAGAAGTGTGCCCTTACTATCCAAGATCAGAATAACGTGACCAATCGCTTGCTATCTTTTGTCCCAATCCTACCCTGTGCGTAGAGAGACTCAAGATGCTTCTGATTTTTTTTTCTCTTTTCCATATCCAAATCTCTGGGTGGGAGAAGAACTCAGAAACCTGTTTTAAGCATTTGCTCCCCAAATTGCGTGTGGGCTGCTGCCTCACTTCATTCCTGCCACCGTCTAGACTATTCTGTGAAAAAATCTAGTCCTTATGTAAAAGAAACAGACCAGACGTCTCAGTTGTCTAGTGTCTTTTTTTAAATTGTGCAACTTTGTGTCATTCCAGTTCGCAATAACTACATGAAGTATAAAAAGATGTCCATTTTTAAGCTGCCAAAATCCAACCACTTACATAAGACATGACTAATTACCAAGAGGAAACTAAACTTCCACAGTAAAATTTTGCTGTTTTAAGCTCTGCACCATTCTCCCCGTCATCTGGCCAGAGGACCTAATTGCCAATTGCCTGACTGGCAATGCAGGGATACAGAGACTTTGGTTAAGATCAACAAAATCATCAGAAAAAAGGCTGCTGTTCGTCCTTATTTTGGTTTGATGTTTTCTGATGTTTCTAAGATTTTTACACCTAATGACTGAATTATCTTTATGCTGGGGGATTACCACTGCTAGTATGGCACTACAGTTTATAAGGAGAAAATACTTTCCATTACATTCACAGATAGTACACAGCCCAGATTTTTTCACTAGAAATGGCTTTCAAAGAACTGAAATGGAAATAAATTGTGAGGGAAAATAAACATCCTTTTCCTCTGTTCTTACTAAACATGCATGCCCTGATTATTTTCTAAAGGGCCAGGAACGATCACAGAAGATTCTGAGCCAAAAGGACAAAGTCCAACTCTTAAGTGAATGGCTTATATGGGGATTGAACCCACAACCCTGATGTTACAAGCACCATGCTCTAACTGACTGAGCTAAATCATCCCTATTTTCAAAAGGAAAATTATTAAAACACCATACTGGGACTATTCAATATACCTCTCCTGATCTGAAAAGATTTTGCATTAAGTGTTTACTGCACCAAAACTTTTTCATAAATAAAGAAGATGAGGTATTTACACATACATTTTAGTTACTGTGTAAATAAGACCTTGGTAGTTCAACATGACAAAGTCAAGACAAAGTCACAAGTGCAGTGAGTCACAATTGTATTATGCCCTTAAAACTGAAACTGACGTTTCTAAGACAATTCCTATAAAGCCATATGTCTCGTCAGTAAATAAAACAGCAATTCTTAACAAAGAGTAAGTAATTTCAGACCTGGAATCTTTTGGTCATGGTATTAATGTTCAAGAAACAAGTTAATGAATTGTACTGTATGGTCTAAGTAACATACAAAACAATGAAGATATATTTTTGCATTCAGGTCTAAGGATCAGATAGCACCATGGAAAACACTTAAGTCTGGAGTCACCAAATGGTGCGGAAATTCCAAGAGAACTGCAGTATGAAGTTCTACATGGTTGCCTCTCAAGTTACATACTTCTAAGGGATGTGGTCAATTTTCAAACTTTGCACGTCAACAGTTTTGGCACTGCCATAGGGAACTTCATATTAAACATATTCCTGAAACTTTGTATGGTGAACTATTCACAACATAGTTCTCAGGTAGCTACCACTTTGGCTCAGCATGACAAAATTTTCAGCACAGCTGGAAATTGTGGTATACAGCTTGTGAAGTTTGAAAAAAGGGGAAAGATCCTGGAATGACAGATTAATTTACAGGAATACCTGCTTAGATTCAAAAAAACTCCAAAAATGCAAATAAAAACATATGGCTTGATCTTTCTAGATCTAGCAAGCATCATATAAATATATCTGTTCAAAAGCAGGGAACAGACACCCAAACCCATGTACAGAATCTTGAAACTGCCAATTCAGCTGAGAACTCAAGCCACAGAAGAAGTTGATCTCAGTCATGCCTGGCCAGATACCTGGCTTCAGCTACTGTGATCCACTGACTGCAAAGGATTGCTGAAGTTGTTCTAGATGTGGTGGGAAGGTATTTTTCTACCCTATGGAAATTTTGGGCATTTCACAGGCCTTCTCATTCTGTACTAGGAAACTACCTCACAGAATCATCTGAGCTGAAAGGGACCTCAGGGAAAATCAAGTCCAGCTCTCCAGTGAACGACCCAAGCAGGGATCAAATCTGCAACCTTGGTGTTAATTAGCACTGTGCTCTAAACAAAGGAGCTAACCTCTGTGGCTTAAATTCAAGCTGTCTTTAGATGTAGTTTATGAAAAAATATGTCAGACATATCAGCTTTAGAACAGATCAGGACCTGGGTAAATCACTTACATGAATATAACAAAATTTAATTCTCTGTCCTGCTTCTTCCAATAAAAGACTTGCACTCTTGTAATCAAGATGATCTCCTCACTACTCATCCATTGGCGATTCTGTCCCACTTAGGATTTTGCTACCTTGAACTAATATTGAAATAGTTCTTGCAGTGAAGACTCTAACTACTTTACACCAGAAGTCCATTTGGCTAGTTTACCCTTCAGCAAACACTTCAGTTTGCCACAGGAGAAGGTTTTGCTTGTTCTCACTTTCTGTCTTCATGGCTTTTGCTCTAATCCAAGTATTTTCTCCTTGTAAATGTGGCATGCCTGCTGCCACAGACAGTTTTGATTTTGAATATTAAACATTTTCAGACTGAAAAAAACCCAAAAATCACAGGATATGTGTTATCAGCTCAAAAATTTAGGGATCTCAATCTAACCAAAATCAACTGCTTTTCAAAATTACAGCTGACAAATTTACTTCACCAATATTGACACTGTTGCAGGAGAAGTGATTTCAATACAGTCCATCCCACTGAAATACTACCTTATTTCATAGTGTCATGCTCCAGATATATATTTGGTTATATTTTATAACCAAATCTGGGGCAAAATTGAGGACCAATAGGTGCATTAAACTAATTTAGAGGAACATAAGGCAAAAGTTCCTTTACTTTCTCAGACTTTAAAATATTTTTTCTATTTGGTTTAATATCACTTCAATAATGACACCTAATAGTACTACAGCTAGACTTGCCCACTCAACCAGTTTTGGCTCCCAATTCAGTGTTTATCAAAACAGTTTCTAAACAGTGTGTGGTAGTTCTGTCTGACCCCCTCAAGTTACTGGCTGACTCATACTGTAGAAAATGCAGTTTGCAGTTTTCTATTTGCTCTAATTTCCTGCTTTAAAACTAAGCTCTCTGAGTGACCAGAATGCTTTTGTGGTGGGTCCCAGCTTAATTCCAGCACTGACACTATCCCTCTTTCCTTGGGCACTCTCAGAGTTTGGAGACAAGCCCAGGCATATCCAGTTACTTAATTAATAATACATCATAGTTATTTCAGAAACTGTCTCTGATTTCTTTAGGCTATCGTTTTTCTGTTAATTGTCTAATAAACTATCATGCACCACAAGCCTTAAGAAAAGTGTAGATCTTTCACACATTCTATCTTAATGCTATGACAACACAAAAATCCACTCCATGTCTTTCTCCTGATGTTACAAGCAAGAAAAACTCCGGGGCAAACCCTTAAAAAATTAAAAGTCGGGAAAATCAGGCTCTAATTAGAAGCTTACAATGGTATGGCTCAGTCAGAATTATTTTTTCACAGATTGGGTATCAAGAATGTCCCCATTTTAATGAACTCATAAATTTATTACACCAGCTGGATGAGGCTATCAGCTGTATGATGAATCACTGAATTACTATCAGCTGTATGGTGTCATTGGTATTTACACAATCCTAAATGTGAAATTTACAAAATAGCATGAAAAAGATAATCTGGATATAATTCCTTTATTTACAGTCTAATTCACTGGAAATAGGTCAAGTCTAATTATAACAAGTTTGAGCTTGGTCCAAAGGCTATGTCTTCCCATATACAGAGGCATTGTATTTATTGATTTTTGTTGATTCTCATGGTGGGAGATGATTTTGTTTTGGGTATTCTTTTTTCATTTGCTTTGCAGTCTTCCTGACCTGAAGTTGTGGGTTGCTCTTTCTCTTATACTTTAGCACCCAGACATCACCAAGATGCTTGCAGCTGTTATAACACAAAGCATATACCATCCACCAAACCTACCCAATGGGAAGACTGTCTCTATCCAAGTAATAACACTAGTACCTGTGTACTAGCCAAAAAACCTTGGCTGCTCTAAGATTACAGCTCAGTGTGCTTATTGATTTGCTGATCCTACCACATGTTATTAATTTATTAATCTGTCTGGCTGCAGCTTGAAACTAATTAAACGAACTTAAAATTTATTTTCCACAATTGCTTTTGCAGAAGACTAAAACCAGGGAAGGACAGCTCATCTATTATTAAGGAATAGCTTCATAAATGTCCAACAAGGTTCACTTGACATGGTTTACTACAGTAGCTTAAATGGTTTATATTGATACAGAAGCATGCCAAAGCCAACCTGGTTCCATCTAGTGGAAGTTTCTTGACTTGCTTGTAATTTATACATTTATAAAACATTACCAACCATACACCAATTTATATATCTTGTCATAACTGAATAAATCATTAACAAATGCTAAATGCATCCAAACGTAGGCTAAATAACCCCCAATAGCATATGAGAAAGAAAAAAATTACTTAAGATCTCTGGAGATCGAGCTTAGATCCATAATAATTATTCTTTGCAGAACTGGGTTCCCCACTACACTCTAGTGACAGTTTGAGATTAATGAATACTTCTCAAATGACAAGCACACAGTTAGCAGGAAACAACAGGAACATTTTCCTAAAGGTCCCTTTTTAAGACTTGTTGTGCTTGCATTGTAATATTGAAAGACTTTGGCAATTTAAGAAAAGAAGACTTACCATATTAATTAGACAATGCAAATCTATGTGTTTACATTAGGTAAGAGGTGTGTATGTACCTGTGTATACTCTTACATGTGCTTTCTTCCCTGCTCAATTGCAAGAGATATAAATCACTGCTGTGGATGAGAGGAGTGAGGGATGGTCTTGGCCTTGTCAAGTGTACACTGCACTGCTTGTAAGCATTCCCTACACGTGGAGTACCTTCCAATACTGGCTTGTGACAGGCAGCTTGTCTGTCTGCGTGGCTTGTCACCACGCAGCTGTGTGCATCGCACAGGTGCCTGACCTGCAAAATCTGTGCCAAGTAAAACTCTACATTTCAGATTTGTACTTGAACTTGTACTTCAGATTAATATTAGAGTGATCTTAATGGAGCAACTAACTCAGCTGAGAGCCTGGCCAAGTTTGCTTCTATGATTTTAGATTTCAGAATTACAAGATTAAAGATGTTATTTGTAATTTTTTTTACACTGGTGTAGAAGGTATTAACAAAATCTTGTGTAATTGGTTAGAATAGTTACTTGTGAGTTCCACTTTATATATAGGCTAGATTATTTATGAATACAGTCCCACTTGTACAGCACACCACATGTACAAGGATAATTTTTTAAAACATCTCTGACAACCACCTCACCTTCCCTGAAAACATTCACCATAAAGCACCTTCACAGGGTTCAGAATATGACCATGACAGCTTGCATGTAAAGAGCAACATTTGCTTTTTTTTTTTCATTTTTCAGTTGCGAATACACAGAGAGATGCGTGTAATCTCTCTAATGCTGAGATTAATGAATTTCACTGTTTGGATCCACAGCATGAATTCCAGAACATCGGAGGATTAGAAATGCTTATAATATATTTACTTTTCTTGATGACTCAAAGTAGTATTTTGTATTTAAAAAATCCCAGAATGTTGAACAGCAGAACATTTCTAATTTGCCTTTTTTGGTTTTGTTTTAAATTATGAACAGAAGATTGAAAGCTAGAGGTTACTTATTATGAATAGAAATCTGTTATGTTCTAATTGGATCTTCTGGGGAGAACAAGAGATAGTTGTGTTTATAGATACATTCATTCTGTCACTTTCCTGTATCACTAGAGAAAATAAGAAATATTATAATCATCATCATCATCATCATAATCACATTTACTTTAATTTCTGTAAAATTAATGTAAATTAATGTTGCAGTCACAAACAGAAATGAAGCAGTTTTTATCTGATTAATTAATTTTTCAAAAAATGTTCTATGTGCTGAACTGTACTTAATTTTGCATTCTGCCATGTTATACATATTCAACATCATAACTGTAGACTGAATTTTGATATGTGTTTCTACAGGCAGAGATGGGAAGACAATGGAGCCAACTGACATTTATCAAAAGGATTAGAGGTTTTTGCTACTGAAACATCATAAACTGTTCTCCAATTCACCACATAGGGTGCAGCTACAGAAGTTTTAACAGCCAAAATAAGAATCACTATTTCAAAAACTTCTGAAAGCCTTTTATTAGCAGACACCTAATCAGGTATCCTCTACAGCAGATCAGCCAAAAGACTGCTTTCAGTCCCCGTGCATAAAACACAGCCCTATTGTACAAGAAATACCAATGACCTGCAATTCCCTAGCCTTCAGGATATTTTAACAGGTAGCTGTAATGTTAGATGACCTGGTCAAAATGGGGGAGTGGGAAAAAAAAACAACCCAAAGAGAAATCCAGATAATCCAACACATCAGATTGAAGTGGGAGGGAGAATTGTTGGCTGATACTAATCTGGCAACCTTAACCATGACAAAAGACTTTTATAGAAGCAACATGCATGCCATTAGGGATTTGAGGGCAGTTGTACAAGATGCCTTTTTAATTTTTGCATTCTGTGAACTGCAAAAATTGTTCCTGCAGTATTAAAAAACCCCTGTAGACAGATCTGCGAAGAGTTCAAAGCCTGTTACCATATACAACACTTCCTCTGGATATCTTCTACTGTCACACCAGGAAGTAATATCAATTTCTGCATTTCTGTAAGCAAGAGTGACTTGGGCATTATATAAAATTGTGTGCATGCTCCACTGTGTATGATTTTAGCACTAACTTTCAAGTTTAAGGTCTTCAAATGGCTCGGTTTATTTAGCATTAAGGACCTGAAATACCAGGTATTTCCTAAGGCTTGCTCCCAGGCAAAATTTTGTGGGAGAAAAAAGAAATAAGGATTTTGCACTTTGTAGTTCTATACAATGCATAGAATAATCAAGATGCAGCTTTGAAATTATGTTGTATTTTTGCATGCCCTTCTTTGTGTGTCGGCTTAATTTTTTTTCTTGATAATCATAAAATCTAAAATTGCTTAAAGTACAGCAAAATACAAAAATGTACAAGTGTATCTTAAATTCTCCATCAAAGAGAATTTAACAAAATTTCTCAATCACTCCTTTAAAATATCACTCCTAACCATCTAACTGTTTTAATAAGTTGAGCAAATTTTATATGGCCCTAACATTTCTGGGATTATACATTTTGACTTCAATTATATGACAACTATTTGATTATATAATTACCACAAAAGTAACTGAAATAATAGACCTGCAGGAATCTTTAGCAATTTAAAATTATCATAGATTCCGTAAAACATTTTAGACTATTAAAACAAGGTAGTGTGCAGAAAGTAAATTCAAGGCCAAGTACTATTTTAAAGAAAAAAAAAAAAAGGAAGGAGGAAAAGAAGCATTTCATTAAAAAACCCAAAGTATTTAGAAGTTTTCTAAACTTTTTTTTATTATTAAATTTGTTCCATGTTTTTTCTTACTTCAAAACAAATTCATATTTTTCTGCTTATTACAGTGGGTAATTTTGCAGAGATTCTAATGTAATGTACAGGCCAGCTAACATTGACCATTATTATTGTGCTATTAGGAAATAGCTGAATACAGTAGATACTTTGGCTTTTTCTCTATTAATATACATGCACGCACACACACATATATGTACACAAGAATGTGGGCTGGTGTTCAGACTTTAACCAGTGATTTATACTGAAGAAATTTCAGGTTTTATAGGAAAAACTCAAACATGCAAATTTAGGTCAAGTTATTAATTATCCTGACATTGTCTAGCAGGCTTTATTTAACATGACATACCTAATAACATCATGCAACCTTTTTTTTTTCTCGCTCCCACCTTCTTGGGCAACATTATATTCAATATTGCAATGCAAACATCTCATTCCTTTGTGGTGCTTTCTATCAATTAAATTCTACTTCTTGATGGAGACATCATGTAGTCACAAACGGATTAACATTAAGTTCCCTGAGTGAAAACAACTCACCCTAGAGCTTGTAAATTATAATTAAACACCTGAAGTCTAGGACATGCACCTAAACTTACAATATGTTTATTGTAATGCTTAGTGTCAATGTGAGTTAACATTACTAACAAAAATATCCAGTACAAAATACAGTATGCATTGTAATAAATTTTCCTGTGAAAAATTTATACAATCATCCCAGTATGAGTGTAATTCCTGTCTTTGCATGAAGCCCACATATATAATGAGTAGGCAGAGGAGAGCTGAATGTTTTTATAAATTCAAGAACTGTAGAACGATAATCTGAAATTTACTTCACTTCAGATGATTATATAAAGAAAAGAACCCTAAAATATGGTAAGAATTTCAACATCTCCCAAATGTTGCATTCTAATGTATAATTTCATTTAAGCTTGTGCAAATGTTATTCATGATTTATAAAACAGCACGTGTTTTAACCCAAGTATTGAGCAAACAACACTGATTTTAATAACCCAATAATTTTTGTTTTCACAGCCTCTCACCCACTACCTACAGTTTTCCCACCATTTTTCTTTTATATTTATTTGTAATAGGGAAAAAACTCCAAAACTCTGCCTTGCATATAAACATGTAAGTTTATGCAAAATACACTCCTGCATTTTCACAGCTTCACAGAATAACTAATAAACAACCAAGAGAAAACTCTTCATCCATTGTTGTTTCATCACATTCATTTGCATTTTCTAGTTATTGGGGCATTGTGTTTAGAGAACTAATGGGTTTATCTTAGTCCCTATGACTTCTCTGAATGTGGCTTTACACATCCTAAGGCTTTATTTTCTTTTCACTGTGCAAAGGAACAAAACTTTTATTATATATTCCTAACTAAACCCATATTCAGACTATCTGAGTGTAAATGGGAGCTTTACTGGACTGCATGTTTATCCTAGTTGTCTGCAGAATAACTGATTGACCCGTGCATGCTATGGATCAAATCATAGCAACATCAGCAGTTTCTTAACCGTATATGTTTGCAACTTACATACTATACTGTAAGGAGGAAAAAATGTTCCACTGGCAAGCTAAGCCTTATCAGTCTGCAGAGATCAGGAAATCTATCCTGTGCTTCCAGGGAGATTTTGGCATTAAGAATGATGAAGACCCTGGCACAATGTTTTCTAACTAATCTATATGAAGCTTCTTAATGGCTCAGAAATTTAGTGTAGAATTGGTTAACTCCATGGTTTAAGTCTTCCAAAACACTTTCTTCAGAAATCTAGGTTAAAATTACATTTAGGCAGAAGATACATGACACTTTGTAACAACACAATACATTATTTCAGTGGAGTCTAGCTAATCTTGGCAATCCAAATACAGTAACTGACAGGACTTTCAGGCTTAAATATATATAAATGTGTATTCAGCACTGCTGGTTTGATTTATGTCTTCTACAGAAACTTTTGGTAGGCTTACAGATACTTTTTCCTTCTTTATTTCTGACATGGAGAAGCTGCCATGTCAAATCCACATTCAAAGCAGCTAAACATGACATTATTGACTCTTGTTTAAAGTTACTTTAAAAATTAGTCTAAGTCCTGGTTCAGTTTTGTAGAATTAGAAACAGTAAAAAACTTTCAGGAATTAAAAAGCATAGTTACCGAACAAAATACTGCCTTCTTGACCACAATGGCTGTCATAGTTATGTCTCCAGTTATTATCTTCAGACCTGTAATTTTTTATGTAACATCCGCTCAGTATTTTTGAAGTAATCATGAAATAAATACAAATTTTCATGTCTTTCTATTTCTTTGCATTTTTTTGTTTGCTCATATGGGGAGTTGTGTTTTGTTGTTGCTGTTGTTTGGTGGTTTTGTTTAGTGACAGAGTTTTACCTTCTCTGTGCACTCTCCCTGGCATAGTTGAATTCCTCCCGAAATAGCTCCTGAACATGAGTCCTTTTACAGCTGAATAAAGCCTGGTGAACCACAAGGGACAAAGGTCTCTATTGCAGTGTATGTTAAAAAGAAGACAGCCAGTAATATGCTGTATTGAGCAGCATTGCTGAATAGACTATAGCATACTGCCTCTTTGACAGGCTGAAAAAAACCACAAGCCAGTTCTGATTTCAGACTTGCACAGGAGGCAAACCATGTTCTAGCTTTAGCACATCAGGAAATCAAACAGTCAAAGAAATGAGGAAAAGGTGAACTGAGAAAGAAAGGTTCAACCTGATTTTGTTTTTGTCCTACATAATATTCCCAGCTTCAGCATTTCTCAATTTACATATTCCTCAGAGAATTAGGTGGCAATTTTTTTGCTTTTAACATGGTAACATAATGAGAAACTACAAACAAGATTCTATTTAACACTATTTAATCCAAACTCTCTGGGGAAATCGTCACACAATCTCTTGTTGCTTAAGTACTTTGGATCATCAGAACAGGCAGGTTAGTTTTTCAACTACTTTCTGTTTCTTCTGGAACTATCTGTTTTAATTCATTCTTTAACAAAAGGGAACTTATCTACAGGTTTCAATCAGATAAGGTTTCTGTGAAAGGAATAATGGCCTGACATTTATTTCTTCAAGATATTCAAATGCAATTTTCAAGTAAATGGAATGTCAGGTAGCAGCATGTTTTGCTCCCACATTTACTAAGGATTTCTGGAGAGGAAGTATTCAAAATTATGCCACCTATGTGAAACTGTGACTGCTACCCTAATATTCAAGAAAAAGAAGACAAACAGCAGAAGAACATTAAAATGTTTAGATGCATACAGATTCAAATGCCTACTTGCATACATGACAAAACAAAAAACCATCATACAGAATAGTCTGACCCATATAGTCTTTTATGCTACAAGCATATTCAGCGAACTTGAGGGAGGGAGTGTATGGACTGTTCTTAAGAATATGTATTATTTTCAAAAGGAATGTTGTTAAGTTTTACAATTTTGCAAGAACTTCTTTCATATAAATGATTCTAGATTGAAGCTGGTCACTGATATATCACTGTGCTGTCAAAGTATCACATGGCCAAAATGGCACTTGAAGGTCTTAATTTACCTCCTAAAATGGTGACATTTAAAAAGTTAATGGCAACTTTTTACTAGTTTGAGTTGTTAATGCTTACTCCAGGCATGACCATATGTTACGTATCTAGCATAGAAATTAGCTCAGGCTGTTAACAGAAGTGGTTTATTCCCAGCCCCCAAATAAAATGACAGAATTGTTTAAATGCATTTACAAATGAAGTTGAACCACAGTATAAATCCCAGTTTAAAAATACCTAGACTTCAGCAAATTATTTGGGAAGCTGAGTGCAGATTTTGTGACTAAAACATTATGCAAAATCCTTATTCCCTCCCTCTCTCTCTCTCTTTCTCTCTCTCTCATCTCACTAGAACAACCTTTTGATGCACATCTGGTTGCAAGGAATGTCTTCATTACAGGCATTCACTGGTGCAAAAGGAAAATTTTTAAAGAGCTAGACATACACCTGCAAATGACACTGTACTCACATCTTTTCATAGTACATAATTTCCTCTGATCACATCCAAGCTTTCTTCCCTATGCCTGCATTACACATGACAATAAAAAGGACTCCATTTTTTGAAGCCACATTTCATTGGTTGAATTATAGCAAATTGTCTGAAAGTGAGTTGTGCAGACAGCAACTAAACCACATTACACTTAGGAAAGTAGGATATGCTGTGCAGGATCAGAGACAAGAGTTCAACATGTTTGATATCCTCCCTCCATACAGTACAGCCCTAATTCTTTAGAGCAACGTAAAAGCATCCAGAATTTCATAATCTCAGCCTTAGTTATAGAGCTGGCAGAACCACAGAATCATTCAAGCTGACAGGGAGCTCTGGAGTCATCTTGTCTGACCTCCTGCTTTAGCAGCAAGTTGAGCAATGCCTTCCTGACTCACAGCACCACTGAGTTGATAAAAGAACACAGAACTTTTTTCGTGGCCTCCTGTAATGCATACATACAAGATATCAATATTTCTGGACACAAAATGGCCCACTATCAGGCAGCACTATCTTAATACGGTTTAGGCTGACCTCTCTTTTTATGAATGATGGACAGTTTGGACCTCTCTATGAATGATGGACAGTTTATCTCCACCAGCATACCCCAGCTGCTGGCACAATATAATGTTCTTAAAGGCTTTCTACAGATCAGTTCATTGGTTGGATAAGACTGAATTTTATTACTTCATCTTGGAAAGCATTTCAGCTCCACATAATTCCCTACAGTTGTGGTCCTGTTACTTTTTCTCCAACTTATTGTTACTTATCTGCAAGACAGAAAAGAGCTAAAGAGAGGTCCTATCTCATTAAAGGTCATCAAAACTCAATTTAACAAGTGCATGACTACAGAAGACTATAGACAGAAGACCTGATTCCCTTGTACCTGACACCAGTCTAAACTGATTTCCTTAATGCACAAGAAGAAATCTGGAATGATTTCCTAATTCATGTTTTTAGGAGCATATATATAAATCAGATTTTCAGTTGCATCCATTTAAAAATTCACTTCCATCTGTGTTTTCAGTGGAATTAGTATGAAATTAAAAAGAAGAACATAGCACCTTGACTTCCCCTCCCCTTCCCAAATACAAAACATAAAGCATTTCTAAGCACACTAGTAACTTGATTTCTTTTTTTTTTTTTTTTACTTAGGGATTTTTTATTACCAAGTATTCATTGAATTATTCAAATGAAAGGGAACAGAAGATATTCTCCTAAGTAAAGCTTTCTATTCCCTGAAAAAGCTTAACAAGAAATGGATACTTTAGCAAGGAATCAAGGACAAGAGGTGTTTCACACTGAATAGAAAAAGAAATCTTTTATAAACAGTTTACGTTCTGCCTAGCACATATCCAATGACTGTCTCTGATTGTGTACCTGCTACTACAGAGGGTAGCCACTAGCTTTAACTAAATCTTTGTAGAATGTTCTCTACAGATTTGCAGTATAACTTACAACATCACTGGCTACAGGAACACTGCCTCTTCCCCCCAGATTTCACACTCTTCAAGATTCAGATCTTGCCCAGGCATCTTGCTGAGAAGATTGTTTTTTGGATAGTTCTGGAGCAACTACTGAAGTTTTAAATCCTGACCAGAACCCTACTGTGGACTCTAGCACCGGTTATCATACCTTGCACAGCTGACCCTGGATGCCAGGCAGGACTGGTGCTCTTCTTCCCTGAACACTGCTTGGGTGGCTGTGAGTCACAAACATTGTACACAGTGAATAATTCATCTGGCACAGATCTTGGAAGTGCTCTGTGTTTCTCAGTCTTTGTACTGCTTTCAGTGCAACAGACAGCACTGTGACAGCATTTCCCCCTTCCCTCAAGTAAAGAATAGATGTGGAAGTTGCAGAGGTATGTACAAGAACCTGCAAAAATCCCAGTGAATCAAAAAAGCCATAGCGTGAAATGTAGGAACTTACAATACCATAGAATATCCTTCAGCAGTTAAAGATGAAGCAGTTAAAGAAGGGGGTTTCAACCACCTGAACACATGAAGATAAGAATATTTTGAATACATGCTTACTTTTTGGGTAAGGAGTAACTTGAAGAAAATTATCTCCTGGATTTACTCCATCTTTTGGCAGGAAACACTTGCAGACTAAAGAAAATACAATTTTGTTTACCTCACTATTGTGATATGAAGGAACAAGATATACTTTTGACTGTACGACACCTTTATGATTCTGAATGTTGCTTTTGCTGACTTGGGTCTACTTTGCCCCCCAAAATGTGAAAATAGCAGGGCATGTGGGTACCTACCAACTGAATCTACACAGTATTAATACACAACTGCTTTTTCAAGTCTTTCATTATAGCATGCATATGCTGCCCCATGTTTTCTGAAAGCACTGGCATGCAACAAACATCCATCCCTAGGTCGCTCCTCAAAAGATGGTTTCTTTGCCTTATGAAGAAGTATTTAAAGTCCTGTACCTTTTTCTTCACTTTGGACTCATTTTATTCCTCCATCTTCTCAAAGCAGGTCATCCTCATGAACTGAGGTGAACAGGATGGGTAATTCTAGAAATATTCATATACCCTGTAACACCTCTGGAAGCTGGAACCTGCGGAATTTACTTTTAACTGCTACCCTCACTAGTGGCTGGAAACTACAGTTTAAATTTGACTGCCTTCAGACTTATCTCTTATGATCTGCCTCCTGGAACCCCTGGCATGGAGCAATGTCCCCAGATTTTGAAAAAGACCATATCACTTCAGAATTTACAGTGCTGCAAAAATCTATTTTTTCTCACAACAGAAAAATCAACAACAATTCCTGAGTTTCTGCCCTATTTCATATAAATTTAGAAGATTTTACCATTTTTGTCAAGACTCCAGAATTAGGTATATACCAAAGTATGTTGATAAAATAGGTATTTCCATCTGTTATGTTCACTAAAAATATGAAATCTTTGAGGCTTTACCTCCTCTTGAAGAAAGCAAGCCATTGCAAGTGTATGCTCTCTCTGCTTCACTGAGAGCCTAGACCATCGTTACAAACAAGGCCATATCAGGCCTAACAAACCAGGGATTCAGAACATACACCCTGCATAATTACAACATTGGATGGTTTCAAAGTTACTATTTGAACCTGAATTTTCTAATACCAAAGGTCTTCCTGTCTTCCATGCCAGTCTCAGTGACCAAGACTGTGATCTGTTCTTTAATGAGTCGCTCACTGCACAGGCTGCTACAGCACAGTGTCATTTTCTGAAATCCTGCATGCTGGCACTCCAGAAAGCAGTAACTGCGTGTTGAGCACATAGAGTTGTTTTATGTCCAGCCTGGAGTCTGTGATCTCCACTAACAATGAAACAACATTTTTAGACAGTGAATGACACTGTAGGAAATCAGCTAAGCTCAGATAATTATATACAAACTGTAAAAATAAAAAAAAAAATCTTCAGATAAGCTCCTCAAGTGCAGTTTCAAGACTGACTTCTCCAGATTAGTGGCTGGTCTCTAAGCTCATGCTCAATAGCCTTCAGCTGTTCCAAAGACACCATTACTTTATTTTCATTTAAATAGACTTTTAAATTAAAAGTTTAAGGCTAGGGCTGAATAGTGATCCATACAAAAATCTGAATACCATTTGCGTACAGTGATCAGAGAAAGTCTGAGAACCATCATATGAAAAGCAATGTCATTAACATACCTGACAATCCCATACTGCAAAGCAACAGGAAAAACTGAAAACAGAACAAGTCTAACATGGAAGTTAAACTTAAACAAGTTGCATAACCTGACTGATTAATATGTCTTTCTGTACATCTCTCAGATTTCTGAATTGACAACTGATTTATTTTAACTAACATTTTCAGAAGAAGCCATAAGACTGACACAACCAATCTTCAGTATTTTCCATAGTCTCATGTTAGAGAGAATAAACACATTTTGTTTGTGCCCCGTAGCTTTTGTCAACAATAAAATGCTCTAAAATCCACTGAATTCTTATACTTATTTATTTTAACTGAAGTTTTATACATTTCAACTCCATATCCCTATTTCTGTGGTTACTAACGGCTTAATTCAACACCAAAACATACAAAATTCATATGTTCTTCAACAGCTCTTTGACATATGTTGTTTCTAGAGTGTCTGGTCAACTGCCTCTAAATGAGAGCCACTGCCTCTAACTGGGATGGGTTTTCTCGCATGGCCAAACATTTTAATAATTCAAAATCTACAGACAACCAATGTAACCTCTAAAGCTACTTTAAAAATATCTCTTATCCATGTCACTAGTTTCCAACTAAACCATGTATTTCCATGTCAATGACAGGTGATGGTACTTACCATATCTATACTATTCTTCTCATTACTATCTATCAATCCACAAGCCTAAATCTTTATCTCAAGACTGTGTTTTTCAGATTTATATTTTAAAATTAATGTAGTAAGAAAGAATTTCTTTTTTAAATAGTCCTGAGCTGAGAAAACAAAAATATGTCACAGAAAAAATTACAGGAAATTTATTTTGAAAGGTTTATTTTCATTACTTCTTTGTTTGGCTTCTATCTACTGGGAGATATAGAAGTATATGATGTTTTCTTGAGAAAGAATGTTTTGGGGGTATTAAAGGGATTATGTATAAAGTATTGGAATGGAAAAGACTGCTGTTTTCATCTAAAAAAATGGAATGTTTTACCTTGTACTCTGGGCTTCCAAATTGCCAAGCTTGTGATGTGCTGTCACAACTTATGCGTGAGTGACTGGTTAGAGAGCTTGCTGTTCTATATGGAAAGGTGAGAATTTGTCACTGCGCACAAGCAGAGAGATCAGTCAGATATAGTGATAGATCTGTTCTTTGCCTAGGTTCGTATACTACTACATTATGGGGGCTCAGAGGTTGCCAAATCAAATTCTGACTCTAATTCCATGGTTGAAAAAACAGGAAAGGAGATAGGGATGTCCTGACACAAACACTTTCTGTAGAAAAAAACCTCTTAGAACCTCTGCAGAGTTGTGCTCTACCATCCAGGGCAGCCATAGTGATCCTAGAGTTATTCAATAATCTTCTCCTGCCCCTGCAGTTCACTCACTACACAGTCCAGCA
This sequence comes from Passer domesticus, assembly GCF_036417665.1. Lineage (NCBI taxonomy): Eukaryota > Metazoa > Chordata > Aves > Passeriformes > Passeridae > Passer > Passer domesticus. The sequence goes on from NC_087512.1 coordinate 61,857,697, forward strand.
CAGCACAATGTGGACGGTATCTACCTCTCCTGGGGCTGTCAGTAATGAAGATATTTTCTACTGCTAAATCTGTCACTACCAAAGCACACAAAACAGTAGATAGCACTGTAAAGGAGAACAGATGATGGAGAGCCTTCATGCTGTGTTTGAACTAGAGAACAATAGTCTACTTGATTTTTCTAAGGCTTGACTTAAAACTGCAGAGCCACTGCTGCAAAAAAAGTATGCCCTAAGTAGGCTACTCAGACAAAACCACCCCTGTTTAGAAGCACTGTTAGTGGGGCATTCAATCTGCAATGCTGTGTCTGGATGACTTGACTTTTTAAGTGCAAGCATTGCCATATACCAACATTACTCAGTGGACTGAGATAGTTTATGCCTACTCCAGTAAAGAGTTCAGGTAGCAATGGGAATGAAAGAAAATCAGAGTCTCTGCTCAAATTTGACTCCCCAGGCAGGACCTCATGTAACCAGCAAGAAGAAGAACCCTTCTTGTCTCTTCAAATCTGCCCTACCCTGAGGAGATGCTGTGATGTCTCTCCTAAGGATGAGGGTTACAGTTTACAGAAAACCACATACATCATCCAATCAAAGTCAAAAATAAAAACACACAGGAGTGAAAGAAGGGATAACAGTATGAAGAGGGATATGCTGGGTGCCTGCATACATAATGCTCTAATCCTGGACTGTATCCTCCTATCTGTTCTCTCTTTCACAAGTGGTCCTGTGACTCTCTCCACTACAATCTTTCCAACATGTTGTACTTTGTCAGAACTCTTGACCGTAGGCCAATTAGACCTAAACACTGAAAAGTAAACTTAAATACTTAAATAAAAAAACACATCAAAACCACAATTATCTTGCAGCTAGAAATATATTTCAATAGAGCTGTTCTGGCAATAAAATTGATAAAGTGAGGTGAAAGGTACACAGGATTTACAGAAGTAATTCCCAGGCCTTCTCTGTGCATATTTCAGAAGACACACCTGAGACCAACAGGCCTAATGTAGGTCAATGTCTGACCCTCTTCAGCACTTTTAGACAATGTTGTCTATGCCTTTCTGTAAAATTTGGCTGCTGGTCTCCTATTTGTGGTGGTGCTTTATAGTCTCAGTTATTATTTTTTAAGCTAAAAATAAAGGAGTATCTTTAGAAACTAGTATCCACTTTATCAAGTGTATTTAATCACGGTGCTTGAAGGCTGCTTTTTGCTTACGGATGGAACACTCCATTCAGAACATCATGATCCTTACCACTTACCAAAGGAATAGCAGTAGAATGTATTTTACCTTTTTTCCCCACTATGTAATAGCAGCTGTATTAATATTCATTTCTAGGAATTAATGTAATTTGTATGTAGCAATTTGTAGTGATGGGACAAAGAACAGTTGTTCCTCAATGTATTTCCAGACTTGACTCTGACTTGTGGCTTGGCATTTACCACATCATCCACGTGGACAACTCTGCTAGGGCTTGAGAGCAAATTCAGCTGGGAAGCTGGGATGCTTCCCACTGCCTGAATGCCCCTGCTAGTCTTCAGAGGAGTGATCTTGATGTAAACACACTGCACAAACTTGGTAATTGGTTTGTTAGGTGGTTTGTACATCATTGGGGAACCACAAAATTGGCCAGTGGCTCACTGAAAAGCAACATAACTCTGCTGATACAGAGTGAAATAACCACTGCCTCCACATCTGAAGCATAAAAGCGTTACAAACACTGTATTGCTCACAAGACATTTTTTACGTGGGGTTCCACTGGAAGTAAAGGGAACACTGGTTTGTAATAATATTAGCACAACCCCCAAAATGAACAATGAACAGGGCTCTTCTAGTCCTCCAAAAAATCCTGAAATAAAAAATACTGCACTTTTTTGGTTCCCCTGAAAGCAGCAGCAGCACCAACAAACAGTAAACTTCTGAGCAGTTATTGTTATGTGTTATGCTGTTCCTTACAGAAATGTTTGTTTGTCACTGGTGTCTATTTAATCATGCCTGTTATGCTGGGTTTTAAAGCTTAGTAAATACTTTACAAATCCACTCTGGTTTTAGAGAGCTCAAATGACTGAATTCATCAAGGGCAAACTTCACACACAGTGCAGGCATAATCCTTCTGTGTACTGCAGTATGATAAAAACCAAGGAGACGGAGTTACCCTACTTTCTTTCATATAGAACTGAACCCTGTGCTTGCCATGTAAAATAGTTGTCACAGAAACTTATTCTTTCTGAATATTACAACTGACATACAGTGTCACATTTAACCAGAGCTTATTGAGTCAACACAAAAGAATAGGTTCAGCAAAAATATTTGTGTACAAATATATGTATGAACCCAAAGGGAACGTGATGCAGATTTCCACAAATGCTGCGTAAGTATGATCGCACAACTTTAAAAAAAACACCACTGTCAAATCTAGAGTATTTTTTGATTAATGAAAAACTTCCATCATTTTGCTTTTGATCACTAATTAATTATTCAACCAGGGTGAAAGGTGAGGGAACATGACTAAAACATGACCTCAGATGTGGCTATATAAATATGTGTACCTCTCTGTGTACATATCTGAATATGCATTATATATCTTATTTATAACTGTATACATATAGGTAGATAGATACACACACACACGGATAATTTCAAGTAGGGCTTTCTACTATGGTGGCAGATTTTCTCTGAACCTATAATTTACCGGTGACTAGATGTTAGCAATAGAGTATATTCCCACTTCACCTTTTAGCATTTGTGCAAATTAACATCAGTAGATGTGTTATAATCTACTGCACTGTATTTTTTTTTTAAGACTTGACAAAGGACTGGGAGAGCTGCCTAAAGAAAAGTAACCTTGACAGAAAGCACAGCCCAGAATTTGGTTTCAGCACACTGAATCAGTTTATTTTCAGCTAAAGAAACAACATCTTATCTTGGCTAAGAAAGATCACAGGGATTTCTTTATGTAGTGCTAGCTTTAGAAAAATTGAAGAGTTACCAAAAATCTCTAAACCCATGAGCTCCAACATGAGTTGAGCCAGTACTCTCAAGGTAGACTGTTTCAACATACAAGTGGCTCACTCTATCCATGTGACTTACAGATTGAGTCTCAAGGACTGTGTGTATGAGTGGAGTGGGAGATCCTCAGACACCTAAAAAGACCGCTGCTTCTCAAGGTCAAATGGCGTAATAATTCTTGATGTGGAAAGTTTGTAATTTCTAACAGTTACATTTTCTGCAGAAATAGCAGAGAGCCATAGATAATCAGTCCATTTCCTAAAATGTAAAATTTCTTTTAAAAATACCCAAACCAAAAACCTCCATACAGAAAAAAAAATCTCTATCTTTCAAAATAATTCAACCATGCATACTTGGAGAGATTTTTCTTCAGAACGCTTGCAGGACTGACACCTAACTATAAGGAAAGTACTACTATGCTGAAATATTATATTGAAAAGTACTATTACACTGGAAGTATTATATATATATATGTATGTATACACTCTTTCTATATATATGTATTTATTTATATACCTGGAAGCTTGCCCTAATTTCCAAATGACCCTGTACCTTCCACTGAAAATGTTTTAGATTAAATAAAAGAAAATCTGAAGCCAGGAACATTTGGGGCTGACCTTACAGTTGTTATTCTTTGAAGATTAGTAAGCCAATCTGCATTTAAGAAGTATGCTATATTCCACATCTATATTTTTATTCTATATACTATGTATGGTGGGAAAGATAACTCCTAAAACTCCAAAGCAGGTACTGAAAGCAACTAGTGCAACCACTAGGCGGTTTCATTTGATTAGTTGTCATCAGCTCAGTAAAATAATTAGAAAAAATGCCAGCATGCTGCTTGTCAGTTTACAGCTTTAAAGAAGTGTTAGCTCATACTGATAGAGAGAACTGCTCTTTCCCAGTACAGCAAATGCAAGAGTACACTATAGCAAACCCATAAATATTAATATGTATCATCAGGTTTACCACTTAGGAGTGTCACCTTGTGATTAATGGGCTGAGAGCCTGTGAGTTATAAAGCAAAGCTGAGCTGAGCAAGATGTGCTTGCATGCTGAAATACAATTCCTATGGCACATTTCAGCACACTGGCAATTTAAAAAAATAAAATTAAAAAATTAATAACTATTAATCATCATATACAGAATTATTAACTGTTTTGTACCAGCATACAGAGGGAGCCCCCTGTTCCATTTCAGAGAATTCACTATAAAAAATCTTTCATGCTCAGGCTAAATTCTTACTTGCTCTGTGCAGACACTAAAGCTGCCCTGATATTTTTGGCAAAAGCCAGTATTTGCCAAATTTTGCAACAGGCAGGCTCCTCTTTCCTCACTGACTGCTTCTTCAACTGCACTAGGAGGTCTGATCAGTGCATACATGCTTATAAAATCACATGTTTACATGCACAGGCACACTCAAACATGGTGACACATCCAAGTTCAGGAGATCTCCAGAAACTTCTGAAGTCCTGAATGCATGCCATCAGGTATAGAGTTACTTTATATAGCATGCTTTACATAAAACACCCTTTATGAGTCAGACTTCTCACAATACAGCCACTGTGTGTACCAAGAACCTGCAGAGGGTTCATCTTCATGGCTGATCTAATTTATGTAAGGTTTATCTATTTAAATGGTGGGGTCTTAGAGCTTTTAGGGACTACTATGAGAGGGATTGAGATTACTGACATCACCACCACAAAGTTCCTAATGCCATGCAAAAGAAATTATTCGCTGCAATGTTGTAATGTATTTGTAATACAGATGTATTTGTTAATGGAAAACTTAATTTTGTGTTCCTTTAAAAAACATATTATTTAATATCTAAGTCTTGGTTATTACAAAGCTTCCTATAAAAAAGTCACAATATATTCCTGCAATCACTTCCATCTTATTTTCTGAAAAGAAAGGTTAAAAACTCTCTAAAGAAGGACAATGAAGAAAAATGAAATAATGATGCCAAAGGACCCAACTGGGAAAATTTATTTTTTTACTTATTCCATGCCAGCCCAATTGGCCATTTAAAACAAAACAAACAACCAAACAAACCAACCCCACAAAATAACAAGTGCTAGCTGGTAACAGCCATATCACATTTATCAAAGCTGATGTGCTATGTGAAATGATACAATTATTTACAACAATAATGTGTGTATCAACTAAAACTTCTAATACATCTCCATATCAATTAAGAACTGGAAAATTCCCCTACTTTATATAAGGATGTAAGAAATATGGAGAAGAAATGTGCCCAAACATTTTCTCACAGATTTTTCCCAAGGAGTGTTTCAGCCTCTGGTTAGTGGATTGCCTCAGTCCTAGCAAAAAAGAATGCAACACCACACTTATTTTAGAACAGGGTTGAAAATAATTACTACTATAAATTTCTGTTGTACTTCTGTGATACTGTTCTGCCATGCAGAAGTCTATTTAGAAGCAGACATTGGTTTCTGTGGTTTAGCATGCATGATACACACCATGCATCAGTGTTTTTGCATGAACAAAATGGAGACCTAGGATCTGGATTTACACACCCAGACACTGAAATTCAATGACTCCTCCTCCTCCACTTAAAAGTGACAGATCCATGTAGCAGGTGTGAATTTGAAACCTAGAGTCTGCACAACAGCTGGGAAATATTTCACTATAAGCAGTCTGGAAACAAGAGGATACTTGTATTCAGGAATGAGTGCCCACACAACCTGTTAAAAAAGAAACGGCCAATGTTTGGTTTACCTTCAACACAATCAGTAAGAAGCTTTATGATTTCCCTTTTAATATGGTAAAAACTTTTGCCATTTTTACAAATAGGCAAATCTCTTTCCTTCCTTTTCTTGCTTCTCAGGGCCACCCTATCTAGTGCTGTTGATGATCACTGGGGTGAATCAGCCATCTTGCTTTTTTTACCAAGTTATTCAGGGCTTCTCTGTAGCCAGGCTATTCATTAGTGCTAGAAGCACTACTGTAATACAAAAGCACTGTGCAGATACTGTGTAAAGAACTCACTTTAAATGTAGCCTGAAAAGTTGCAGGAACTTTGGATAAATGTCTGTAAATGCAAGCAAAGACCTCACAGAGAACTCCTAGGTTACCAAATCAAAATAGACCTATTCTACCTAGATCTCCCCAGTTTGATTTAGCTCCATGAATCAGTAATCCTTAATTCCTTACAAAAATATTTTCTTGTATCAATGAAATACTATCAGTCTGGCAAAGGCAAGAATTTTGTTTGCATTCAAGAAATAATTATAGGGCTTATTTAAACCTCTTATACAGCATTATTATGATGACTAATTTTGGGAAGCAAGTTTTCTGAATTAATCTTTCTCCTCTCCCTCTAGCACTTTGTTGTTGTTCTGGGTTTTTTCTCCTTCTTTCAGCAACTTCCATCTTTTGAACTAATTTTAACATGAACAGTTTCTTATTAATTCCCCTCCCATTTTTTTTTTTTTTAGTTCTATCCTGCCTGGAGTAGTCTTGCTTTCAAAATACCAATAAGCTGTCAAAATACTTCCTTTAGATGTCTGTCCTCCCTACTGCCACATCTTTCTGGATCCTTTGCACTTAAAGTCTACTTGTATGGGAACATCAAACTACATGACTCTGGACCACAGAATTAAGCACTAAGAGCCATATTTTTAGTCATTTAGTTATTCAGTCACAAAACGTGCATTATAATAAAAAAAAAAACAGTAAAGTCTTACTGAATAATAATGTCAGAGGTAATTATAGAGCATTATTTTAATTATTCCATGTTTTCCCTGTAGCAAGAGTAAGGAAGAGATGATAAAACTGAAACAACGCAGGTAAGTTATCTAATTGTAAATTGGCAGGTCTTTGAGCATGGACAGTATTAAAATATTGTCACACATTACAGCATTACAATAGTTTATTCAGTATTACAAATATTTAATATTGCAACACTCACTTTGGAAAATGGCCATGTTCTACATTTTAAAGTAACTTTTTAATGTGGATATAATAACTTTTCGTCCTAGCATTACAATATGTAGACCCCACAGACTCACAGCAGAATATAATCTTCATTGTGATTCTTTTAATAGTGATTGTGCATGATTTTTGTATATGATAGAGATTGTATTCTACACTTCATTTTTCATGTCACTGACAATACTTTTGAAAGGTAAAATACAATGCTTAACATGAGATAGAGAAAACCAAACTGTCCTTTATTGGCCAACTCAGTTACAGAGTAATAGAATTAGATTCTACAGGATAAAATGAACCTCAGTAACCTAAAGAATAGCAGTTGTCTGAAAGCAGTAATGGTTGAGAATACCAAGCATAATCCCAGTGTAAAATCTCCCTTTGATTCTCCCAGTGTAGAATTAAAATTTAGCGGGGAGCATCTAAACAGGAAACCTTACTAAATACATGTAGATGTCAGCAAGGTCACTTGAATTTAGGGTTTTGCCTTTGATTTTTTTTCCCCCTTAGCTTCTTAGCAAAATTCATCTGACAATCAATGCCTCAGTAGCTCAACACAACTCAAGAGCAGTCTTCAGATGCAGGAGAAAAAGACAGATGGCTATCTGATTGACACCTAATTTTCCCCTCTTCCCACAGGCTTGGACTCAAAGAGGAGAAAGTCAGGCCCTACATCTCACCTAAGGGGACCAGTAAAGCAAAGGTGCTACATGGCACACCACACCCCAAATGGTCTGAGACACAGCTGGCAGAACTGGGTGTCATGCAGGTCAAAAGTCTTTTGTACATAAATAAGCTACTCAAGAAAATCCTTTCTGCATAAAATGTAATGCCTGCCTCTCATGGTATGGAAGTTGAGGATCTGGGACAGCAAGCTCAAGAACGGATTTGTCCAGCCTTGCTCTAGGAGGGAGGTCTGGACACCCAGGCAGTCTGCATCTAACCTATTGGCAGAAGGCTTTTGTGTCTTGTGTCTTTGCCCCTGCATATTGTAAATCAAAAAGCATTTGTGGCTTTCATTTGGGTTTTTGTTGTTGTTTTCTTTGTTTGTTTGTTTCTCATAACTGACAGATTTCCTGTTATTTGAAATACAATGCCTGGAGTAAAGTTTAATAACTGTCTCAAGAGAGCTGTTCTTTTATTCAAAGGGAAGCCAAACATTGTTTGTTCAGTTTTTAATAATAATCTCATTTAGATAATAAAGCCACCAGAAAAAATGCTCTTGGGAATATGCAAGTGTCAGAAATTATTTACAAACCAGAAAAAACAACACATAGTCACAATGTTCTAGAAACAGCACTGGCAATCAGAACCCTATGACGTACAAGACCTATTTTCAAATGATGTTTCATGAGGTTTGACTACCATCCACAACAGTGGCTTTGTAACCTGAGAGGCTGAAAGCTGCACAGTTAAATTAATGGAAATTCCATGGAAGCTTGGGAATGGTCTTTTTTTTTTTTCTCCTTAAAAATTAGGCATCTATATAGATCAGAAAGTTTTCTAAATAAAAATATGCATAAAACAGCACAGTGGGTACTTATGTCCTTTGAGAATTCTGTGGGTACACCTCTATACCTCTATGGAAATTAGAAGCCCACACTCTGATCACTTAGAGTAAGACTATACAGCAACACAGATGGTTTTGCAAAATTCACACTAAATTGTAAATGACTGGAATACGTATTTGGGCAGTAAGTAATCTCTTCCAGTGAAACAAACAAGATTTGAAGCAGCTTCCTTTCCTACTAGTACCCTCAAGTTCTCCAGAACAGCAATTTTGTATGTGCTTACAATGAGCATGGCATGAAGTCTGTGCATCAAGATAAGAAAAGAACAGTTTTGTTTTGTCTATGCATTTATTAATTTTATTTCTGTTATAAAACCAGCAATCCAGCAATCACTGGTGGTACCAGTGGTATCAGAAATAGTCTGATACAGCCCCTTTGATCATAACTGAAAAATTAAATAAACAGCTGTTCAATTAAGAAAAAGGTTACTAGTCCAGAATTAAATTTAGGGGGTCTAATAATGAAAGGTGCTGACAATCCACTTAGAGGCACTGAGCAAGCTCATGTACCACAGTAGCAGGTTACATTAACAGCTTCCCATGACCACTATGTATCACTATGGTACAAGACTGGGACTTGAAAGTTTTTTCTTTTCTTTGTATATTATCTGTCTACGTGCAGCTTTGTGAGTGAGTTTTACATAGATACGATATAGACAAATACCTAGAAATACTTTCAGAAATAATTTCAGGAAAAAAAGGGACATATTTAAGTTTCTTCATGTACCTTTCACATGCACTTTCCAAAACTATTTTAGGAAAAAACACCCAACTAACTTCCATAAAAAACCTGATTTTTAAAGAAATATTAAAGAATGTTAAGGAATTTTGAATTTACGAATACATACACTAAGGCGTCACTTGTTAGAGTAACCTCCATTAGTTAAAGAACATGTCAGATTTTAGAAAGAGAATGAGGCCACCTGGAATTTTAAATATCAAATACTGGTATGAAAAACTATAATGCACACTCTAGAGATTTTAGATTATTTATGGAGGAAATTTGGCAACTAAAGGTGAATAATTGAACGAAACTACAGTTCCATTTGCATCATAGAAAATACAGAAGAAATTTCTTTAAAAACATTAGTTTGACTAGATTCTGTAGACTTAATTACAAACATACACAAAACAAACCAAACATTTCCCACCCATGTCCTGAACATCAGAAGTGAAAGTGTCTTGCACCACTATCTGTACACACCACACAAACCAGAGAATGAAGGCAGATGAGTGTTCCTGCTTCTGTTGTTTTCCACAAAAAGATTTCACAGCCATTACTATTTGCTCCCAGTTTTTCAGCTGTAAGCAAACCTTTGTTCAATAATAAAAAATCAGTAAGCCACACAATTTTTATAATGTTTTGTCTTCCATTTCACTGAGTTTTTAACAATACATGCAATGCAGAAATTTGGGGCTTTTTCATTTTTTTTTCCAACTATGTGAACTACATGATGATGTTTCTGTAATTACAATGCACTGAACTGATCATTGTCAGTTAAGTTACACACAATTTTTTTTCATTACAAAATTACAGAAGAAAAAATCCATTGCTTGTTTAATATTCATAGCTACTGGGTATTGAAAACTGCATTGCCTACCTTAGCTTTAGAATCTGTCTAGTTTAGAGTCTGTCAAGGCTCACTTATGTTGTCTCTAATTTAAGAGAGAACATTAAGTAAGCTTTGACATACTCTAAACTCCTATCTTAACTTACATATTCTACATTCATGGAACTTGGAAATCTATTTTTTTCAAATTTCAACCAAGTTTCTACCTTGAGACAAGTAAATTTTATGAGTTATTTCTCGTATTGCAGTTGAAATGGAAAAGGGAAAATTCCAGTCTCCTCACTGTATGAAAAATAGTGTCTCTGTTGAAAAGCTAATGCAAAAAATTTGACATAGAGAAAAACAGTATTAGGTCAGAATGAGAGGCAACTAAGAGGATAATCTTTCCATATTCCCACACCCTGAGTTGAACAACTTGATCTCTTTACACCACAGTGTCCTAAAGCTTTATTTTGGCACAACAAAATCACTGCAGTGGGAACTCTTGTGTACAAGGAGAGGATACAGTGGTAGAAAATATATAAACAGAATCACAGAATCACAGAATTTCTAGGTTGGAAGAGACCTTCAAGATCATCGAGTCCAACCCATCCTATCCTATACCTCAACTAGGTCATGGCACCAAGTGCCACATCCAGTCTCCTTTTAAACACATCCAGGGATGGTGACTCTACCACCTCCCTGGGCAGATGATTCCAGTGTTTGACCACTCTTTCTGTGAAAAACTTCCTCCTTAGGTCTAACCTGTACCTCCCTAGGCACAGCTTGAGACTGTGTCCTCTTGTTCTATCTGTTGTTGCCCGGAGAAAGAGACTGACCCCCAGCTCACCACAGCCACCCTTCAGGAAGTTGTAGAGAGTGATAAGGTCACCTCTGAGTCTTCTCTTCTCCAGGCTAAACAATCCCAGCTCTCTTAGTCGTTTCTCATATGGCTTGTGTTCCAAGCCCCTCACCAGCCTCGTTGCTCTCTTTTGGACACGCTCAAGCATCTCAGCGTCCCTCCTAAACTGAGGGGCCCAGAACTGGACACAGTACTCTAGGTGTGGCCTCACCAGTGCCAAGTACAGGGGAAGAATGACCTCCCTGCTCCTGCTGGACACACTATTCCTGATACTGGCCAGGATGCCATTGGCCTTCTTGGCCACCTGAGCACACTGGTGGCTCATGTTCAGCCAACTGTCAACCAGTACCCCCAGGTCTCTTTCCACATGAGCACTGTCCAGCCACACCATCCCCAGCCTATAACGCTGCAGGGGGTTATTGTGGCCAAAGTGCAGGACTCGGCACTTGGACTTGTTGAACTTCATCCCATTGGATTCTGCCCAACATGTATGAATTACCAGCCTGAACCTATTCCTCCATAAAATAGTTTTTGAAGTCAAATGAAACATGCAAGAAACATAAAAGGTATCTGCATAGCTCTCTTGATGATGGCAACAATTATCAAAACACAGATTTTCCTCTACCAGAGTAAATACTCCAAAGCTATTAGCCAAACCCCACAGATTTTAATGAAAATTCTGAGAATTCCCAAAGACCTGGTGACCAATTAAGGAAAGCTATGAGAAACCGAATGTCTGTGCAACTGAACTTCAGGGTTTTTAGTATTAAAACTCTGATAATTACAATTATATACATTTTTGATTAAAATAAAAGTAAATTTTAAAAAACCACCAATCTACTGTGGTGAAAACACAAACATTTTGATAGCTTTTCTACATGGTTCTCTTTCAAAATATTAATGACCTGCAAATAAGGTCTTACTCTGTGCTGCAGTGAAGGCAAAAAGAGTAAATGAGCCAAAAATGAAGGGAAAGACTCCAGAGCCTTTTTATGTCTAATGAGCCAAATGTTTGAGACATGATTCTGGGAAAAGTCCCAACAGTTTATTTAGGGCAGTACACTAACATCTAGTAAAGGCAATCAGATATCAGATGACTTCATTGTGTGGTTTGTTTCAGAAATATTACAACTTTTTAATTTGGCAAATTCTTATTGCCACCCTCCCCACTTCAGTAGGAACCTTCTCTCCTTCCCATAATTTTTCCTCTTCTTTTTGTAATCACTCTTCATTAGCACCAGTGGGTAATATGGTGCTATGGAGGTAAAGTGGTGACTGCAT